>NC_024799.2:8233590-8833590 GCF_000309985.2 Brassica rapa
GACACGTGTTTATTTCCCGGGCGAGAGGTCAATTTGAGACTACGAAAAATAGCGGAATCAATGAACAGAGCATTATCGCATGCTAGAGGCTTAACATTGTTCGAATATTGGAATCGATACGGGTTATGATGACCAGATGGTTTGCTGAACGAAGAGTGGATGCCAGATCGCAGTCAACCACACTCACGCGCGGTGTGGAGAAACTATTACAAGTAAGTCAGTCGTAACAGTAAAATAAGTCAGTCTTTAAATCTAATAAGTCAATCGTTATATTGCATAAGCCAGCTTTATAAATAATAAGTAAGCCGTTTCACGAATATTGGGTTTTGTTAATAGGGACGTGTAAGTGCCTCCCGGGATTGGACGGTTCAAAGGATTGATGACCATCACACTGAAGTGAAATATGGCGCTGCTGGCGAGTCTTTGAATGTTGTTAATTTGGTTGAGCGAAAGTGCACATGTCGGCGTTTCGATGTCGAGAAAATACCATGTGTATACGCAATCGCAGCTGCAGAGGAAAGAAATGTTTCTCGAATATCACTGTGCAGTCCTTACTATAAAAGCACTTATTTAGCTAGCGCATACGCTGAATCGGTCATGCCGGTTGACTCAGCGCTACCTGTTCCAGATAACGTGGCTAACGTACAGTGCTTTCCACCGTTTATTCGTCAACAACCGGGAAGACCTAAAAAAAATAGGATGAAATCTGCTTTAGAAGTTGCACTTGCAAACAAACGTCCTAGGAAAGAGCACATATGTTCTCGTTGCAGTCAAAGTGGACATAATGCGAGAACTTGTCCGATATAAGCAATTGCTTTTCATGTTGTTTTGAAATACGGCTGGGTTTTGTGTTGTAATACGGCTGGGTTTTGTGTGTTGTAATACGGCTGGGTTTTATTTTCATTGATTTGCACAACGGCTGGATTATTATTTGTAATACGGCTGGGTTTTGTGTTGTAATACGGCTGGGTTTTTTTGTATTGTGGTTGGGTTTTTATTTTCATTGATTTGCCCGCTTCCCATTACTCAAGAGAGACACAGACATCGAAAAACGAAATGTCCGTACTTAATTGCCCTACGTTACGTAATAGCCCCTACGTAATTATTGATTATAAAGTGGAATACGAAAGTAGCGAATTAAATTAAGAGAAATTAATCTTCATTGGCTGAGATAATGTTACTCACACGCCTAATAATTGTCGTGATTTCTAATGTCAGCTCTTTTATTCAAACGCAGTTGAAAAAAACTTCCCCGCTAGAAACACGAAACGTCGCGAAGTCAATTAAGGCTGAGTTATTGTAATACACGGCTGAGTTATGGATTAAATTCCCGCTCAAAATAAGAAATAAGAAACGCCGCGATACGAAACTACAACCGTTAACTGCAGATAAATAAGGTACTTCTCAAACAATTACACATCTTCAACTCTCTATCTTTTACACAACTGTCCTCTCAGAGAAAATGGAATATTTCCCTCTGCTTGAATTGCCTGAAGATCTTCAGGCAATGGTGGTTGAGCGTGTGGCCCGTAACTCCTTCCAAGATCTCTACCGCCTCAGAGCATCGTCCAGGTCGATGAAGGCGTTAGCAGAGATGCGTAGGGTATACCATTATTTCGATGTGTTATCCTTTCCCTGGGGTCTCATTATGCCATCTCAGTTGTTGAAAACTTGCTACGCTGAGAACAATCCAAGCACAATTTATGTAAAGGGTGTACAGTTTTTCTACTCATACGATGAGCAAGATTATGGCCTTTCTCTCCTCAAGCGTGCAGCAGATGCAGGATATGAGCGTGCAGTGTATACACACGCTATGACTGAAGCAATCTTTTACGGTGATGCGCAGTATTTTCGGAGAATTCCAAGAGCAACTGTTGACAGGGTCGGGAAACTTGTTCGAGATGCGAAATGGGGATGGGGTTTGTGGCATACTGACGAGTTCCGTCAAATTAAGGCCATGTTCACTTCTACTTATGTTCCGTCCTTCTACCTTTGCCAATGTGCAAATGTTGTGGACCGACAATGTCTCTGCCTATGGCACATTGATGTGACTAAGGACGACAACATGTGTGAGCGCTGTTTCTGGATCAAAGAGATTTCCTTGTTCTTTCGTGATTTTGAACCGATAAGCCTGTTTAGGGACACAAGTAAGTGGTGAAGATGTCTCTGCATCAGAATCTTATCTTTTTTATGTTTTTTGCTATGCCATTATGTATGTCGAACAAAAAAATTATATATTCTGTTTTTATGGCTGACTTATTTTCTTATGGCTGAGTTATTTTCATCTTATGGCTGACTTATTTTCATCTTATGTGAGTTATTTTCATCTTATGGCTGACTTATTGTCATCTTATGGCTGAGTTATTTTCATCTTACGGCTGAGTTTTGATTTTTTTGATTGTTAGAAATATGACTGTTTTTTGATTGTTCACCTAAACGTTAAGACTGATATTATTACATGTTACGGCTGAGTTGTTGTTTCGGAAGAAATTAACAACGGCTGAGTTAAATCCGAGTTACATAAACATAGACTGACTTATGAGTACAGAATCTGAGTAAACAAAGAAGTAGTAGTAGCAACTAATACATTTAAGACTTCATCCTAAGACATTCAATAATTTTTATGATCTCAGTTATGTCTTTCTTCATATCATCTAATTCTGCTTTTATAGCGGCCAAATCCTGCTCTATCGTCGCGAGTTTGTTTGCCACAACTACAAACTCTTCATCATGTGCTTCATCAAGCCATTTGAAAACATGGTTTTGACCCGAATTTGCTCCACATCGATAAAATCTTCTACCCGGATTCTTTATTGTACCTGACGTTAACACAATGGTAGCAGCTCCACAGTCGCACGTCCTTGGAATTCCACGCTGTAGATCCATCTAATTTATACATCATAGCACACAAAAATAATGCAAAATCGAACAAGGCCAAAATACAAAAAATAATTCAAAATCGATTTTGGACGAAAGAGACTTACTTTAGGTTTTAGAAGTCGACTCTGGTTTTTCCTTTATCTTTTACTTGTAAATATTGGAAATATAATAGGGAAATCATATTAAATATAAAGATCACGCGTGTCCAAATAAAATAAACATATAATGATCTCGATATCGTAAATTACTCGGACATGCGTGTCAGGACATAACTCGACACTGAGTTAAATTATGTATGAGTCTTTTGGCCAACTTTTATTTTTCGACATCATTAAATATTAACAATTTTACGGCTGAGGTTTAGTTTTCGGTATTATTAATTATTAACAATGTTACGGCTGAGTTTTATTCTTCGGCATTATTAATTATTAACAATGTTACGGCTGAGTTATATTTTCCGGCATTATTTACTTTACACAAGGAAAAAAAAAATCATTTTCGTCCCAACGCGAAAAAAAAAGAAAAGCTCTCGACGACAGGCGATTTCGATACGAAGGTAAAACCGAAGCCTCTCTTTTGCAGATTTGTGGATTCAGCTTAGGTTCGATGATGTTTTCTTCCCATTCTTTTCTTGTTTGCAGATGCCTAATTCGCACAAACCTCATTTCTTGAAGCCTCTGCTTCCCGATTTCCACAGTGGCGTGGTAGACACACACTCTCTATTTCTCATGTGTATATGTTCCTATTTTAGAGTTTGCTTAACTTTGGCTTTTCTGACCTGCAGACAATACCACTTGGCTTCTTCTCACAACACATAGAAGGGAAGACAAACCGGAAAACATGGAAACTAAGATCGGACGCTACAGATCAAACTTGGGAAGTGATACAAGAAGGCAGGAGACTCACCGGAGGTTGGAAAGATTTCACCACAGCACATGACCTTCAAATCGGTGACATTGTCATCTTCAAACACGAAGGAGATATGGTGTTTCATGTCACACCATTTGGTCCTAGCTGTTGTGAGATTCAGTATACACATCCTCACATCATCAAGGAAGAAGCCGATGCGGATGATGTTCCTTCTTTCTCATTTGACTATTGTTTTCAGGCTGAGGTCACTGCTTCGAATCTAAAAGAAGACAAACTTGTGAGTCGATTTTCAGTTATAGACCATATTTAGTTAGTTATTAACATATGGTTTGATCTGTTCAGTGTCTTTACGTTCTGTGTTTGCAGTATTTAGTTAGTTATTAACATATGGTTTGATCTGTTCTGTGTCTTTACGTTCTGTGTTTGCAGTATCTTCCTGAGGGAGCTACGACTTGTACTGCTTTGAACAAACAATGCCAAGAGATAATACTTGTCAACAAAGAGGGAAATTCATGGACTGTGAGTTTGCGATTTAGCGAAGCAGACGGCATGTATTACATCAGAAGAGGCTGGAGAAAGTTCTGTCATGCTAACAGATGCGCCATAGGAGACTTATTTGTGTTCAATGTGGTTGGAGATGGGAAAACTACTCCACTAATATGTGTATGTCCGGAAAGGGAAGAGTGATTTTGAACCTAAACTTATGTATGTCGAACCAGAAATTTATGTATGTCGCTTTTTATGGCTGACTAATACTCATATAATGGCTGGGTTATTGTTTGATTATGACTTAATTAACGTAACGGCTGAGTTGCAGTGAACGTTTTAACTGAGTTATTAAAACATTATGACTGACGAATACTCATATTATGGCTGGGTTATTGTTTGATAGTGACTTAATTAACGTAACGGCTGAGTTGCAGTGAACGTTATAACTGAGTTATTAAAACATTATGACTGACGAATACTCATATTATGGCTGGGTTATTGTTTGATAGTGACTTAATTAACGTAACGGCTGAATTGCAGTGAACTTTATAACTGAGTTATTAAAACGTTATGACTGACGAATACTCGTATTATGGCTGGGTTATTGTTTGATTATGAATTAATTAACGTACTGGCTGAGTTGCATTGAACTTAATAGCTGAGTTACTAAAAACATTGCGTCTAAATTATGATTACAACACATGACTACGCAAAGAAATAGTGCCAAAATATGGCCATACCAAACCCACAAACCACCACTGGAAACATCAAACACTTCATCTTTTCCGCTTTACCGAGTTCTTTCTCCAACCGACCAACGTCTACTCTCAGATCTGATATGCCTTTGGTCATGTCACTCATCACCGATTTCATATCTTCTACCTCTTCCACCAAGCACTCGTCCGCCCATTTGAATAAATGTCTCTGATTTCACCAACATGCCCAGCTCTTAGTATCACATTGACAGTATAATGAATAAAATTAAAAATCAAACCTTAATATATCCTTTGCGACAGCAATAGTACAGTCGTCCTGGATTAGCCCGTGATGCAGATGTACATAATTCAGCGGGTTCACCACACCAACACTGTTTCGGCGTTCCTCTTTCCACATGCCGGCGGTGAAAGTAAGTGTTACCAGACACAGATGATGAAGAAGACATTTTCTTTGAATGAAAGAGAAATTGGTGTGAAAGACAAAGTTAAAACAATAGTGGTAGTAATATAAAATCATTTTTTTTAAATTCAAATAAAGAAGAATAATTTAAATTAATAAACTATTAAATGCCTCGATATTAGGTTTGAGCCATATTTTTTCACACACGTGATGCACTTTAATTATGACGAATATTCAATCAAATCAAGAAATACGAAAGGTTCTTTATTATTTTATCAAACACTTAAGTTGAATTCGTATTACGGCTGTGTTAGCGTCTATATTTTGGCTGAGTTAACGTAGATGTATTGACTGAGTTACATTAAAAATAACAATACCTCGATTATGTAAATAATCCGATACATGCGTGCCAGCCGTATAATAATGAGTCTCGATATTCTCAATGCAAATGCAAACGAAATTTCTCATGCACATAATAATAAGAGAATAAAGGTCTCTAATAATAGTAGTCTCGATAATGTAATGACGGCCATAATAATGAGTCTCGATATTCTCAATGACGATGGAATTTCTCGCACGTATAATAATAAGAGAATAAAGGACTCTAATACTGGTCTCGATTAAGTAATGGCGGCCATAATAATACATGGAAAATAGCGTTAACTTTGGCTTTGTATTTTTACAATATAAGGCTGAGTTATTAGTATCTTAATTCGTATTACGGCTGAGTTACTTAACTGAAACACTGACGTTTGACGCAAACAATTCCGGCTGAGTTAAACAACTTTATAAAACCTTAACGGCTGAGTTAAACAACTTTATAGAAACTAAACGGCTGAGTTAAACAACTTAATAGAAACTTAATGGCTGAGTTAAACAACTTTATAGAAACTTAACGGCTGAGTTAAACAACTTTACAAAAACTTGACGGCTGAATACAAACAAAAACAACAAATCAATTACTAAAACCAAAATTATCAGGACCAAATTCTTCAAACATGTGGACAAGATCACGCCAAACTCTAGTTAGCATCCACGCAGGCTTCTCACCCCCATGTGCCCACCTCCTCTTCAAGAGGCGCATCTGACAACGAAACACCGTTCTGGCCACCAGATTAAAATTTGTCCAAACTTGAAAATTATATCTTCGTGCCCACGTGCGTTTGCGCTACAACAAAAAACCAATTTCCAAATGTAAGTGCTGTTATTATGTCTAATATCAAAAACAATTCAAAGATGTTGTCCTTACAGCGAGTTGAAGAAACCAGCGTTCCTTAAAATGATCGGGAATGGCGCGCCATGTCGGCCAATCATGAACCCATCCTTCTGCTAAAATCGACGGGATGGCCAGGGAGAGATCGCTTAGAAATTTAAACCAGATTACGCTGTCAAGCAAGACACCCGGGCCAGGGTATAGAACGGGAAGGTTTTCACGATTTTCAGAGTTTAGTATCTCATTGACTCTGTTCTCTAACCTTTCTGAATAACCAGGAACAATCATAACTTTGTAAGGCGATATAGAGATATTGTTTAGGTTTTCTAGTGAGATAAGGCGAGAAGGTGCAAGAGAAGGGGGCTATATATAGGGGAAGTATAGAACATTAAAGGTCGCGAGATAAAATATCTAAAATTTTCGCGCCATATGTAAATATTAACTTACACTAACAGGCTGAGTTATTAAGACCTTTACGGCTGATTTGTTGTTTGCCGTTTAGGGTATAGGGTTTAGTTATTTAGGGTTTGGGTTCCGAATAAGATTGTTTAGGGTTATGATTTATGATGTACGAACCACAAGATATGATAAATATCACAAATTCATAATAAATAACACAATAACAGTTTACGTGTTTTGAATCATGCTCACACCTCATATCACTGCCTAGAGTTTTAGGTACTCGTAAGAGACAACATATACCTCAAGATTATAATCGATTCCAAACTCGTATAGTCAACAAAGATCATGCTCACACATTGAGTTATTATTAATTATTTTGATAATTGGACTTTATATATAACATTCGAATGAAAAATTATTAATTATTTTGATTCTAGGGTATGTTTGAGGTATGACTGAGTTATCAATGAGTACTGGCTGAGTATTACTAATCGATACGACTGAGTTATTACAGCAGTTATCCAAAGTCAAATAGTTAACATAACAACAAACACAGGTTCACAAACAAACACAGTTTCATTTTGACAACAAATTGTTCATTCCAACATTTCCTCCTTCCTCGAGGATATCTGCTGCCATCTTCACCCGTAACCCTTGAATATTACTATCGTTTATGCCATCAAAAGATACACCAAGCGCTAGACACTCCACAAACTTCAACGAATAAACCCCACAATCACCTATGATGTTGTTTTGTGGAATGTATCTTTTGCTCCTCCGTCTGAATGCGAACCTCTTCCTAGAATGCTTTCGGAGATCGGCAGGAATAAGCTCATTCAACATCCAGGGAAGCATCTCCAGTAGAGGTCTAAAAGCATTTAGCATTTTTTGCTCACTTTCGGGTGTTGACTCTCCATAGATTGGATCGTAGCAATCTATCTTCTCCTTGATCAGATCCACGTGAAACGCCACCCAGTGATTACCGCCGGTTTGAAGACATCCGTACACGTGATCCACATCTGCATACCACTTCAAGTTTGTTGTAAATTCTTCGGGGAATCTCCCGTTTACCAACGCTTCATAACCACTGTCTTTGAACTTGAACGAAGCAGGTTTCATCCTGAACTGCCTGTAATCGAAGCCCAAAAACTTAACAACCAAGGGTCTATGAAACCAATCCGCTTGGACCAGAATGGAGTGGGATCTCGCATGGACCTTTGTATGAGGACGTTCATATACGCAGCGATATGCTAGACAAAGAAAAATAATAAGTCAGCCGTAATATAATGAATTAAATATATAAGTCAGCCTTTATAGAATATATAAGTCAGCCTTAATAAAGACTTACATTATCAAACACCCATCCATATTCTTTGTCAGGCCACGGTCTTTCATGCATGAGTATGCTGTAGAAGTCACTCTCATGATCAGCTGAGGGTTCTTCTGGTTTATCTTTAGGTGCTGGTGGTTTGGGTGGAATTGCCTTAATGTGTTGCTTCAGTTTTTCCAGTCGCGCCGGATCAACAGGTGCGCAAGGGTCGTATATTGCTGATGAAGGCGTAATGTTCTTCCTCATGCAAGTCGTCTGTCCATTGTCTCCAATGTACGGAAAAACTGGTGCTGAATCAAGGTTCGTCAATGAAAACCCTTGTGGAGATAACTTAACTGATTTCTCCCGAAGTTCCTTTACCACGGAAGATCTAATCAATTCAGCTGGCTCGACATCAGACTCCGGCGCCAATGCGTTATCTTCCGCAATAACTTCGTCGTTCGTCACAACACATTCCTCTTCTTCTTTCTTCTTCTTCGGTAACTCAGCCTCTTTTTCCTTCTTTTTTTCGGTAACTCAGCCTCGTCTTCCTTCTTTTTCTTCTGTAACCCAGCCTCTTGTTTCTTTTGTAACTCAGCCGCTTTTCTCTTCTGTTTCTTCTCCTCGTTCTCTTTTTTCTTAGCCTCTTGCTTCTCCTTCCTCTTCAACGCAGCCTCTGCCCGCTGTGCTTTTTTCTTATCCTCGATAGCCTCATCCTTTACAGTAACAGTACGCTTGGCCTTGCCCCGTAAGCCGCGTCCATAGGCTGGAACGTTGGCATCCTTACCATCCTTAGCATCCTTAGTAATCTTTGCAGGAGAAACACTGATGAAATCATTTCATTAAAATCATCACCCAAAATCCTTCTCACCACTGTATCCTTCTCAAGCTCCGAATTCTTCTTTGCAGGGGTCTCAGCTAACGCTGGACTTTTGACTGACTTCTGCTGTTTCTGCTGCGCCGGCACCGGACTTTTGACAGCCTTCTCCTTCCGCTGCGGCGGCACCGGACTTTTGACAGCCTTCTCTTTCTGCTGCGGCGGCTCTGGACTTTTGACAGGCTTTTTCTGCTGCCGCGGTTCTGTCACTGGAGTTTTTACAGACTTCTCCTCCTGGGCCTGCGGTTCTACCACTGGACTTTTGTCCGACTTTTCCGGTGGCGACCTCCTACGAGGTGATGATGTCACCGATAAAGATTTTTCTACGCCGGCGGAGGAGAGTTTAGCATCGTTGTCGGGAATTTTCCTTTCCCCCAAAACTTTCAGACTCTGCTGCACTACAGCTTTCACCACGTTATCTAGGGTCTTCTCGTCCATCACTGGCCGGTTCCGGTCAAAATCGTAAGCGTCAAATTTTGCTGAAATATTCTGCAGAGCACTCACAAGATTCGTCAGAGTCGCTTTGTCCAATACAGCTTCCTCCTCGCTAGAACCCTTTCTCGTTTCAGCAGCTTCTTTCTTCTGCTTCTTTGTTGATGGCTCAGCTTCTGATGAAACTCCCTTCGTTTTCTTCTTCTTCTTCTTCTCATTCCCCTTCCCCTGCTCATCCCTCTGTACTTCCCAGAAACCTTTCACGTATCTACCTGCGTGTATGTCTTCTACCAACCTAACGAGTTGTGGGTCGTCAGGTTCATCCGACCATACAGGAAACATCTCTTCAATTGACTCCTTCATAACCATTCTCCTCAAACGGACCTGCAACACCAGTTTATCATAAACTCAGCCATCAAATAACACAAAACCAAGCCATCAAATAAATTAATTCGGTCACAATATAAAATAAACTCAGCCATCAAATAGACTAATTCGGCAACAATATAAAATAAACTCAACCATTAAGTAGCTGTTAACTCAGTCGTATAAGTAGCAGTTAAACATTACCTCGCCATGATCTTTGATTTCGTCAGACAAGACAGTATCAAAACTTGAACGTGTACGCCTTCCACCCCATCGCAAAAGAGGAACGTCTTCATTGTTGACCACTCTCCCAAACTTCTCACCGAAACAGACGATGGACTCATACGCCCAAACCAATAAAACGTCCTTCATGCCGCTTACTGTGTATGACTTTCCATCTGGAGACAGTGTTTTCAGAGAGTCAACAAGAACTTCGAATGCAGTCCGACCCCATGGATACGACCTCATGGCTTCATCGTCGAATACCCTTATTGCACTTTGAAAGGGTATCCTTGAATTGTGATGCAAACAGTACAGTCCCATGGCTTGAAGAAATAACATCCCCAACCACTTACGCTTTTCAAAACTCCAACCAGGACAGAACTCTAATGCTGCCTTCAGCTCATCATACTTGGGTCCCATCCCAAGCGGCACCTTCAACTCCTCCCAAAACTCTTTGTATTGATCAGGTTCAAAACTTTCTGTTGGCAATGGACCTGTGTTTAACCCAGTGATCTCACCAAACTCGAGCAAGCTAAACCTGATAACATCATCAGCCACAACAGACCATATCTCCTTTTTATGCACTCGCAGCTGTCTACATAGCAGATAGTGTACGGTCCTACCAGACCAAATGCTTTCGCGTGAAAGTAGCCTAGCAACTACTCCAATGGGAGAGTTCACCAGTTCTTCCCACACATCGAGTCCTATTGTTTCTTTAATGTGGGGGAAATGTCCTGCACGGAAATTATGATTGATATCTTTACCTTCTAGGTTAGAAGGGTAAAGTCTTGGAGGGTAATCACGTGGTTCGACTTGACTAACATCCATCTGATCATATAACACAACAATAAATCAGCCACAACATAAAAATAACACAGCCATATCATAATATTAAAATATATTAGGTCATATATATAACTCAGCCATAACATAATAATTACTCAGTTATAACATAACCATAACTCAGCCATAACATAATAATTACTCAGTTATAACATAACCATAACTCAGCCACAACAAAAAGCCCTAATTCAGACACAACAAAAGCCTAGACAATCACATATCTCAGCCGCAACATAACCCTAACTCAGACACAACAAAATCCTCGACAAACCCATAGCACAGTCAACATAACCCTAACTCAGTCGCAACAAAAACCTCGACACACCCATATCACAGCCTCAATATATAACTGACCCACAAACTCAACCAAAATACAATATATAACGTCGCGACATCTTACCGGAAAAGATGAACTCGTTGATGAGAATGCGGTGAAGGCGATTTCGTACAGACGACGGTTTCTAAAAACTCCGACGAGACAGAGTTCAACGACAGAGAGTTATAGAGAGTTCAACGACAGAGAGTTAGAGAGAGTTCGAAGAAGTAAAGAACAATGTCGACGAGGGTTTCGAAGGGTGAGACGATTTCGGTTTGCGGTTCCTTCTTCGACACAACACAGTTCTTCGTGTTCTTTTCTTTTTTTTTTTTACAAAACCGTATGTATGATAGTGATAGTGATAGAGACGGTTTGGTTTCAAAAAATAACTGATGTGATGTGGATTTTAAATAACTGATGTGGCTTTGATCTTTAAAATTAGTTTCAGAAAATAAAACATAACAAAAGCCCCTTATTGTAAATTACTAGGAAAGAGAAAACATTCTAGTAATAAAACAAAGATATACAACATTCTAGTAATAAACCATAAAATGTGTAACATTCTAGTAATTTTCTCTAATAAATAAATAAAAGTATGAAATTAGGGCGGGGCTAGATTCCAACGTACGTGTTATAAATGAAATTGACCAAACTTAGGGAAATTTATATCAGTGAGGTGAGAAGAGTCCAATGAAAGAAACAATAAATATCAACTGCTAAGAAGATATGAGCAACTACCAAACGAGAGCCGTCAATTCTTCACCTTCTTCTAAGGCCAGCTCCATCGGTTACAACCTGTGAAAGGTTCTAAAACAAAAAAAATAATGTTATTATAATAATTTAATTATGTATTAATTTTCCAAAACCAATTGAAACACTACTGCAATGACATCTGTCCTTTTAAGTTTGGTACCGATTCTTAAAATCCTGTAATCAGAACCTTTCAACGTTCTCTGACCTAAATTAATTTCTTTTTCCTTTTTCTTAAATGCTAAAAATTCATTAAGGAGCTTACCGATGGAGCTGCTCTAACGTTGCTTTCTCAACGATGTTAACTTACGGCAAGTTGGTGCATATATTTCTCTCCTTCGCCACCGTCGATTTTTCACCCCTCTTGTGTTGGCACGTTCCAACTTCCAAAAAAGATATCCATCACATCTTGTGTGCGTTATTGACATTTGATTTTCAGTTTTGTTTGTTGGTTCATACACTACAAGAAACAAGATATTGTGTATCATTTATTTACGTTGTTAATATCATTTTTTTGATTGACTTGGGACCGCTTTCTCTCTCATCTATCTTCTTCTCTCTCGACACAAAAGAGAAAAAAAAAACCAGATCTCTGTGGCTCCGGCTCTTCGGCGGCGCGTGAGCGTCCGTTCGAAGCCGGGAGCCCTCCTCTTCTCCTTAATCCTCTCCTTTTTTTCTTTGCTTCTCTCTTGTGACCTTCACTTGCTCTGCTTTGCTTGCTGCTCTGTTCCAAGGGTTTCGCTTAAGACGTCTTCGCACGTGAGGAGCTCCGTCTCCGGTGTAGATTGCGAGGGTTGGAGCAACGGCGCGGGGTCTGTGTATTCTCAGGCTGAGGAGTCGGCTTTTAGGGCTGTGCAAGGGGCTCCTTTAACCCCTTGGAGGGCCAGTAGCGCGTGGAGGCGGGTTGGAGTCTCGCCGTCGGTTTCTTCTGCAGTCTTCGGTCTGTCTTGGTCTCGACGAGCGATGGTTGTGTGGTGTCGGTTCTCTGTCTTTTCCTGGGCGTCTAGGTCAGGCGGGATCTGTAGTACTTGCGATTTGAGAGCTTCGGAGGTCCGTTTACTCGAAGGTGTTTGTAGCTCGTGTTGTCGGCGTGTGTCGAAGCACGCGGTGGTCTTGCGTGAAGTGCTGCTCCGGAGCGGTGTTGGAGGCGTCGTCCATGGCATCTCCAAGGCGATGTTGCGGCCTTCCTCTCAGTCTTCCTCCCTCTTCCCGTCTATTCGGTGTCGACAAGCGGAGCGTGTCGACTTGCTCCTGCTTGGTCTCACTCCTGTTTGTGTTTGTTCAAGCTTCATCCTTGCCACAGGTTGCTGCTTTAGGCGTCAAGAACTTACCTCTACCCGGTTCTCGGAGGAGGCGACCTTCGAGGGTCTCGAGCGTCTCTGTTTGTCAGCGGAGTCTCCTCATCCTTCGGTGGCTTGGTCGGTGGAGGCGGCACTTCCCAGCGCCGTGAGTTTGTTGAGCTCATGGTGGTGTTGCTTCTCTAATGTTTTTGCAGGTCTTGGAGTGTCTTCGGCTTTGTTTAGTTGCGACTGGATCAAGTCCGTCTTTTGGCGTCATAGAAGTCTTGCACAGCGAGTTAGGAGCGTTTTTCACTTGGTGTAGCTTCTAATTCCTACTTCTATTTTCGTCTACGCGAGGAGGGAGTATCACTTACGGTAAATGATACTAAAAATTGTATCATTTCGGAGTAAATAATATTAATATTTGTGTCAGTTGTAGTAATTGATATTAAATATTTATATCAACTATTTTAATTGATGTAATATTTAGTGCAATTTTCTCAAATATCATTTTTTAAGTTTTTGTCACAAAATAGCACTCAAAAAATAAAATGACCAATATAGTTCCTTTTTATTTTGAAAATTTAGTTAACTCTAGGGTAAAAATAACTCTAAACCCTAAGTCTAGATTAGTTAACTCTAAGAATAAAAATATATTTTTACCCTTCAATAAAATTTATTCTTCATTGAAAACTATTTTTGTGACAAAAAACTAAAAATGACTATCAGAATTTCTCTAATATTTATACCAGTTATAAATAAGTGATCTAAATTTACTATCGTTTTTTTAGATGATTGTGAGAATTCTATCATTAGTAAACTATAGTTAAATATCATTTACTTAAGTGATGAATACGTATGTGTCTTTTTTTTAAAGTGACACTAAATGTATTATTTTCATTATCTATTTTTTTATATCGAATTATTAGTAATTATAATTCAACATGTTTTTTTTATTAAATTTAATGGTTTTCTAATATTTACCTAACTTAAAGGATTGAGAAAATTAGCATATGTTGTCCATGATTTTGTTGGTTTTGTTAATCCGATTGATTTTGATTAATTTTAGTCTCTTTCGCTCTTGGTGTTAAATTATGTGTGACATGTAAATACATTTGGGTATATTTAACTTATTAATTTTCAATACAATTTTGTGTGTTTCGGGTTGGTTCGATTGTATACTTAGAGCACCATTAATCCAAGTGCTTAAGGGATGGGTGCTTAACAAAAAATAATATAATAGTGGATAGGTTTCAGGACGGAACCCACAAAATTTTAAACACTAGTTCTTCTGAAGTTTATTTAAGCACCACTGTTTGCACTGTTCACAGGTTTCAGTGGCAGCTTTCAATTGGTCTATTTTTAATTTTTAATCAGGAAAAAAAAGTTTTAAACACCTCATTATGAGTTGTTGGGTTAATGGTGCTCTTAATTCAACCATTACAGAGATGGTTATATATTTAATACAAGTTTCAGAAATGACGAAAAACAGCAAAAAAAAACAATAGGCTGGGCGAAGAAAGTCAATTTGGACACGTGGCCAATCTTGTACCGTCAGATGAAAAAAATCCTCACGACGACTCTCCGGTTTATCATGTGAGTCGATTAATAGAACCGACTTACTTGTTTGTCATGTTCTTAACGTCGCTATTGAACCAGCTTTAACCCGACGATATTTGTAGCAGTTTTCAATTGATTTTTTTTTAATTTATTTTTCGATATTTTATCATCGCGTCTGCGTATATAAAGGTCATCGTCTCCCTTCTCTCTCTCTCTCTCTCTCTCTCTCTCCGCGTTACGCGTCTTCCTCGTGCTTCAACATTTTCCCGAGAAAGTTTCATCTCGAGAAAATTTGGAATGGGGGTGAAAGTAGCACCATACACTTCTCCCTTCCTCCAATGGGCGTCTTCTTCTCAAACCCTAGCTTCCGGCGCCATATCATCACGACGACAGAGACTGAACCGTCCGTCTCTCTTCGGAACGCCACTACTCTATGGCTCCAAGTCCTGTGAACTATCCAAACCAACCAAAACGCAGTCGTTTCGAAGAGTTTCTAGCGCAAGCTTCTCCGACGAGGAGTTTTCGAAAAAGATCCAAGAGCTAACTCTCAGATTCAACCACGAGAGAGATGCCAACGAGATGGTGCACTTGTCGAGTATCGAAATGAAAGCAAACAGCGTCCATCTCCCTCTCTCCCTTCGTATCATAAAGAAGAAGCCACAATGGGACGAAGGAGTCAAACAAGCCGCGTGCGACTCCATGAGCAAAGCCTTCTCGTCGATGGTGTCCATGATTCAAGAGCTTCAGAGCTTCACGTTACACATGAGAGAGACTCTCTTCTACCAAGACTTGCAAGGGATCTTGGTGCGCGTTAGAGAAGAGATGCACGCATCGTTCGTCTGGTTGTTCCGACAAGTTTTCTCCGCCACGCCTACGTTGATGGTGTACGTCATGTTACTCCTCGCCAACTTCACGGTTTATTCACTCGGTGCCAACTCTGCTTTAGCAGCCGCCGCGACGCCGACCAGCACCGTGGCAGAGGTAGCAACCGTCAGTGAAACAAACGACAAGATCGATTCCTCGGTGGTTAAATCGTTTTTTATTCCATCTCCCACGGTCGACGGTAGCAACAACGGCGGCGGTGGAAACATCAGGCCGGTGTTAAGCGGGACAGATGGTGATGGATTCGATGTACCAGAAGGACCTTCGCGGTTGTCATCTTCGACATTTGGGTCAACGATTAGTACAGAGACATCAGTGTCGGGACAAGATGAAGTTAGGCTGTGGAACTCGATTGTGGAGGAAGCAGAGGAAATGCAGTACAATGTGTTGGATCACGAGACGAGGAAGTGGTTCGTGTCTCCTTTGGATGCTCGAGTGGAAGCAGAGAAGGACATTGATTTCTTCAGAACAGAGCTTCTCTACCAAACAGGACTGTCTCAAGAGCCTGATAATCCTCTGCTTCTTGTTAACTACGCTCAGTTCCTCTACATCGTCTCCTATGATTATGACAGGTAAATAAACATTTTTTACTTTCACTTTTTGTTCATCTCAGTTTTTTTTAGCTTCTCAGTAAACTCGAAGTTAGGATCGAATCTTCCTTTAAGATTCTTTTGTGAGCCTGCAAGTTGATGCTAGCAGTCAAAAGTAGGAGCAGTACTCGATGATATTTCCTTTCACTAGTGGGGCCATTTTTGTGGAAATTGAATTTATTATTTTAAAGCTTTAAATTGTCATAATAATTGATATATAACCGACCAATAGAGCTGAACCATTTATTTTCCTCTTCGAGTAAAGAAGACAGAACATAAAAATATCTATTGGCATAAATAAAGGAATAAGTTTAGTTCTAGGCTTCTAGCCAACGAGCTTTGAGGATCGATGGTGGAGTTTATGGTGGAGTTTTGAAGACTCCCAACCAAATTCCAACAAGAAAAAGGTTGATCTGTCCAAAAGTCTCTACCTCAGAATCTGTCCTCTAGATCTATTTCCCACCCACTCGAATTAACCCATGTTTTTGTCATTTTGGCTTTAATTCATACCTAAATTATTACTCTTTCCGTTTCACAAAAAATAAAAAATATTTTTTACACAAATTTAAAAATAACTAATAGATTTATTTTTTTGTTAATTATCCATAGTTAACTCACAGTATTTAAAACATATATATTTATTTACAAATTAATATATTTTGGAATAAATATTAAACTTAAATTAAGTATAAATTATATTAAAATTTTAAAATGACATTTTTGTATAACAACAAAGTGTCAAAATTACACCTTTTGCAAAACAGAGATAGTATTTGTAGTTTAGGTAATTGGTCTAGTATTTTATTAGACTATCTCCAAATATTCTTTTATTTGAAGAAAATATCAAAATATGAGAAAAAAAATCTTCTGTTTGTATCATTTTGAAGTAAAAATAGATCTATGTATAATAAATCTTCAGAATTTTACTATTCACAACATCATTTTACTTTCAGAATTTTTATTTACAAATTAATTCTTAAAATTTTATATAGTTTAGGTTTATATGTAGAATAAATCATTATATATTTAATTAAGGGGAAATTACAGGTTTACCACTTTCATGTTACCACTTTTCATTTTTACCACCACTAATGAGACATTTTCAAAAATACATTTTTCATTAAGTGACAAAAGACTCTTATGCCTTATTATTTATATATAATAAATCATTATTTAAATAAAAATAATAATAAAAAAAAAATTAAAAAAAATAAAAAGAAAATTAAAAATTATAAATAAAAAATAAAAAAATAAATTTATGTTTTCGAATTATATACTTTTTCAAATTCAAACTTTTTTATAAAAAAAAAATTTTTTAATTTTTTTTTTCAAATTTGTTTTTGAAAAACGAAAATAGTGTTTGAAACTATTTTTTAAAATATTTTATATATTTTTTAAGTATTTATATATTTATTAGAATTATAAATTTCACATTCCAAAAACCTTACCCCACCCCTCAACTCTAAACCCTAAGTCTAGATTAATTAACCCTAAGGGTATAATTGTATTTTACCCTTCATTAAAAGTGAGGGTAAAAGTGGTTAGTGTAAACATGAAAAGTGGTACTATGAATGTGGTATTTGTGGCAATTTCCCTTTAATTAAAACTAAATTTGTTTATATAATAAAAATTAATTGGGTAATTTAAAAAATAAAATAAAATAAAAAAGACTACTAAAAGTAAAGTAACTATTAATAATATTTGATATGTTATTTTTGAAAAAATGAAAAACAAATTGGAGAAAAATTTAAACTTATTTTGAGGGAAAATATGAAGGGAAATCATTGGAAATTTTATTAAGAGTCAATTAGCTAAATAACCACAAAGAAGTTAGAAATTAGGTGAATACACATGATGTGACAAGTTATGTGTCTAACAACTAAGGTATGATGTTGTGGGATTTAGGGTATTTAGTTAATTAAGGGAAAAGTTATGTATATGGGATGCAATTTCACTTTTATTTATTAATTTAGTTTTTAAGTATTTTGGTATAGAGATGTATGAACAGTATATGTATTTATGCTTTTTTTTTGGGTTTTAGTTTTTTTTTTTAGATTCTCTGTTGGGATAATACTATTGGAAATTTTCTAATATCTAACACATTTGGATTTATTTTGAACACAGTTCAGGTTTTTCGGATAATTTTAGCTAATTTAAAACAAATTTCAAAATTAATAAATTTGGGTAAATAATTATGATAAAAAGTAATTTTGTATATCTCAAATAAAAATATTTGGTTACTTTGAATAGTTTATTTTTAGGGTAATTTTTAATAGAATATTAGTTTACTAAGAAAAAAAAAGATATTTGGTTACTTAGTTTATTGACATTATTCAGAAATTTTACTCGATTGGTCGGTTCATGTAATATTCCAAGCCTTGACAATAAATATTGCCAAAATGTCGCATTTCTCTTCCAATTTGGTTAAACACTCTTCTAACCAATCATTTTTGATATCATGACTAATATTGGCTAGATAATTATGTCACATTCTATCACCATTACGCTATTCACAATCATCATATGATTCTTTGGGCTTGTATCCATCTCATCTTTATACGTTCCACATGTGGTACTTATCTCTTGTGAATTAGTGTCTCATGTGATTCCATATGATAACAGAGCAGAGGAGTACTTCAAGAGAGCAGTAGGAGTGGAACCCAAAGACGCGGAGGCGCTGAGTAAATACGCCACGTTCTTATGGAGAGCACGGGATGATCTTTGGGCGGCCGAGGAAACTTTCTTGGAAGCAATCGATGCCGATCCCACCAACTCTTTCTACGCCGCTAATTACGCTAATTTCTTATGGAACACCGGCGGTGATGAGACGTGTTTCCCTCTCGAGGAGTCTCACGAAGACAACATCTAGTCAGAACTGTCCAACATCAAGTCTAAACGTTCCATACCAACTAATGAATATATATACATAAATATGTGCATATAAATGATGTATCTGCGTGTTTGCCATGGGCTATGTCCCAAACTAACAGTGATGAAAAGAGTTTAAATCATTTTTGGTTGTGCTTTAGTGTTACGATTCGATTCGTCAACGATCAACTGAAACCTCACACCACTCTCGATCTTTGCCACTCGTTTGAAAGAAAGATGTAAAGAAACGCAAAACAGAGACACAAGAGATTGTTCACCCAGTGTTCGTCCTCGATGTGAGGAGTTACTCACTGGGGCCAGATCAATCCTGGCAATACACTCAGAAGAAGAATCCAAGCTCAATCACGAGCTACAATGGCGATGAGAAGAACACTTTCTCTCTCACGCTTTCTCTCTCTATTCTGTTACAAGAAGATGAGTCAACAACGACTCTTTTATACCGTTGATGATGATCAGACCCGCTATCGCGACTAGAAGGTCTTCACTTGGTTTACGGCTCCCGGTACAAATCAAGTTACTGAACCGGTCTTCATCTTCTACTCTCAATCCAAATAACCGGATACCAAAGACTTGAATCACAAGGTAATGTACCTTTTAACACTCCACCTTGATTTAAGTCTTCTAATGCTTCTGCTCTTCTTCTTCTTCCTTATGTATCGCCAATCCTTGGATTTAACCTCTGGCTATACTGACCATTCTCATTATCAACTGGTCAGTCTGAGCAGCTCTAAAGCCGCCTCAAACTTCTGCACAGGTATGCATTTTGTTAGCATATCAGCGGGGTTCCGAGATGTATGTATCTTCAATACTTCTATCTCACCTCCTTCCACAATGTCTCTGACAAAGCCATACTTAACAGCCATATGCTTGGTACGTTCATGAAACACTTTATTCTTCGACAAGCTTACAGCCGATTGCGAGTCACACCAAACTGACACCTTCTGTTGCTCAAAACCCATTTCACAAAGTAACCCTTTAATCCAAATCGCCTCCTTTATGGCTTCTGATAAAGCAATATATTCAGCTTCTGTTGTGGACAAGGCTACCACAGGTTGAATACTCGATCTCCAGCTCACTGTGTTCCCACCAACTGTGAAAACATAACCACTTGTAGACCTCTGTTTATCCAAATCACCACCAAAATCAGAATCTGTGTAGCCTTGAACTCTAAGACCAGCGTCACCTTTTGTATAGATCAGGTTTAGATCAGCTGAACCTCTTAAGTACCTCAGTAACCACTTCACAGCCTCCCAATGAATACTTCCAGGTTTGCTCATGAAGCGACTCACCAGTCCAAGAGCATAAGCCACATCTGGTCGAGTCCCAACCATTGCATACATCACACTCCCAACAGCACTCAAATAAGGGACCTTCTCTGTATCTATACGTTCATCAGCATTCTTCACTGAAGCAAGCTTAAAATGAGATCCCATAGGCGTAGCAACCGCTTTAGACTCAGACATTCTGAACCTTTTAAGGACCTTCTGGATATATCCTGATTGACACAGCTTCAATGTATCTTGTTCCCGGTCACGTTTAATGTCAATCCCAAGTATTCTACTTGCCGGCCCCATATCTTTCATCTCAAACTCACTACTCAAAACATCTTTCAACTTCTGAATCTCAGACTTCTGCTTGGCAGCCAAGAGCATGTCATCGACATACAACAGGAGATACACATAGTCTTCTGGACCAACTTCCTTGATGTACACACACAAGTCGGAATCGCTTCTGATAAAACCCTGAGACACCAGAAACGAATTGAACCGTTTGTTCCATTGTCTTGGAGCTTGCTTCAGCCCATACAATGACTTTTTGAGTAAGCAGACTTGGTCTTTACCAGGATTTACTTCAAACCCTTCAGGCTGTTCCATGTATAGCTCTTGCTCAAGATTACCGTGTAAGAAAGCTGTTTTCACATCCATTTGTTCCAACTCCAAATCATGATTCACAACTACTGACATTAGTACTCGAATTGATATGTGTTTTACCACTGGTGCAAACACTTCTTCATAATCAATTCCCTCTCGTTGAGTGAACCCTCTAGCCACAAGTCTTGACTTGTGCCGTGGATCTTCCACCCCTGGGATTCCAGGCTTCTTCTTATACAGCCATCTGCATGATATCACAGTTTTATTCTTGGGTCTATCAACAATATCCCATGTATCATTCTTCTTGAGTGACTCATACTCATCAGTCATGGAGCCATTCCACAACACCCAATCTTTTGCCTTCAAAGCATCGTGATAGCAGCCAGGTTCCTCTGACTCAATCTCCTCTGCAGCTACTAATGCACACGCAATGTTCGAGTAGTCTGCCATCCAAGCTGGTGGAACAGGTTCTCTTCTGCTGCGATCTTTGGCTAGTTGGTAACTTGCCAAATCAACCACATCTTCAGCTGCTGTATCCTCAACATCTGATGTAGGCACATCCTCTGTATGAGTTGTATCGGATGTAGAAGCTCCACCTTCTCCAGTGTCATCACTCTCCACAGACTTGTTCTGTACTGTCTCAGGTAGACTGTGTTGAGTGACATTCTGCTCAACTTCCTGAGCCTCTTGTACTTGACCACTTACTTCCCTGAACATCTTTTGTTCTTGAAATACTACATTGCGACTAATAACACAATCTTCAGTATCCAGTAGCCAGATCTTGTATCCTTTTGTACCTTGAGGATAACCAAGAAATACACCTTTTAAGGCTCGAAGCTTTAACTTCCCTTGATCCTGATAGACAAAGGCTAGAGACCCAAAACGCTTCATGTGTTGATAGCCGGGCTTTCTCCCTAACCAGACCTCTTCAGGAACATTGTGATCGATTGCAGTGCATGGTGATCGATTCACAATATAAGCAGCTGTTGCTGCAGCTTCAGCCCAAAACTCCTCACCCAAGCCTGATTCACTTAACATACAACGCACCTTCTCCATCACTGTTCTGTTCATCCTCTCAGCAACTCCATTTTGCTGAGGAGTATAGGTACAGGTTCGATGACGTTCTATTCCCTGCTTCCTGCAATATTCATCGAACTTCCGGTTACAAAACTCCAAACCGTTGTCGGTTCTCAACACTTTAACCTTCTTGTTAACTTGATTCTCCACAAGTTCCTTCCATTCACAAAACCTCTCAAAGGTTTCATCTTTTGTCTTTAGAAACATAAGCCAAACTTTCCTGGACTTATCGTCAATAATCGACAGGAAATAGTGTTTTCCTGAGAGAAATGCAGTTACATTTGGAGATCCCCACAAGTCTGCATGAACGTAGCCTAGAACATCTTATGTGTTATGCTTTCCCACATTGAAGCTCAGTTTCTTGGACTTCCCAAGAACACAATGTTCACAGAAACTCAAGTCTGTGATCTCTTTCTTTGCAATCAGACCTTTACCAACTAGAGTCTTCAGGCTATTCAAGTTCATGTGGCCAAGCCTGCTATGCCATAGAGCCGTCTTGCTTAACTGAACTTCCAAATTACAGTTTTCACTTGCTTCAGTTCCACCATCAAGTAAGTACAACCCATTCTTCAGAATTCCACGCAACGCCAACTTCTCATTCTTGAAGAAACTCAGTATACCATCTCCACCTTGATGAGAATACCCCAGCTTATCAAGTGTTCCAGTAGAGATCAGGTTTCTCCTGAGATTTGGAACATATCTGACATTCTTTAGTACTTTGATAGTACCACCATTCGTGTTAATCCTGACTGTGCCATAGCCTTTTGATTCCACAGTATGATCATCTCCAAGTAGAATCATCATAGGATCCTTCTCACAGAAGTCAAGCAACCATTCCTTGTGAGAAGTCATATGAAATGTGCAGCCTGAATCAATAACCCACTGACTCTTTGCATCCTGATGATCTACATTCAGTGCTTCTGTGAATACTAACTTCTCAGTTATAACCCCTGCTTCTCCCTGATCATCCCCTTCACTCTGTTTCCTAGCAAAGCAATCCTTCTTGATGTGTCCTTCTTTCTTGCAAAACCAGCAAGTCAACCGAGACTTAGAGTTAGATCTTCCTCGACCTTTCCTGCTCTTAGAGTCTTTATAACTTCTAGACCCTGATCTTCCTCTGTCATTAGAGTACAGTGCTGAACCACCAGAGTCACGTTCTGACTTTGACTCAGTGACTTCACGTTCCCTTGATCTTGCTGCTGATATGACCTCTTCAAGAGATAGTGACTCTCTTCCATACTTCAGCGTATGTTTTAGTTGATCAAAGTTTGTAGGCAGTGAGGTAAGCAATAGTATCGCTTGTACTTCATCTGATACTTCCACCTGCAAACTTCCTAGCTCTGCAACAATCTTCAAGAAATCATCCACATTTTGATCTATGCTTTTAGACTCAGCCATCTTGAAGGTGTAAAACTTCAGCTGCAGATGTATACGGTTAGGCAAGGAACTTTCCATATACAGATGATTCAATAGAGCCCAGATCTCAGCAGCAGACGCATCTGCATTGATCTTACGAAGAACCTTATCACCAAGATTCATCACTATGAGATTCTTCGCTTTCTCCGATTTCTCAATCTTCGAAGGATCAGGAACATTCTTTACCAGAGGTTCTGATGATGGCTTCTCATCGCCATCAACCTGCGCTTGTTTCTCTTCGCTCTTCGATAACGGAACTTGCTTTTCCAGCTTCGGATCTGTAAGGACCTCTTTCAAGCCGAGATAACCGAGATGCGCCATCATCCTTATCTTCCATAAGGAGAAATCTCCGGTTCCGTCAAAGATTCCGATGATCGGATTCTTCATCGGGTTGATCATTGAGCCTGCGCTCTGATACCACTTTGTTACGATTCGATTCGTCAACGATCAACTGAAACCTCACACCACTCTCGATCTTTGCCACTCGTTTGAAAGAAAGATGTAAAGAAACGCAAAACAGAGACACAAGAGATTGTTCACCCAGTGTTCGTCCTCGATGTGAGGAGTTACTCACTGGGGCCAGATCAATCCTGGCAATACACTCAGAAGAAGAATCCAAGCTCAATCACGAGCTACAATGGCGATGAGAAAAACACTTTCTCTCTCACGCTTTCTCTCTCTATTCTGTTACAAGAAGATGAGTCAACAACGACTCTTTTATACCGTTGATGATGATCAGACCCGCTATCGCGACTAGAAGGTCTTCACTTGGTTTACGGCTCCCGGTACAAATCAAGTTACTGAACCGGTCTTCATCTTCTACTCTCAATCCAAATAACCGGATACCAAAAACTTGAATCACAAGGTAATGTACCTTTTAACATTTAGCCTTCCACCGCTTCGGCTTTATGGGGATTCTCTTGCGCCTATGTCGTGGTACTACGAGGGTACATTCAATACATTTCGTTTATTTGGTTGGCAAATAGGATTTTGTCACATTACCAAAATGGTAACGCAGCTTCAGCAGGTTCGGTTCTACCTCATTTATTTGCTATGTATTTGGTAATGGCCATATCCTCTAACCAATTGAACATTCCTAGTGTTATTAATTCTGCCTTTTCGAGGTTTATGTGCAACATGTAAAAGCTTGTATTCGACCTATCGATAAAATTAACAGTCAAAACAACTCGTTAAATTCATGTGTTGGGCGTAACAGGAAAATATATGATAGCAGTTGGTCTTGGGTACTAGGCTGGTTGCGATATGGTAAACTCCAATGCCGTAGACAGCGTAATATATAGAATTAGTTGAGGAGACCAGGATACATCATACTTGCTTGCCTTGAGACAGAATGTCTCACTTTTACCAAAGAAAATGCAGAGATCCCCAAGCAATCTTGCCTAAATACCATGAATCTTTTGGTCCTGTCGATGGAGAACAGGAAAAGAGTGACGGCTTTAGGAGTGATGGAGATTGGGACGAGAGTTTTTGAACACAAACCTGAGTAAAGGCCGTGACTGGACCACTCGAGCTTGGTTTACTAGCTCCTCCCTTCCTGCTTCCTAGGAGCCTTTGCAACTTCATTCGACTTTACAAATATCTCAGAAAATGAAATCGTATGATTCACAACTCTTTCAATTCTCTAAAGCTACAGTAATTCCAAGAGATATTTCTTTCAACGTCAACTTTCTAACAAAAGCACTAAATATAGTCTTAAAGTGTTGCTGTATCATTACAATATTAACTTTTTCACAGTCACAGTTGTCTACCATATACTTTCTTTAAACACAGGAAAATAAAAGAATGATCAAACTAGTGGTTAACTTAACCCCTCCCTCTATATGATTTGGTCTCGTTCTTATGTTTTCCAGTCAACATCTATTAGATTCGGATTGTGACAGAGATAAAATCTACTATACATCAGAAACTACTAAACTTCAAATGTTTCATTTGGACGATAATTTTAAATATCCATTATTCATTTGTCACATTAAATATCCATTATTCATTTGTCACATAACCTCTCAAAAGATGCTTGGATCATATTGAAATCCACCACAAACATTGTTATCATCTAAATCGTTCACACTTCACAATTACTTCTGAACCAAACCTCACAGCACAAGTTTGTAACACAATATAAACACACACGATCATACGCTTACACAGTATAGACTATCACAAAACAAGGAAGCACAGCCCTTGGATTAAACACCAGAAGCTCCTCATCGTCGATCCTCAACAGGGCCCCACTCTTGCTCCCACTCCCTTGCCCAACCAGAGAATCATACCCTCCGCCACTCTTGTCCACGTCATCATCCGCAATCAAATCACACCCGACCCGACCCGCTACCACCCGACAAACCAGCATGGCCCGTTTCACGTTCATAAACCCAAACTCCTCCTCCACCTCCTCAGGAACCGCCACGTGTCCTCTCCACCCCGTCGCGAACGTCGCGATCCCGTCGAGCTTCGGCGAGAATCCGGATCCGATGATCCCGCAGATGCTGCAGTACTGATGGCCGCAGAGACCGGAGCTACCGTTCTGCCCTAGGCTACACATGAACGTCGAGCAGTAGAATCTCAGGAGCTCGTTCCCGTCGACGACGCACCGCTCGTCGTCCCACCGTCCGTTCCCGCTGCCGCGAGCGGCTTTCGCCTTGACGAACTCGCGATACTCCTCGAACCTCGCGAGAATCTTGGGGCTGTTGTGGATTTTCAGGATCCGGTGGATCTCCGGGATCTTCTTGTTGTCGCCTTGCTCCGGCCAGCCCGATTTGAATATGATCTTCACGATGTTGGTGCTCGACTCGCCGTCGACGAGCTCCGAGACGGCGTGTTTGATCGCGATGTGGTGCTCGAGGAGGGTTGGTTTGGGGAATATCTCGCCGCACGTCGTGCAAGGGAAGATCTCGCTGCGGAGAGGGAGAAACGGGGGAGAATCCGACGAGGAGATATCCGAGAACCCGTTTTCGGTACGGGTTTCCGGGTCGGGTTGTACGAGAGTGACGAGGGAGTTCTGAGACGATCTAGCGGAGGTCAGAGTCGTTAATGGGCCGTTAGGGTGTGTTTGGTTGCGGGATTTGGATATCCTCGTCGTGGATAAGAAAACCCGTTTTAAGTACGTCCAAGAAGAGGATAAACCGGAACCGGAAGTGACCGTTCTAAGCTTCTTCTTCTTCCTCCTCTTCTGTCTCAAGTCACCTCCTTTGGGGAAGAAGAAACAGCCGACGAAGAGAAAGAAGAGAGAGAAGAAATGCTGCCGTAACAACGACCCTAGTTTTCGCGCCGCCATTCACGAGGGTTGTTACTGAGCTTTTAAGACTTTGGAACTGGTCTGAAGAGAGAGAGAGAGAGAGAGAAGCAGATGAAGTTTAGTGTTTTGCAGTTTTACGCCATTGGAGAGAAGTCAGAGTTGTAAAGAAGAAGAAATGATGAAGAAAAGAGTGTAAAGGTGGTATGAAGACAGGAGAGATACTAAAGGTGTAGAAGAAGAGTAGGTGCGACGCTATTTTTATGTCTTTTTTTTACTTTTTTATTTTTTCTATTAGTATTTGCCAGAATATTTGTCTCCCCACTTAGGTTTAATCTTTTTTTGTATGTTTATACGAATCTTACGATGCATTGATTACTGTGTGTGTGTGCATATGAGTGAGTGCGCATTGTTTTTTCCTTCACTGGATTTATAGAATATGCCATGATCTCTCATGATCATCTTAGTTTTGTATTAACATAACATGGCTGTGTCCATCGAATACTCTCGCAATTTAGATGAAAGTTTTCATTTGTTTTCTTTTTAAATAGTTAAACCCGGATCTATCAAAAACACAAATCTAACATAAGTACAGCCCACAGATGAACATTTTCTCGGGTATTCAAATGAGCCGTAAACAATGGACTCATATCTGTTTGGACACATATGAAATTAATATTTTCGTAGTAGACCAAAATCGATATATGGCCTGAACCAATATGGTAATTTCTTCTTTAATGGAAATCACTATACCACCACGATGTGATTAAATTTTCGTTTGTTCAATAAAATGTTAACAAATTCTTATTTTGTTTTCATATATTATGTACCACCAATTTAGTTAACCTTTTTTCTTAATCTAAGATCATCATTATACACATAAAAAGATTAATGAATTTTAGTTAATGTTCCAGTAAGAAATAACAATTTCAAATGAGGTCTGGGGTATTCATTATTGATATTTTACTTGACTTCACATATATTTACATAGAGAACTGATATCTGAATGTTTTAATTTTTTTTCTTTTTTGGTAAAGTCTGTCTCTGTCGTCTCCGCGCATGTATTATAGAGTGGATTGATTATTACACTGTCTGACCCTAGTTTAAAATACTTTCCGACTAATGTCATGGGGTGAATTTATCATCTGTTACGATCCATCATTTATATCACTTAGACCGAACCTCAAACCTAAACTGGCAAAGTGATGATAATTTATTTTAATTTTTAATTACTATATACTTTATTTTTTTTGTAGTTTAACTACTATATACTTTATAATCATTTTATTCTTTCTATTGATCATAATCTTTTTTCCATTTGTTCTCAATTTTATAGTACGATGTTATCTACTATTAATTATTGTATTTGTAAGAAATAATTTATTGTATTTGTATAGAGTTGATGTATTTACAGAAGCTAAACTCAAAATTTTGGAGGAGGAATCCAAGGCTACCGAATTATTTTATGAATATTAATATCTGGTTTCACAAATTTTGTTGCTTAGGATATAGACGTAGACAGAGGAACACGTGCACATGTCTCATTTATAATCTAAGCTCATCAATGCATACATATGTTTTCTTAGATCCATGCACATATATATCTACTAATGCATATGAATATGATCGATCATAACTAATTAGTAAAGAAAATACAGGCTACTATATTACTGATAAATGTTTAAATTCAGGTTAGTATAGGGTCATAGGCTTTTGTGATTATACAGAACATGACAAAAATATAGGTTAAGGTTTCGCTTTCAGGGGAAACAACGAAATAACCAAGTGGCGCCACTTAAGGGTGCTACATAATATCAAATGGTTTTATTCTTTTAGTAGTAATAGCCGAAACATGTAGAATGTAAATGTCATCACCTTCTTGTTTTATCTTAATCAATCGTGATTAGATGATGGTCGTTCCAAGCGAATACCACCTTTGTACAAACGAAGAACGTATGTCTTTGCTTTTAATACAACTAATTAAAAAAATTTGGTATATATATGTCTTCTAGCTAATAAATATGGAAATAAAGATAAACGGTAAGAAAGTTCGTGACGAATGATTGAAATGGTGAATGATAATTGAAGAAGTGGGCCACGTGAGGAAGTATGTACTTTTAAAGCGGGGCATTACGAAGCCCTTCCTATCTCCATCCACATGGAAACGTTTGTTTCTTACGGTCTTGCCTTCTACTTTGGTGGTACGGTCCTGATAAGTAACATGCGACTGTAATTATTGTATTGTCTTGTGGGTGTGATTGGTAAACTTGTACCGTAGCATGGCTGCGCGCGGTTATTGTGACTAATCGATCAAATTAATGGTAACCCAAAGTCGGAGGAGAACAAAAGTGGTACGAAACCCTTACCGTTTTAATGTTTTATACCATCTATGGAATTAGATTTGAACCTTTTTTACTGAAATACTAAAACTTAGCTAGGTTTTCGCTTCCACCTTAATTATTACTCCCGTTGATCTACGTCTAGAATTGTCCACGGACCATATTGCTCCGTTCCGCATGCAACACTTTCCTCATTAAGTAGGTTATTTTAGTTTCATGATATAAAATACATTGGTGAAAACATAGATAGTTTATGTTTTTACTATGAAGAGTTATGTATTATACTGATATCAGAAATTTTACTTCGAGTTTAGATTTGAGAAGACCTCGTTACTACAAAAAGTTATATGTTACCTATGGAATTTGTATCAAAGGCAGTCAGCATTATTAACTTCGTCTAAATGGATAACGCATGCAGAAAGGAATTATTGGACGATAGACAATAATAATGATTACTTACATAAACATAAAATAAGGAAAAGTGATAGTCATAAAGCCTAAGCTACGGAGCACTTGAGGCTAGACAAGAAGGGACACCTTCGATGAGTGAATCTCTGCCGCACCACAATCTTGCATCATTCTCATCCCTTGCTCTTGGACAATACAATTAATACAATAAAAGCTAAAACGTTTTTTTTCCTAATTTTGGTCTTGCTACATCTTTAGTTCTTTTTTTCCCATATATAAATGATTCAATTATTATTTTTGTACATTCACTAAATTACAAAACTGTAGGTAAGTGGTCATATATGTTGGAGACGGTTTTATTAGAAGTATATGGTTTTGGGTTTGCGCATAGTACAACAGAATGTAGTTTATCATCTAACAGTTAGTTTATATGGGAAGATATGGGCTAAACACAATATTTAAGATGGGCAGTAGATTATGGAGATATAATCATGTAGTACAATTGGCTTTCACAAGCTTATATATTTACGACCATGCTATACCCATTAATTATTGCGATGAAGTACATTGTCAACTTCGGCTTAAAATACATGTGTGTTTTTTCACAAACATATGTACTAATATCCTGGGTGGCATGTTCTATTTATATGAATGACGTTGTATACTTTTAAAAGCATCTCTAACAAACCATAAAACCCTCAAATTTATGGTTGTTGACTCTCAAAAACCTTTAAATCCTAAAATTTTGAGGATCTAAACAGTGAAACCTCAAAATACTATTTACTAGTCCAGTTATTTACCAAAAAGGCATTTCTCACTCATACAAAGTTAACCAAATATAAGTATAAGCAATGGCTTGCGCCCACTACTCTGATATTTGTTTTGTCAACAAACGGACAACCAAATAATATGGCTATTAATGTTTTGGACGGTTAGTTTTTACGTAAAAATATATACCCGCACTAGATTTTAATTAAATTAATTTCCGGATTAAATATTCTTTGCCATCTTTGTTAACGCAATTAGGGGGGGGGGGGGGGGGGGGGGGGGGGGTAGGGGTATAGTTTTACCTTTGGATCCTGCCTTTATCCCCACATAAAAGTCGGTCATTGTTCATATCTTTAAATATTATATCACGTACGGATAATAAATATTTGTAGGCACTACCGAATTATTTGCATTTCTATTGTTTTGATAGGCCTACTTCAAAAGCTAGCTTTCTCTCTCGTCTCTGTTCTCTCTCTAAAACTTTTCACAGAGAAGAGAGAAAGCTTCCGTTTGTGTTGCTCGCCGGTTCTCTCTGGCCACGACTCCCGTCTATCGGGCTCTTGACTCTGGGTTGAAGTGGTTTCTATAGCATCTCATCGCCGGCTTTGACTCCGGGAAGTGATGGCTCCAAAAGCATCTTCTTCGCCGGCTACTCTTGGAGTTTTTTCTCCAGGATTCCGTTCGATCGCCGCTTCTGTTCTTCTCTGTCTCGACTGACTCTTGATCTAATCCGTCGATTGTTCTTTCCTATCCCTTCAGGAGGTCGTTTCATCTTCAAGCTTATCAGTATCATTAAAGATGTCCGATCAATCATGCAGAAAAATCGATGTTTGTTTTTAGATCGATTGAAGACAGTTGTTTTCTCTCCCGAAGTGTTCGATTTGTCAGATTAGCCTTATCGACAGTGATTTCCGGTGAGAGTTGTTCGGTTTGAGCAGCTTCTTATTCGGCTTGCCTCTCCTATTCGGTGGAGCTCCGTCGTCGCGGCTCGTCTCTGACACCGGAGGAAGATGACGGTCCCTTACCTTGATGCGTGTCTCTTGTACGCAGGGCGTACGTCCACGTGGTGGGTGATGAATCTCTCTTCCCCTACGGTTTCCTCTTGCTGGGCTTCATGCCTCAAGAGTTTCCTTAGTTTGGGCCTTCGTGTTGGGCCTTTGTGTTGGTCTTGTTGTTTTGCCCATCTTTGGGCTTTTTCTTTGTATTATACAGTTTATGTTTAATAAATCTTCAGTGAAAAAAAAAAAAAAAAAAAAAAAAAAAGTAGGCCTACTTCAAAGTTCATAAGGTTTGCCTTTCTTTTGACTTCAACAATGTTTTGCCAATTCATGATATTTTTTTAATTCTGGAAAAGTTGAACAACTAACAAAAGTGTAATCTCGCAATTTCCGGCCTGTAAGCTTATTTATTTGGGCCAGATATGGGCTTTATGCTAAGGTAACTTTCTTAGTCCGGTTACCTCCTCCAATAATTCAGTTAACCGTTATACTTCCCGTTAGATTATGACATCTTCACCGAACCAATAGTGGGACCACACGTGTCGTCAACTCAGCCACGAACTTGAAAAAAAATCTATTCATTTCTCTTAAGAGAAAAAAAGAACCGAGAAACTGAGAAGAAGAAGAAGAGGTGGAGACAAGAAAAAAAAATCTAACTCGTCATGAACGCGAGAGCTCTTCTCTACTCCCCGAACCTCCACCCTCTCTACACTTCAAATCGTCCACCTGAGACCTCTCCTCGCAACCGCCGGACTCTAAAACCTGATCCGAAGTCGTTACGGATATGGATTCACCAGCGGAACAGGTCCAGCGTTTTCCGGGTGCTAGTTCGGAGCTCCGACAAGAGAGAGAGCAGTAACTCGTCGTATGCAGAGACTATAAAAGAAGGTCGAGAGATAGTGAACGGAAACGGCGTCGTATCGGATTCGCTAAGCTCGGTTCCATGGTGGGAAGAGTTTCCGAAGCGGTGGGTGATAGTGCTTCTCTGTTTCTCAGCTTTTCTTCTCTGCAATATGGACAGAGTAAGTTTTCCTTCAGTGGAATTTAAAAAGGAATTTGCTAAAATTAGGATTTCGTGGAGTTGCTAATTTTGGAAAGATTATGTGTTGACACAGGTGAACATGAGCATAGCAATACTTCCCATGTCGGCTGAGTATGGTTGGAATCCAGCAACAGTTGGGTTGATTCAGTCTTCCTTCTTCTGGGGTTACCTTCTCACTCAAGTAAGCTTTGTCCCCTTAGATTCTGGAGGCTGTAAACTATTTAGTAAAAAATGTAATAATTTTTTTTTACAAATTAAGGAACTTGTGTCTATGTAAATTTTTCTAGAAATTTTAAAAAATTGAACGCTAGAGGCAAATGTTTTATTCGGCGACCGGTCCTCCTGGTCGTCACTATTCCATAGATTCTTTTTTTGGAGGAAACTAATATTATATGCTGTGGTTTTGGTTATGAAGATTATGGTTTCGACTCATAACCTGCTAGCAATCCAAATAAAATAGATTTTGAGCAGTTGAATCAATAAGTGTGTACTACTTGTTGATATGACAGATAGCTGGAGGGATATGGGCAGACACGGTAGGTGGCAAAATGGTTCTTGGATTCGGCGTTGTATGGTGGTCCATCGCTACAATACTAACTCCTATCGCAGCCAAACTCGGTCTCCCGTTCTTGCTCGTTGTTCGTGCTTTCATGGGAGTTGGCGAGGTTTGTTCTCAGTCTTGGATTGTGTGTGTTTGATAAAGGAGAGGAGTTAAGATCTATCTTATCTTTGGTGTCTTCAGGGTGTTGCGATGCCTGCTATGAACAATATATTGTCCAAGTGGGTGCCTGTGCAAGAGAGAAGCAGATCTCTCGCGCTTGTTTACAGCGGAATGTACCTTGGATCCGTCACCGGTTTGGCCTTTTCGCCTTTCTTGATTCATCAGTTTGGTTGGCCTTCAGTGTTTTACTCTTTTGGATCGCTTGGAACTGTGTGGTTGACTCTCTGGCTAACTAAGGTTACACTTCTCTACTGCTCTTTAACTATTTTCTGGATCCAAATGTAATGTGTTTTGTTACTAACTATAGGCAGAGAGTTCACCAATTGAAGATCTATCGTTGCTCCCTGAAGAAAGGAAGTTGATTGCAGACAACTGTGCCAGCAAAGAGCCAGTGAAGTCGATCCCATGGAGGTTGATATTGTCGAAACCGCCGGTTTGGGCTCTTATTGGTTGCCATTTTTGTCACAACTGGGGAACGTTCATTCTCTTGACCTGGATGCCAACTTATTACCATCAAGTCAGTTATATAACTGCTTTTTTTATTATTAATGTTTTGTCTTTGTCTGATTATTGATCTCATGGACATGGTGAGAGGCAGGTGTTGAAGTTCAACCTAATGGAATCAGGACTTCTCTCAGTATTTCCATGGCTGACAATGGCGATTTCTGCAAATGCTGGAGGATGGATCGCTGATACACTCGTTAGCCGAGGTTTCTCCGTTACGAATGTCCGCAAGGTACCTGTGTGTGTATCCACTTCTTCAGTCCTTTTCAAATGCAAATCTAGTTAAAGGAACTCGTTTATTCTATGATGGATTCACAGATAATGCAAACAATTGGGTTTCTTGGACCAGCGTTCTTTCTAACACAGCTGAAACACATTGATTCTCCTGCAATGGCCGTTTTGTGCATGGCTTGTAGCCAAGGGACTGATGCCTTCTCCCAGTCTGGTTTGTACTCTAACCATCAAGACATTGCTCCAAGATACTCTGTAAGTGTAATCAATCACTCTTTTTAAGTCTTAACCAACCGTGTCAGGGATGTTGATGTTGCTGTTGTTGTGGTCAGGGAGTGTTACTTGGTTTGTCTAACACAGCTGGAGTACTTGCCGGAGTTCTTGGCACAGCCGCCACTGGTCACATCTTACAACACGGTTGGGAACACTTCTTGATTTCTTACAAATGCTTTGCTAAATATTTCTTTTTTAAATTCTTACCAATGAACGAAACTAAGAATGACATTGAATACCTCAGGTTCTTGGGATGACGTTTTCACGATTTCGGTCGGTCTTTACCTTGTCGGGACTGTCGTTTGGAACCTATTTTCAACCGGAGAGAAGATCATTGATTGATCCGTTCCGAGAATAGTGACAAACTAGCGAATAGTTCAGCTCCAAGACCTTCTTCAGGTGGCCAGGCTCTAAATATACACATATTACAAGTCTGAGAGCTTGCCGGAATATCCTTTTTTTGCCGGAAAATTCTTCAGGAAATTTCTACTTGTCAATTTAGGCCAAACGCACATGAATAATACTTTATGTAGATTAAAGAAGATATACAGATGATTTTTTTTTTGTACATAAACGAAGCTCACACTTTCCAAGCTTCCCAAGATCACTTACATTACATAGTTCTCTCTATATAGATTTTAGTATATATAAACATTACATGCAGTTCTCTAATATGATATTCCTTAGGCAAAAAGAGTGACTGAGGAATAGAGTCTTCGAGATTATGGGCGTAACTAAAAGCTTAAGATGTACGGCAACTGGCGGAACTTGATCTTGTGAACGAGGTCGAGGAGTTTATGAACTGTATGCAGTCTTCTATAGCCTCTGATCTACAGGTATCATTAGCCACAGAGATGACGGAAGGCTGAGATCTACCGGTGGAAGAAGCCTTCAACGGTGGAGATCTCTTCTTCTTATTCTTCCTCATCACCACTAGACGTACCCCTTTGACGAATTTACAGCTGAGATGCTTGATCAGTTTTGCTGCCGTGACTTCTGTTTTCCTCGGCAGCCTCAAGCCACAGCTCGTTGTGCGTCCCGGGTTCTTATAATAAGGTCCCTTGGCTGAGGATTGCTTACCAGAAGTTACTGGTTTCGTGTTTGCATTGCACCGTTTTGTTCCTGTAGCCGACATGTTTCTAGAGAGTAAGAGCAGTTTACGAGAATAGAGTTGAGAGTATGGGATTTATATATACAAAGGGATTGATGCTGAATACAGTTGCCTAATAGAGTTGAGATAGAGACCAGACTGAGAGGCCATGATTATTAATAATGTATTAATAACAACATGATTACACTTAAGCTATGATTACTGAAGATGCTAAAATCAGTACAAATAAATTAAACAAAGTAGGTGAGTTCAATTTCAAACTTGTGAAAAGATACTTTATGTGAAAAGAATTGTAATAACTAACAGATAGAAAGACATCAAAAACTCTTAACGCTGAAAATTAGGAAAACAAAGCAAAAGAACAAGACTTTGTCTAGTTTTTTCTACATTTCCACTATGGAAAGTAACTATACAGTGGTCCACTACAACCATTTGTTTAAGCGAAAGAAAGGTTCTTTCTAATAAACAACCTTTCGGTATGGTTCCCCTCTGATCATCACTCAGGTGTGTGCATAGAAAGAAATGTGTACAAGTTCTTTTGACTCTCGGAAAGGACAACATAAACTCACCTTTATAGATCGCAGATACCTTCCTTGAACCAGAGGCTAATAAAACGAGGTCAATGGTGGGTACACGAATATCAGAAAGCAAATAGTAACCAAGGCAGTGTTATGGGTGGCTAACACTAATCATCATCATAATCTGGATAATCTGTTGGGAGCAGTGATAGGTTCTTTACATATGAGAACATTCAATTAGGAGCAGAAAAATAATCTATGCATGACTGGCCCAATCTTAGATGCTAATAGCAGCAGATAATCTATATCTAATGGCTTATTTCAAAATGCAAACATGGACAGAAGGTATACAAGATCTACTCTATTAAGTAAGATCGATGTTTCATAATGCAAACATCGATATCTTACTTCGGAACATAAAAGATCTATTAGAGTTTGATAACTCACAAGTCACAAGTATTCAACTTTATCGGGACTAAAACTACAACGACCTATGTACATTTTCACACTTGATGGGTATATGATGATTATACAAAAGAGAAGCAAAGAAACGAAACTCACGTTCTTGATCTTCAAGCATTGTTCACTAGCAAAACCTCTGAACCTAAACTCAGACTTTGATCCAAGAAACCCCTAACTTCATCTTCCTCTTTAAACGGCCTTGGCACAACGAGATCACTATCCAAGTTATACCAGACCCCATTTATCTTCCTCATCACAACCCAATGCCTACTTCTCCAAAGCCCACCATACCGTTTCACAGGAACATTCAGCACAACACCCATTAGGTTATCTGCACCAAGATCGATCGAAGAAGCTCCATGGCGCTTATCATGCCAAGCAACACTCTTGCCTTTCCCTTCCAGAGCTGCGATCATCACGTTCACGTCGTAGTTCCCTGTGAGCGTGTTGTGGTGAGGCTTGAGGAGGAAGGAGAGAGGCGTCGTCCACGTTTCTTTGTTCGGGTCATCGGCCACGAGCTTCTCCGCGATTGAGTTCAAGCTTTCCCGTGTGAATGCGTTCTTGTCCTACACTCAAAATCAAAATCCGATCTCAAATCTCACATTATCATCATCGGTGATTTGATACTGAGAAGGAGCGATCGGATCACCTGAAATAGATTGTTGAGGGAGTGCAGGAGGCAAAATTGAAGTCGCTGTCGCTCGTGATAGATCTGAGATTCGCTTCCCTCCATCTCTCCGGCGGAGAAAATAGGCTTTTATCTTGAGAAACTAAGACGTCACGCCGGTAAAGCTCGACTCTCAGTTTCCAGATGATGAAGAGTGAAGACGATAGAATTGAACTGTGTGCCGTTTGTGGTTAACTTTAGTATATAACGTACAAGACGTTTTTCTTCGCTGGTCACTAGTAAATAAAGAACAGCAGAGCGTCCCCGGTTTGCTTAACAAAACACTGTGCCGTCTCGTCCTTTTATTGGCTTTATCTATATTTGTCTGCCGCTCTGATTTTCTAGTTTCTATGTCTCATATTCTGTGATCTGACTAGTTGCAAATCCCGCTATAATGTAAACTAGGTTAAGATCCGCGTCTTGCACGGAATGAACATTATATATATAAATTATTTTATATTATATGTTTATAACATTTTATGAAATAATAAATATATATTGAATAAAAAAATCATTATCTACTACTTATATAATTAAATTGGTGCGAACATTTAAATAAATTTTATAAATCGAAAAAATATTTTTTCTATTTGATATGATATATAATTAAATTTAAATGATAGTAACATATATGGTATATTTTAATATTAATATTTATTAGATGATGCTTTTTGCTCATATTTTTTTTATTATTTGTATCTGTTATAGCAAAAAGTCTAAATTAGTGATAACAAAATTTTCACTGTGCAATTAATGGTTTAAGTAATTTATAATATTTAAAAAAATTAAGTTGTCAATATTTTTTCAAATTTTTTATCAAAAAAATGTTCAAAGTAAATTTTAAAATTAAGATATTTATGTATTTTTATATGGCATATAGTTTAATTTAAAATGATATATATATATTTATATATCTTTTATTTTTGATACTTATTAAATGAGACTTTCAACTTATATTATTTTTTAATTATTTGTATCATGCCATAACAAAAGTTTTAAATCATAGATCACAAAATTTGAATGTGAGACTTTTAACAGTTTTAGTAATTTATACTCGTCTTTAAAAATTCAAAATATAATATATAAATAATTTTTTTAATTTTTATTATATGATTACTATGATTGTTTAATTTATTTTAATAGCTTAAAATTAAACAAATATAATTATAATACACACTTATTTTTATCAAATCTTTATTATTTAAAATCATTAATTGTCATATATACTTTAGCAACATTAGACAATTCCGTAATCTTATTTAAGGAAATAATGAAGCACATTAATAATGTATTTATTGTGGTTTAATAAAAAGCTTATTATATATTTAGATGGACCAACCTATTTCTCTAAGGATTCTAAGAATCATTCTAGTGATGACATGTGGCTACAAAAAAATGTTGCAATGCTTCTCAAATAATATATAGGGGATACTTACAGTTGGGTCCAAACTATAACATTCTTGGGTCCCGTTCTATATTGTAAATACTTTTTTATTTACCAACAATAATAGTCAGAAACCTAACACAACCTGTTGGTATATAGTCTACATAACGAATATATAAAGATTCCGTACACAAGTATTGCATGCTGTCCCTTCTCCACATTATGTAATCAATGTTCAAATGACATATCCCAATGGTTTTATTTACTTCTTTAGCAGAAACATTAACCACATGTTAAAGGAAAGGCTGTCACATTATGTAGAAAATGTTCAAATGACATATCCCAATGGTTTTATTTACTTCTTTAGCAGAAACATTAACCACATGTTAAAGGAAAGGCGCGTAAGAGACCAGTTCCAAATTCTCAACGAGGGAGGAGTCGGCAAGTATCTAGGTTTACCGGAGCACTTTGGTCAGAAAAAACGAGACATTTTCGCGGCACTGGTGGATCGCATACGACAGCGCTCACATAGTTGGACAACGAGATTTCTCTCCGGAGCGGAGAAGTTGCTGCTACTCAAATCAGTCCTAGCAGCTATGCCGACTTACGCCATGTCTTGTTTCAAACTTCCCATGTCCTTATGCAAACAAATCCAATCTATCCTTACTAGGTTTTGGTGGGATGTTTCCCCTAGTGTAAAAAAGATGAGCTGGATTTCGTGGGAAAAACTCGCAAAACCGAAGAACGCTAGCGGGTTAGGGTTCCGTGAAATTGCCCAATTCAATGATGCAATGCTTGCGAAACTGTCTTGGCGAATCCTCAAGGAGCCTTCTTCCCTACTGGCAAAAATCGTTCTGGGCAAGTATTGCAATAACTCTTCTTTCTTGGATGCGAAGGTTCCAGCAAGTGCCTCCCATGGCTGGAAAGGTATCTTGGTGGGGCGTGATTTGCTCGTTAAGGGACTAGGCTGGGCAACAGGGTCAGGCAATGAAGTGGAGATATGGAATGAACCATGGCTATCAACTGCTGAACCAATGTGTATCATGGGACCACCCACTGAAGTAAATCGAAACTGGCGGGTTAACAAACTGATGAAACCATTGTTAAACTATAATCTAATCTCTCCTTGATACATTTACATAAGTTAGTTATTTATGTTATTACACAAAGAGTTGTAACTCTTCATGTTGTGTCCTTTAGTATAAAGAGTTGTGTCTCTTATACTTGTACTGATTCGATCTCTATATAAAGATCAATCATCTGTTGTAAACATATTACCGAATCTCAATAATACAAAAGTATTTTCAGAAAAGTTTATAAGCCTGAAACGTCTATCTTATTCTTTCTCTCGAACTCGTGTGTAACACATTGTGATCGTTGTGTAACACAAGCGGTTGGTAAAAGATTAACATGGTATCAGAGCTTTACGTTTGAGAGGACAAAGAAAAAAGCACTAGTAAGAGAAACACTTGGCGTGGAGAAAAGGAGGCTAGAGGATTTTGTCATACGATTTCGGAATCACTCGAAACGATGAAGAATCAAGTAATTCCCATATTTGATGGAGAGAAGTACGACTTCTGGAGCATCAAGATGACAACCATTCTCAAGACCAGGAAGTTATGGTCTGTGGTTGAACAAGGCGTAGCAGCCCCACCAGCACAAGTGGATGAAACCCCTGAAACAGCAAGGGCAAGATCGCTTAGAGAAGAAGCGATGATGAACGATACATTGGCTTTGCAAATCTTGCAAACTGCTGTATCGGATCATATATTCTCACGGATTGCAGCAGCATCAACATCCAAAGAGGCGTGGGATGCATTGAAGGAGGAGTATGAAGGCTCTCCTCAAGTTCGTTTGATTAAACTTCAAACATTGCGAAGGGAGTATGAGAATCTGAAGATGTATGAGAATGAAGACATTAAGGTCTTCACAGATAAGATAGTTGAATTGGCAAATCAATTAACTTATCATGGTGAACAGAAGTCAGATGTTCAACTCATACAGAAGATACTCATCTCTCTCCCAGCCAAGTTCGATAGCATAGTCAGTGTGTTGGAGCAAACAAGCGATTTGACTTCAACAAAGATGACAGAGTTGATCGGGATCTTGAAGGCTCATGAAGCAAGGCTGGCTGCAAGAGAAGAAAGCACCAGTGAAGGAGCATTCGATGCTCGTGTTAAACACAAAAATTCTGGTGTTACACAAGACAACTCAAAGCGCCAAGGAGGCAAGAAGTGGTGCGGTTTCTGCAAGAGAAACAACCACAATGAGAGCGAGTGTTGGAGGAAACAGAAGAAGGAAGATCCAAAGAAGGATCACAGAAGTAACAAGGAGTGTTACAATTGTGGCAAGTTAGGCCACTTTGCAAATCAGTGCTACTCAAAGAAGAAGGAGAAGGCACATGTGAGTCTCGAAGAAGATTCAAATGAAGATCACATGTTGTTCAGTGCGAGCGAAGCAGCAACAACAGTGATGGAAGATGTCTGGTTAGTAGACAGTGGAGCAACTAATCATATGACAAAGGAGGAGAGTTACTTCTCAAAGCTTAATAGGAGTATCAAGGTTCCAATAAAGATTGGAAATGGAAGCACAGTCATGACAGCCGGTAAAGGAGATATTACCGTCATGACCAAAGGTGGCAAGAAGACCATCAGAAATGTATTCTTGGTTCCGGGTTTGGCAAAAAATTTGTTGAGTGTTCCACAAATTGTTTCAAGCGGATACCGGGTGAGTTTCCAAGAGAAGAGATGCATCATAGATGATGCAAAAGGAAGGAGGATAATGGATATCCCAATGACTCACAAAAGCTATCGAATCAGGATGAGTTCGGCTCAGGTAGAAGAGGCCTTGAGCGCTAGTGAGCAAGGAAAGATGGAGACATGGCACAAGAGACTTGGTCATGTAGGCGACAAAAGGTTGCAACAAATGCAAGACAAAGACTTGGTAAAGGGATTACCAAAGTTTAAAGTCAAGAAGGAAGCATGTGAGGCGTGTAGACTTGGAAAGCAATCACGCAAAAGCTTCCCAAAGGAATCTCAAACTAAGACAAGAGAGAAGCTTGAGATTGTACATACGGATGTATGTGGGCCGATGCAGCACCAGTCTGTTGATGGAAGCCGATACTTTTTGCTATTCTTGGATGATCATACTCACATGTGTTGGGTATACTTCATGAAGCAAAAGTCAGAGACATTCTCACTGTTCAAGAAGTTCAAAGCAATGGTGGAGAAGCAGTCGGATTGTACCATCAAGACACTGAGATCAGATGGAGGTGGTGAGTTCACTTCACGAGAATTCAACCGGTTCTGTGAAGAAGAAGGAATCAATAAGCAAGTCACCTTGCCTTATTCACCACAACAAAATGGTGCAGCGGAGCGCATGAATAGGACCTTGGTGGAGATGGCTAGATCTATGTTGGCAGAACAAGACTTACCGCTCAAGTTATGGGCAGAAGCGGTATACACTGCCTCATATCTTCAAAACCGTCTGCCATCAAAGGCAATAGAAGAAGATGTCACTCCTATAGAGAAGTGGTGTGGACACAAGCCAGATGTGTCACACATGAGAATGTTTGGTAGCATATGCTACATACATATCCCAAATCAAAAGAGGAGGAAGCTAGACGTCAAGGCAAAGCGTGGAGTCTTTGTTGGATATAGCAACCAATCCAAAGGCTATAGAGTTCTCATTTTGGAGAATGAGAAGATTGAAGTATCAAGAGATGTCGAGTTTGAAGAAGGAAAGAAGTGGGATTGGAAAAGGCAAGAAGAAGTGAGGAAGACATTGGAGTTGTCTATGGAAGACTCTCACTCGCCTGAGGATCAAACCGAAGGTGCATCCAGTCCTGAGGAACAAACCGAAGGTGCATCCAGTCCTGAGGAACAATTTGGAGGTACTTTCAGTCCTATTCCTTTTCAAAATGATGATCATGATACTAGTAGTGGAGATGAAGAAACTTCTGAGGCACCAAGGAAGTTCAAGTCCATGGTTGATATCATGGAAAGGGCACCGAGAGTAGAGCTTGATGAAGCGGCTCAAGCTATAGAAGCTTGTCTTCATGCAAATGAAGAACCATACACTTATGATGAAGCGTGTGGTACCAAGGAATGGAGAGAAGCAATGAATGAGGAGATAGCCATGATTGAGAAGAACAAGACGTGGGAACTAGTGGACAAGCCAAAGAAGAAGAATGTGATAAGTGTGAAGTGGATCTACAAGATCAAGACCGATGCAAACGGCAATCACATCAAGCACAAGGCGCGGCTAGTTGCAAGAGGGTTCTCTCAAGAGTATGGTGTTGACTACCTTGAGACGTTTGCCCCTGTCTCAAGACATGATACAATACGAGCCATACTTGCCTATGCAGCTCAGATGAAGTGGCAATTGTATCAGATGGATGTGAAGTCAGCTTTTTTCAATGGCGACCTCAAGGAAGAAGTGTATGTCACACAACCGCCTGGGTATGTGACACACGGGAAGGAACACAAGGTGTTAAGGCTACACAAAGCTTTATATGGTTTAAAGCAAGCCCCAAGGGCATGGTATGGAAGGATAGATTCATACTTTCTTCAAAATGGTTTTAAAAGAAGTATGAATGATGCGGCTTTATACATCATGAAGCAAGGAGGAGATGTGTTGATCGTGAGTCTATATGTGGATGATATAATCATCACAGGAAGCAACATTCAGAGCATCAACACATTCAAGGAGAACATGAAGAAAGAATTCGAGATGGTGGATCTTGGATTGTTGAACTACTTTCTTGGAATGGAAGTAATTCAAGACAATGGAGGCATATTTCTTTCACAAGAAAAGTATGCAAACAAACTTGTAGACAAGTTTGGGATGCGAGACAGCAAGAGTGTAAGCAACCCACTTACACCACAAGGAAAAGGAGTTGAGGATGACAAGGAGTATGGAGATCCGACTAAGTATAGAAGCATCATTGGAGGGCTTTTGTACTTGTGTGCATCAAGACCTGATGTGATGTATGCAAGCGCCTATCTCTCAAGATACATGTCATCACCTCGCATGAAGCACTACCAAGAAGCCAAGAGGGTGTTAAGATATGTCAAAGGAACATCAAACTTTGGAGTGTACTTCACAAGCGTGAAGGAACCAAGACTTCTAGGCTACACGGACAGCGATTGGGGTGGTTCTAAGGAAGACAAGAAAAGCACTTCAGGTTATGTGTTTACTCTTGGATCAACCATGTTTTGTTGGCAGTCAAGCAAGCAACAAACAGTGGCGCAATCAACGGCTGAGGCAGAGTACATAGCCGTGTGTGCAGCAGCAAATCAAGCAGTGTGGTTACAAAGACTATTTGAAGACTTTGGTCAGAAGTTTGAAGGAGGCATTCCGATTTTATGTGACAACAAATCAGCAATAGCAATTGGGAAGAATCCGGTGCAACACAGAAGGACGAAGCACATAGAGATCAAGTACCATTTCGTGAGGGAAGCTGAGCAAAAGGGAATCATTGAACTGAAGTATTGCAAAGGGGATGATCAACTCGCAGACATTCTCACAAAGGCATTGGGCGGTTCAAGATTTGAAGATCTAAGGAAGCAGCTTGGAGTCAAGTCGAGATATGATTAAGGAGGAGTGTTAAACTATAATCTAATCTCTCCTTGATACATTTACATAAGTTAGTTATTTATGTTATTACACAAAGAGTTGTAACTCTTCATGTTGTGTCCTTTAGTATAAAGAGTTGTGTCTCTTATACTTGTACTGATTCGATCTCTATATAAAGATCAATCATCTGTTGTAAACATATTACCGAATCTCAATAATACAAAAGTATTTTCAGAAAAGTTTATAAGCCTGAAACGTCTATCTTATTCTTTCTCTCGAACTCGTGTGTAACACATTGTGATCGTTGTGTAACACAAGCGGTTGGTAAAAGATTAACAACCATCGTCTACAGACTGGGACCTTGATCTTATTAGAAGTAATCTCCCCCAATATGAGGAGACAATCCGGAGACTGATTCCCAGTACCCTTGGAATGCAAGATGAGCGAGTATGGCTTCCCAATGCCTCGGGCGTGTACTCCACGAAATCGGGCTATGCCATTGCCAAACTCTTCAACGGAGATCAATCTGACCTAGCCTTCAATTGGAACAAGTGTATTTGGCAGATAGAAGCATCACCAAAGATTAAACATTTCCTTTGGAAGTCCAACAACAAAGCGCTCCCTGTGGGTTCAGTCTTGGTACACAAAGGAATTGATGCTGTCTCTACTTGCAAACGATGTGGCGAGTTTGAAACGGAACTTCATGTGTTATTACACTGTCCTTTTGCTGGCCAGGTGTGGGATCTACTCCCGTGCATCAATAAGCCGAACCCACAAGGAATCTCATCTGTCTCAGAACTACTTGATCGGTGCCGGAAGATGATATCTCTTCCCCCTCTCGGCCTTGGAAGCACGCCACTATATCCCTGGATCCTATGGATTGTGTGGACCAATAGGAACAAACTCCTTTTTGAAAACAGATTTTTTACTGAGAAAGACTATGTTCTTAAAACTATTCAAGATGCAAGAGCTTGAAGAGCTGCTCAGACGATGGTCGCAAAGCCTCATGTACCACATTATGTGGTTTCATCTAACATTACACAAGCTGTGAATTCTTATACTTGGTCTTCATTCTCAGATGCAGCTTGGGATTCTTCAACAGGCAACTGCAGCCTCGGATGGCAACTCCGAGACGCTGAAGGAACCTGTGCGGAGTCTTCTTCATCTCACCGGCGCTTTGTCACCTCGGCCCTTGTAGCTGAGGCATTTGCGGTAAAAGCTGTGGTTAACGCTGCAGTCTCGTCACATGTCAGCAGTCTCGATGTTTACTCTGACTCAAAAGCTCTTATCCTGCTTCTGAACTCACAAGGACAAGATGTGGCTTTGAAAGGCATCCTACATGACATCCATCTCTTGGCTCAGTCTTTCACCTCTATCTCTTTTAAGTTTATTCCGCGTTTAGCAAATGCTCATGCTGATTCATTAGCTAAATCAGCCTTGTACTACCTACGATCAAACCCTCTTGGGGATGAGTAACTGTGTTTCAATATAAGTTTAATTTGATCAAAAAAAAGTAATCCGATTAGTTACAAATCACACTTATGTTGCAAGAAAAGGCTCACAAGCCTCCAAATTATATCTTTCAGTCATGTTCTATATTGAGAATACCTTTTTATCAAGGATATTAGTCAGAAACCTTATGGTGGTATATAGCATGGCTAGCAGCACGTGCAAGTGGAGCAGTCAAACAAGATCTCAAATAGAAAAATAAAAAAAATTAAGAATTATTAAATTACATAGTCAGTTATGGTTAGAAACTTTAAAATTTTAGATATAATGCCAAATTTTGAACTTATAATTAAAAAAAAAAACAAACGAAGTTATTAATATTTAAAATTACTTGATAAAATTGTCAAATATACAATTAATAATTTTTTAAACATGGTCTAAAATTAATTTGAGACGGTCCTGGTATATAGTCTACATGAAGAATATAAGACATCCGCACACGAGTACTGCATGCTAGTTTGGGCATTCTTCACATTGAATCCATGAGATAGTGAAAGTAATGAAAATATTCATTACCTCAAAATATTGCAGATACAGTGATAGAGTAGATAGAAAATGTTCATATGACATATTGACATATCCAATGGTTCATTTACTTCTTTACAGAAACATATCCATATGTAAAACCAAAGACAGTCATATACAGCAGCTGGTAGGTGAGGCTTTGGCGATCTCCTAGAAAAGCAAAATGAAAAATAATAGAAAAGGTAACCTACTCCTCATGACGCCAAAAGTTTCTTGTGGCATTTTGTATGTTCGTTTTACTAATTTTCTGCTGCAATGTAACATAAATTTTTTACTTATTGATACGGAACACCCTTTTTCAAATTTATGTTACGAAGGAGCAGAGGAAGTGGATTCATGTTCATGAAAGTGAGGACATTAAGAACATTGCTGCCCGACATCTGCTTGTTCTGATCGAGCAAGAAACTGAATGAATCTGTGAGGACAAAGCCTCAAGGAACTAGTAAGAAACTGAATGAATTTAGCAAACATGATGATCATAAAGAGGAGCCATATGGTTTGTCTTGTGGAGTTGGAAAACAATTTCACAGACCAGAATGATTTTGGCTTATTTCCCAAAGGTGCAAAAGCTTTTTACCAATCTGAATGATATTTTGATTGAACCATTCTTTTTAGTGTTAGTGACTTAGTGTATCAGTTGCTTCAGAATTTCTTTTTTATGGATATAAGTCAATTAAGCTGAAACTCTTAGCTCGTGAGAATCAAACTGTGGGGAAACCGTGGACCAAGACTCAGAAGATCGGCAACAGCAGAAGCTTCTTCTCCTATAGAAAAGAAAAAAGAAAACTGCACACTCCCTGCGCAGGCATTACCCTGTTCAGGTTCAAAGGGACTTTCTCAGCCTGTTGCCAGGCTACCCCGCGTTTTAGCAGGCTAGCCTGGTTCAAGCACCCCTGGTGCTTTTCATGTCAATTCACCATCCAAATCACATATAAAAGTATTTAAAACATCAACTCAGTTTTTATTTTATTTTTATTACTGACTCTGACTCAAAGGAACAAACAGAAACATAAACCATAGATAGTTCTAAAGTTTAACAGACAGAGAGACTACTAAAGCTTACCAACATTTTGTGCCTTATTCAGGTATAGTCTAACAGGCACCAAGACTTGCGTAAGCGAGGTCTTGTTTCCACCCTTTCCCTGAGGAACCATAAGCAAAAGAAAGATGACAACAGGCAGAGAACACATTTTTGACCATATAAGAGTAACTAACATGTTTGTAAAGCGACGACCACTGGGAAAACTGACCTTTTTACTTCTGATTAGCCTTGACATAGCTCTCTGGCAAGTAGATTTCACCACCAACTTCACCGTGCTGCTCTCCGCTGATGGTTTTCTTTGCAACATTGAACTCTTGACTCATAGCCTCCATCCCTTTTCTGAGAGCTTCCTCAGCAGTGCCATAACCATTCTCCTCTGCATACTTCCTGATGTCTTCAGTTATCTTCATGGAGCAGAATTTTGGTCCACACATGGAGCAGAAGTGTGCAACCTTGGCTCCATCAGCCGGAAGTGTCTCATCATGGAAGGACATAGCGGTCATAGGGTCCAAGGACAGAGCAAACTGATCCATCCACCTAAACTCAAACCGCGCCTTGCTCAGCGCATCGTCCCACGCCTGTGCATGTGGATGCTGCTTGGCTAGATCAGCTGCATGTGCGGCTATCTTGTAAGCTATAACCCCAGCCTTCACATCGTCTCTGTTTGGTAACCCGAGATGCTCTTTAGGTGTTACATAGCAAAGAAGAGCTGTGCCCAAGGCTCCAATATTGGCAGCTCCAATGGCAGAGGTGATGTGATCATATCCAGGAGCTATATCAGTAGTCAATGGACCAAGTGTGTAGAATGGTGCCTCGTTACACCATTCAAGCTGCTTCTGCATATTCTCTGGAATCTTGTTCATTGGCACATGCCCTGGCCCTTCATTCATCACCTTGAAATATAAAAAAAATTCAACTAGTATAGAGCCGGTTCTAAGATTTCGGGGTCTATAAACAAAACAAAAAAATTCCATAATTTAAGGGTCTATCTCTATATAAAAAATCTTTAAAAATTTTGGAGGCCAAAGCCAATGTTTCACTAGGCTGTACCAAGATCCGGCCCAGGATGTATGCAACTAAAATGAAGATTAGTGAATTATATTAAGGTGTACCTGCACATCTTTCTCCCATGCTCGGCGAGTTAGTTCACCTTGAGTAAGAAGCTCAGCAAACTGAGCAGTGTCATTAGCATCATAGATGGATCCAGGTCTAAGACCATCACCTATCGAAAGAGCCACATCATACTGGTTACAGATGTCTAGAATATCATCCCAGTGCTCATAGGCAAAGTTCTCCTTGTGGTAAGCCAAGCACCACTTAGCATGGATGGATCCTCCACGAGAAACGATGCCAGTCATACGCTTAGCCGTTAAAGGAATGTAACGCAGCAGAACACCAGCGTGGATAGTGAAGTAGTCCACACCTTGCTCGGCTTGTTCAATGAGAGTCTCTCTGAACACTTCCCAGGTAAGATTCTCGGCAATACCATCCACTTTCTCAAGGGCCTGGTAAATGGGGACGGTGCCGACAGGAACAGCTGAGTTCCTTAGGATCCACTCGCGTGTCTCGTGGATGTGACGACCAGTTGAGAGGTCCATGATCGTGTCAGCTCCCCACATGGTTGCCCACTGAACCTTGTAGACTTCTTCTTCTATGGAGCTCGCAACGGCTGAGTTTCCGATATTGGCATTGACCTTGACCAAGAACTTTCTACCGACAATCATCGGTTCAAGCTCCAAATGCTTCTTGTTGGAAGGGATAATGGCTCTCCCACGTGCAACTTCTGATCTCACAAACTCAGGGTCGAGCTTCTCCCTTGTAGCGCAGTAGAGCATCTCCTCGGTTATGATTCCTTGCTTTGCGTAGTACATTTGGGTGAACCTTGGTGTTCCTAGCTTCTCGCGACGATCAATCCACTCCTTCCTTAGCTTAGCAAGTCCTGTTTTCAAAAGTTTCATTTGTTATTGTAATAGTCACGTAGAAAGTGAATAAACACAAGCTTGAAGGAACATACCAGCGTGTGGGTTAACATTTTGAGGACCACTAGTGTCGTAGTTATCAAAAGCTGGCTCACCACCGGACAGATGCACACGTCTAAAAGGAACTTTGAGAACATGACCAGATTCCTCATGAACAACCTCACTGAAACAATCAAAAACCAAACCAATGATTTCAACTGAAGTCCTGGACAAAGCCAAATAAAACATTAGCCTATATTTCCCTAAATTTTCGTAAAAAATTACATAAACATACGTCCCCAAATTTATAAAAAAAAATTATTAATTGTTTTCATAAATAGGTCCTTAAAGTCTGAGAATTGAGTGTATACTTACATGTGTTCTTTAGTGCTCTTAGGGAAGCATTCCTCAAACGATGGGATTGGCTGAAAGTCAGGAGAAGAAGGGTCGATGGTGTGTTTTCTCTGCTTGGCTCTCTCTGAGTTAGTGGTTGGTGGATCAAACGTCAACGTGGCTCTTGTGGTTGTTGTGTCTTTCTTGAACCGAACGGCAGCAGCTTGGACAACCACATCGAAGCCAGGTAGTAAGGAAGAGTTTGGAAGTTTGGGCCAGGCGGAGTGGTTCTTGTTGTTGTTGTTGCATACGACAGACATCAAAGTACTACTGTGTACGGAAGACATGTCTGCAAGATATATTAAAGTGGTTATGGATGAGACACACCAAGTTCTAAGAATACATGCATCAAAACATAAACAACTGATGGACTTTTGTGCACCATATCAAGAGTGGATCAAAGAAGGAAAAAAAGAGGACATGAACCTGGAAGATGGAGCTGTGGATCTGATGAATGAAGAGGATGAAACTCGTTGGAACTCAATCTCACTGGAACCACACACTACACTCTGATAACAAAAAAAGAAAGAGAAATGGTTGTGGTCCTTTTAAAAGGAGTAGAAAGGATACTATTGGTGTGATAGATATTTTGTCACTCCTGAATCCAAATGCATCCAATAAGTTTGCTTACGTGTCGCCTGTTTCCCAGATATTTTTTTGTCAGCGTCCTTTCTGATAAGAATCGTAAGGAGGAGGAGACTTGTTATTAATACAAGGCCCTTAATTGGTTTTATTTTATTTTCTTCGTTGAATAACATCCGTTGGTTCCCTAGGTAAATTTTGTAATTTTCATTGTTTAAAAAGTGAGTTTTGTTTAAAACTCACTCATTTATACAAGATAAATGTTATGAGAAATATTATTTTAAATATTTATTTTTTACATTTTTATATTTCAAAATACATATTTCTGTTGACTTCTTCTTTCAATAATTTATTTTAGTTTTAAAACTGTGGAAAATATATAATCACATAAAATAATATATTTGGAATCAGATTTTAATATATTTTTAATCTATGAAAATATATAATTACATAAAATAATATATTTATACTCAAAATTTAATATACCTTTCAATATGTGTGAAAGTATGAAATAATATATTTTTTGAAAGAAAAAGAGAATATTTCGTTTGAAATAAATGTTGAGTTATCTTAATACTCATTTTGTTTCAATTTAACTGTCGTTTCGGGTTTGTGCACACAAATTAAGGAAAAAATTAATTTTGTATATTTATTATATAAAAACATAATTACTTATACATTTATGTCACCTAATCATATTTCAACCGATAGAAAAATAAATTGTTAAATAAAAATAATAAATTTTACAATAAAAATCGAAAACAACATTTATTTTGTAACGAAAAAATATTCTACAACGACATTTAATATGAATCGGAAGGAGTATAATATAATATTAAATCATTTTTATGAATATCAAATCTTATAATAATTTTTAGTCCCTTTTCGATAAAATTAATTTTATATTATATGTTTCCAACATTCAACGCATCATTATATACTGTTTATAAATATTGTTTTATATGGAGAGTTGTATAAATATTTTTAATCCCTTTTCGATAACTATTTTTTTATATGAAATACTTGAATAAGGCATTAATCTTTTTGTTTTACCATAGTTGGAAATGCAAAGTAAAATTTACAAAATTCGTAAGAATTTCAGTTATCCAATAACTATAAAGTATTAGATTAATGGTTATTTTCAAAGGATTTTTGATGGAGCACTATCACTAAATTTCAGTGTTTTAAAATCTGCATGGAATCAATGTTTAGATCGATTTAAACTATGAATCAGAAACATATCCAAGTTAAAAGAATACAAATATTTGAAATTTATTGTCAAATATCAATTTTGGTAATTGTTTTTGTCTTTTAAATTATACAAATAAATCTTAACTCACAATTTATAAATATTTAAAGTCCAACTATTAATTTTATATTTGAAATCAAATACTAATTTTATATTTATTTTCACTTGAACCGTACTTAAATTTTATTTTATCATTATTAAAAACTTTGATAACTAAATTTAATTATGATTGTAAATTTATCAAAGATAACTGATAAAACATTTAGATTTAGCTATCTTTTTATTCTGTGATTAAACTCAATTGAATTTGGTTGAACCCGATTAAATCCAAGCAAACCATATTACTTCATGGTCTGAAAAATTCTGGTTTCAGATTCAGTTTACAAAACATTGCTAAATTCTGTTGAAAATTAATGCAAATTCTATACTACCATTTGATATCCATTAAAAATCATGATGAGAAAGATGATTTACCAAAATTCTAAATGGATATTTAGTGGATAACGAATTTAGAGTATTTTTTTTTTTTGTAAAAAAACGAATTTAGAGTATTTAGGGCATGTATATTTAGCTAATTGACTCTTCTTATTCGATATGAATCTGTATGTGTTGGTGATAAAAAAAAAGCTCTTCTTATTCGTTTTTCAGCATGGGTTTGTTATAAATTCCGTTGTTACCCGATTACCATCAACAGTTGTCATTTTCTCACATAACTTTCTTTATCCGTCTCATCATGTAAAGAAGTTTTCTACGGATGAATACTCTTCATAATCATAGACTAAATTCAACCACTATTCTATCAACACCCGAACACATCTAATCTTCCACGAGATTATCCATACAGTGATACAGAGAATCCAGAATTCCAAATATTTCCTAATATAAACGTTGTTAACTTATCAGAAATTGAATTACGAAAATTACCTGCGAAACTACTAACAGAAGAATTTTATTCTTGAAGAGAAAGATAATCTTACAAGTAACAACCATTGACTCGTTTATATTTGTATATTTAGATGAAGAAAAAATAATAGTATCGTAATCTATATCCATCCAACTGTATTCACAAAGAAATGATGTATTATGATCGAATTATTCATGCTAGAATTTGTCATGGGTCGGTGAACTTAAATTACACATCTAAGAGCCACATTAAAAAAAACCGGGCAATAAATACAAAAACGGAGAAAAACAAGGGTTAACCTGAAAATTAAAGTAAATAACTAAACTTCAAAACGTGTAATAAAGAAGACAAAAGAATCTTTGAAAAACATGCATACAACTAACTCAGTCGTTCATTACCACAGCTTTGTGTCTTCCCCGCACGATCCGATCCGATCCGATCCGTACATAAACATTCCCTCCATAACCCAAGTTACTAAAAAAAAAAAAAGAAACAGAGCAAGTTTCTAAATCTACAAAAAAGACCCCCTCCTTTTTTGACTGGTCATCGTTTCAAAGGTAAAGCTTGACGACCTCTCTTCTTCTTTCTTTCTTTCTCTTCATCAAGATTTTGGATTAATGATTCTGAGTTTCAGGGATTTTACTTGAAGAAGAAGAAGAAGCCATGGGTATTGATGCTAAAGATGTCTGCGTTATCGTCTGGAAAGTGATCAGATTTTCAACGAACACAACGTGCAGATACGTCAAGAGATACCCAGTTGCTTCTTGTGTTTCTGCGTTTGTGATCTTCTTGTACACTTTCCTTCCTTGGATCTTCTATTTCATCATCTGTTCTTCTCCGTTCATAGCTTGTGCTTCGTTCTATCTTCGGAATCATCTGAATGGTGAGGAGGAGCAGAGGAGAGATCGTGGGTCGAGGGAGGGGAGAACAGAGAAGGCTGAGTTAAAGCACCAAAGAAGTGTTCGACGAAACGCGAGAAGGGAAGTGGAAGAGGTCGGGAAAGATTGGGACTCGTCTCAAGCTAGCGAGGACGAGAGAGGGAAAGTTATTCTCACAACTCTCTACGGAGAATTACCACCGGAGACTATCACTCCAGATCTGGAGAGTTTCAAGAGAGACACGAAGTTGCTTGGACCGGAAGAAAGCTTCGTTGAGTCTAACCTCGACAACGAAGACTATGTCGTTGTACAAGATCCTTTGGAGAGGGTTTGTGATGGTGAAACTGAACTAGAATGGTCATCATCATCATCATCAGAAGAGGAAGAAGAAGAAGAAGAAGAAGAAGAGAAAGAAACAAACACGGTCATAGTAGCGTGGACAGAGGATGACCAGAAGAACCTAATGGATCTAGGAACATCCGATATCGAAAGAAACAAGAGGTTAGAGAACTTGATGACAAGAAGACGGTCAAGGAGATTGTTCCTACTTGCAGCTGAGAGAAGCCTGATGGATATGGAAGTTCCTAGGATCTGCATAGGTCGAAACTACTATGGTTTGGATAGAGACAACTACGAAGCGGATGGAGTTCTCATGCCAGGATCTGCACCTTCCGTTATGTTACCGAGAAGAAACCCATTTGACCTTCCTTATGACCCACAGGAAGAGAAGCCGAACCTTACAGGAGATAGTTTCCAGCAAGAGTTTGCAGATGCTAACCCTAAAGACATCTTCTTTTCTCGCCATGAGAGCTTCCACCACAGAATCTTCCCTTCAGAGTCTCAAAATGATTATAATCTAGAGTCATTGTGGAGAAAAACACTTGATGGTAGGCCTAAGCCACTGCAAGGTATATGCTCTTTCTTGATTCTGGAAGTGACTTAAATTTCGGTGCACCAGTAAAATAAATGCCGCATTCGTTTGGTCAATAGATTTTTGTGCTTTTATGTCTTTTGCTTTCTTGAGTTTAGTTTGGGGGTTTTCTCAACATATAATAATACAGATGAGGAGTCAAGACTGACTCTAAGACTCTGAGAGCTGTAGGCGATTTAGTAAAGATTTAAAATAATAATTTATTTTTATAAATTTGGCAGCTTAAGTTTATGTAATTTTCTTCAAAAAAATTGGGGATAGAAGCAAATGTTTCGTTCGGCTTTGCTTAGGACCGACCCTGTAAGGAGTACTAGTTTTGTTATTGTAAATGCAGATGAAGATAATGATTTTGGACTAAGGCTTCTTTAATTCATAGAGACTTTTCTTGATGATTTAGGTAGCAATGATCAACTTCCTCTAATGAAAGAAAGTGATGTGGAGGCAGGGGAGGTACGGATAGAGACTGATTCGATCAGAAACGATGATAGTGACTCGAACACAACGTTTTCTCCGAGAGAAAGAGAGAAAGATTTCAATGTTTCAGACCAGTCAGATGCTTCTGAAACTTTCTGCAAACGAAATGAAGATCGTGTTGGAAAATCTCTAGCAGGTTTAGTGCCTAGAAGCGGCGGTTCTAGTTCAAGGGCGAACGCGAGGCAAAGATACATGGAGCACTTTGGTTACAGCATAAAGAGAAATCATGTGTCAACACATTCCGTTGACTCTGATCTTCAAGTTGAGGTGTCTGAACTCGGATCACCTCCAAGTTCAGTTGATGGGAATGACTCCTCCTCTGATGAAGAGAGATCTTTGTTTGGTTATGAATCTGAGATTGGTAAGGAAATGGGTTTTTATGGTGAGGAAAGTGGAATGTTACCTATGGGAAAACTTGATCAAGAAGTAAATGAAACAAAGTATTTAGCTTCTCCAGAAATTGAAGAATCAGGAAAGTTGGAGCCTATGGTCAGTCAGTTCATGTTTTTGTTTTCATTCATGCAAATGGTTATGTTCTTTTATAAACAAATATTAAGACACTGAACATAATCTTTGCAACTTTTTCTCAGGATTTGAAGAAACTTCCGGGAAACTCAGCTGATGAGATAAAGATGAGTTATGACTCTGATGAGCCTGAACCATCCGAGAGGACTTATCAAGAATCTGAAGAGCCAAGTGTTAGAAATGACCAAGAAGTGATGCAACAACTACCAGAAGCTGAAGCTTCTGATGTAAATCATCATGGAAACCCTGAAGATTTTGCTGCTTCTCCAACATCAGTATTAGAAGACATGTTGCCTTTAAGTCATACTCATTCGGAGGATCTTGATCATACATCAGATGGTCTTCTGCCGAATGTGGATGCACCCGCAGAATCATCTAGTAATCAATCAAATGTAAGTTTTCAGTCCGTAAAGAAAAAAAATACACATTCCGTATTCATTCACACACATGTACTTTGTCTGACACAAGATTTTTATTCTCCGTCACAGGAACAATCTGATCCAACCGGGGAAACTACAGTAGAAACCGTTTGCTTGAATGCCACGGAAACAGTTCAGGAGAAGCAAGAGGTGTGCAGTTATCCTTGTCCCTGTATTTATTTAACTAAAAAGTATATGATTATTTGTTATTACATAACACTAAACATGAACTGTCAGGGATCTGAAGAACCATTAATCAATGATGAGTCTAAATCTGCAGAAGACCGCAGATCACTGTCCACGGATGCATCAGCTGAAGAACTCAATAGCCATAATAATTAATTGATGAAATGGTTAGCGAAGACTGAACTTTGGTTTTAACTGCTACAACGAAGAAACTCTGATTCTCTTCCTATATTCTCTAGTTTTGATGCAGAAAGTTTTATTCGCATTCTCACGGAAAAGTCAATGAAGGGAACACCAGTTTAACTTGGTTTATAGAATCAAACACCAATATAGCTGCAGAGGCCAGTTTTGCAGGTGTTAATTTATGACTGACTATATGAGTACAAGAAATGGAGAAATGATAAGATATTTGTGGATAGGAGATTTATGTTTGTGTTGCATTATCAAATGCAGACTTTTGTTTTAAAAAAAAGGTATAGCGAGAGAATGTATAGGTTTCTTGTGGGTGTGTTTTGCTTCCTTAGAGCGCACGGCAACTAAGGAGATGCTCTTATACATGTATGTTTTGTTCGGCTATATTCTTAGATAATTTCGTGCAATAAACACTTTTCTTGGGAAATCATAAAATAAAATAAGTTATGAAATTTTTTTGTTCCTTTTGTCCAAATGACATTTTTACACTATTGAAGACAGTTTTATCCAATGAATATTATCTACATTACAAAGTTTTATAATGTACGCACACGGTCATATAATTACCCAAATACACACAAACAACCACATATGTTTGATGAGCACGACCCAAAAAAATCCAATAAGCCAAATCTAATAAGACCTTATATATAATCAGCTTGATTGGTGTACATCGCACACACATGAACTCCTCTTATTTAAATAAAATTTGTTAAATGAACCTAGTTGGATTAGTGTTTTTCACTAATTTTTATAAATTTACTAGGTAAATACCCGCGCTACGCCGCGGTGTTTTGTCTATGTTAAAATCTTTAAAAAAGTGTTACATTCGAATAATAATTATTTATTTAAATTTAATGTTATTAATATTTTTTTGTGAAAATAGTGATTAGTAGATATCAATAGATTTTGGTTTTGTATTTTAACTTTTAGCAATTTTTATTCTTTTTATTTAAAATTTCTTATATATTTTTTAATTTGTTGTGCAAGTGATCTTTTGTATTATTTTGTATTATTTTTTTTTGTTTTATGCATGCTACTAAAGTTTATTTTATTTTAGTTTTGATTTTTATTGTTATTGTTATTTTGTATTTTGGGGAATATGTATGTTGGCATAACGAAAACACATAATCCGACATTAGAAATAACGTAGAAAAAACAAAAGAGGATCTAATTTTCTTAGACATATTTGGGCAATCCATCATCTAAGTATTTAAGTGCAACATCTCCTCCGGTTCTATCCGAGAAAAGAGTTTTTTTTTGGGGGGTCAAAGAAAGGAGTTATTAATGGTAAGCCTCTGGAAACTTGAGTCCATGAGTTAACGAACTCCATAGCTCCAATACCATCGAACATACAATGATTCATACAGAGTCGAAGAACAAACCCTCCATTTAGTCACCTATTATAAAATCCTAACAAATTAGATCTCAGCCTAAAATCCTAAACAACAAAAAGATTGCTTGAGCAGGAAGAAAAGTAGTAAACCTGAGGAGTAACGGGAGGGACTTCAAGAATATTCTTGGTGTCTACAACATCATAGACAAGTTTCTCTAGTGTCTCAAGGTCTGTTTTTGTGATGTCGTCAATCTCATCCATTTTACAGTTTGTTTCAGCTTCCAGAAACACAACTCCTTAGTTTACCTGAAGTTCACACCATTAAAGATATTTTAGTCGGAGTTATAAATTGTTTTCAAAAGTACCTACAGGACTTATGGTGAGACGTCCATCAAGAGGATAGTAATGAAGAAGTACTTGACTCAGAGACACAGAAGGCTGTCAACACAAGGAAGATATGGAACTGTAGCTGAAAATAGTAGCCATGAGATTTGTAGGTGACTTACTTCTCGAGCTATTTCTGAGTATCACCTTGGGAACCAAATATGAGACTTAGAAAGCTACAATCAGAGTGCTCTTTAACCTGCAAAAACACAAGTTCATACAATATCAGCTTCCAAAAACTGAGTTTTGTTACATGGCTATAAGAAAACAGAATCCAAAAGATGTTAAACAGAAACCTTTTAAGAAAATGACATGACTGCGGTTTCTAAAGTTAAAGAGAACCTTACCGTATTTCTACAAAATCTCTCCGCGTCTGAAGTCATTGTCTTCACAAGGAGAATCATATACCATTTGGAGTTTTCTTGATAGAAGATATCCACTTGTAAACCAACTAAACATACGTCTGTTACTATACCTTCATTGTCTCTCATCGGTTTTTCAAATTTAGAATCTTCATAGTTAATAATACTCTTCTCATCAAAGTCATTGCACCTGAACCATTTCTCAGGCTTACATGTTTCATACAAGATATTCTTTGATGGCTTTATCTGTTCTCAAGGAAACAACATCACCAAGGAACAACATCACCAAGTATCTACTGGAACTGAGCAATGCCAAATTCACATAGTGACCATTAAGAAATAACACGACAGAAATATGAAGCTTAGATTACCTTAGTGGAGATGCTTGAGCAAAAGGAGCTTTCAGCTTTCTTACGTCCCAAAATTTCAGGGCACTGAGAGATATATAGAAAAAAAAACTAAAGGATGTAAAGAACATTGCTATAAGCTATATGTAGCAATACCCTTTACATGAACCTAATCAACGTTGTGAAAGTACCTATCTGGTGCTCCAGCAGTGGCAATTGTGATCTCGTCCTTGAGATAAAGTACAGAGGTAATGCTAGATGAAGCAGCCTGAACACACAAAGCCATTAGAGGCGACGAAAGGAAAAATAGATTTGACGGGAGGAGAAAGGATCAGGAATAAAAACCTTGCGACGTCCAATTCCTTTTGAAAGAGGAGATAGATGAGCTCCTTTAACCATGCCAGTAGATCTGTTTGAAGTCCAGAACAACAATCAATATGGTTTACAGAAGCCAGAAAAGATAGTTGCAACTAAGTTTAGACAAAAAGAATTACTTGATGCAAAACTCTTCTCTTAAAGAGCTTCTTTAAAACTTGACAAGTAAAACACTAAACAGATCGTAGAACTGCTAGAACCCTAGAACTCTCAAACACTAAACAAATTTCTTGCCTAATTATACAATCGTTGTTTGATATGTTCTAATAGCAAAGTTTCTTTGGCCTTAACCAATCTTTGGCCTTAACCGGTTAATATCAGATTACAATCGTTCTCTCCGGATCCAATCGTACCATACTAATATCACCGGTTATCAGGATTGTCAAAACATTCTTAAGCCGGAATAAGATTCAAACCGAACTCATATCTTAGAACTGCTAGAAACCTAGAAGTCCAAATCGTGATGCGGCTGGAGAAGAACTCGACGCCGACGAGGCCGAAGAGTCTGAAAAAGAATTCGAGCCGACGAGCTCAAAGAGCGCCGCGGATCCCCTTCTGTTTGAGCTAGATCCTCGTGATGCGATTGGAGAAGAACTCGACGCCGACGAGGCCGGAGAGTCTGAAGAAGAACTCGACACCGATGAGCTCAAAGAGTGTCGCGGATCCCCTTTTGTTTGGGTAGAAGAGCTCGATGCCGACGAGCTCGGAGAGGAGGAGGAGGAAGAGATAAGATCTGAAGAGGAGGAGAAAGAAGAGATGAAATCTGAAAACTCCACGGCTCAAAGGAAATGACGTGTATTATCAAAATGAAGAGATTGGTTTCTCAGCTTTTTTTCATTTGATGACATGTCAATCCCACAACCATTTTAGAAGCTGGGGTGTCATGCTCTCGAAAGAACCAAGCTTAATTATTGTGTTGATTAGGAATATTTTCAAATATTATCGACTTCCATAAAACTACGAAAATAATATTTTATTTTGATAATATGATTTTTCTATTTTGGTTTAAATTATTCAATCTTGTTTGATTTCTATTTTCTATCACCAAATCCGAATGAACTACTGGACAAATCCCAACATTTTTAAACATGTCTTGATAAGGGATTAATTGACTACAAAGGTAGGGACAATAATAAGGAGCCACCTTTGTGTGTAAAAAGTGTAAATGTATAGATTGTGAAGTGAGGAATTTTTTGTTCCAGCTTCTAACACACACATAAAAGTCTCTACTTCATACGAAAGGTTCCGAGATTATGACCAAGACTAACCTTTAAAAAATGGATTAATTAAAGGGTAAATCTCCAAAATAGCACCTTTCTAAGTTTATATCACAAAAATAGCACTCAAAAACTAAAATGACCAAAATAGCATTTTATCTTTTGAAAAATTTAAATTTTTTTATTTTTCAAAATTTGAAATCTTATCCCAAAACCTCACTTCTCAACTCTAAACCCTAAAACCTAAACTCTAAACTCTAAACCCTAAATTCTAAACCCTAAACTCCACTTCTTGAGTGCTATTTTTGTGACTTTTGGCCTTGAATGCTAGTTTATGAACAAAAACTTGATCTAGTGCTATTTTGGTCTTTTTCTCTTAATTAAATAATTGTTTATTTATTATATTATATTAAGAGTTGAAAAGGTTGATCAAAAAAAAAAAAAATTAAGAGTTGAATAAAAGATAGAATTGATGCAGATTGACTTTTAGAGGAGAGGAGGAAATGGAAGAAAGAATGATAATGGAGAAAATTCGAGAGCATCTCTACCTGAGCGAAGACGTTGACGTCAGCGACGCACCCCGAAAAGTTGAGAAAGGAAGAAGCTTCTACGAGGATTTTAGCCTCAGAGGCATCCGAGTCAACCGAGTCGACCCCGGTTTCATTTCCTGCTCCTTCAAGGTCCCTCTCCGTTTGACGGTTCGTCTCCTTCCTCAACGATCCTATTGATTAAAGTATTTGATATAGGATTTGATCAATCATGTAAGGAAGGAAGAGACCATTACTACTGTCTTGTAAGATGTCTGAAAGATACAAATTGGATGTGAATCTTTTTTTAATATTAAAAGTGGTTTCTTGTAACCATGAAGATATATCTTTGTGGTTGATGTGGTTAGGTTTTGGTAATGGCAGGACAGAGAAGGGTATCTAGCAAACGGTGCAATTGCAAATCTTGTTGATGAAGTTGGTGGAGCAGTTGTATATGTCGAAGGTTTACCCATGAACGTTTCGGTGGACATGTCCATTGCTTTCCTTTCAAAAGCCAAGCTTGGTGAGGAGCTGGAGATAACATCGAGAGTCATGGGAGAGAGAGGAGGTTATAAAGGAACCATCGTTGTCGTGAGAAACAAGATGACCGGAGAGATTATAGCTGAAGGTCGCCATTCTTTGTTTGGCAGACAGCCTAGTAAGCTCTGAGGTCCAAGCTCTCTCTCTTTGGTACTTCTGTAAAAGATGATCTTATATAACTTGTTTCACTATTTATTACCTTTTTGTGTTTGGGTTATTTTCTTCTCTTTTTTTCTGATTTTGAAAATGAAACCTTTGTATTTAGATGGTTTATAAAAGCTAAAACCTTTGTGGACTTGTTGAATCATCTTTCATTGTATTTAACATTAAAAACAATTTGCTCTCAACACATTGTAGACTAATTTAATACCAAAAGCAAGAAAAAATTCAGAAAAGAGATATTGCCAAAACATTAGCAGTACATATTAGCTAACATCAGTTTCTACTGAGATGGAACCAGTAACAACAGCAGCTTCAGTAGATTGCTGAGATGGTGCACCCGACACAGTATCAGGTATTGGAGCAGAAGCTGGGCTTGGAGTTTGAGGACCCGGTTGTTGCGGATAAGGATGAGTGGCTTTGTGGTGGGACATGGTGGTAAGGAGGATACTGCATATGGCGTTGTATTAAAAACTTCCTTTAGAACCGCACATCTAGCTTTTGATGTTGCTCTCATCTTTGTAATCAGTTACGAATGAAATTTGTTAGTGTTTAAAAAGAAAAAGAAAACAAAAACAAAAAAAATTCAAGATAAGTGGATCGTATTGAACCAATATTTCAGATTGGAGCTTCGAACAACCAACTCGAGAAAGGAAAATTGATCTTTAGTTATCATAATTATTCTATCAGTTACTTCTTCACTGTAACAGCATTCTTTGTTTTATTAAGAAGACAAGTATTTTGAAACTGGATTAAACTTGCACTTGCACCAGACTTGGAACATAAATATAGTACTCAATATTGTGATAAACCCACTCAGGATATGGAGCTGCCCCTAAGTTGACAGATCTGAAGTATCCATCTTCTCCAATGATGTAAGCCATTTGGAAGAAACAGGTCTTGGGCGTTATATCGAAAAACACAACAACTTTCTTCTCCTCGTCAATGAACCAACTCCTACAATCAAAGTAAAGCCAATAATCATCCGGAAATAAACCTTTGATAAAATACCAATCCAGTGTCCAAAACTTGTTCCATAACACAAGATTGGGCTCAATCTTAGTGGTAATCCAAATCTCTACTTTCTCGCATACGTAGGCATTATGTAACAGAACCAGCTTCTCATTGCTACTAATTATATCAGTCACCTTATAGTAACCACTATGGAAAGGTGGAGGCAGAGGTAGAAGCGGTCCAAATCTCTCTGTTGTAAAATCAAAACAGAACAAACCATTCTTTTCTTCTGATGCATGATCTGGACTGCAAAAATAAGTATTACCCTTCAATGACACGAAAATCTTACTATACAAATTACAATACATTGGACCAACGTCGAGAACCCTCCATGTGTCCGAGCTAAAACAGTAGACCTCAATGTCTTTGATGTTTGAGTCAACAATAGAGAAACTCAAGATTTTGTGGTGGTTGTTGTTGTCATATCCGAGAAGATACATATCTGATTTTCTGTGGAATTTGTTTTTGGTTTGAACCAATCTGCTTTGCTCTAAATAAGGGTTACAAACAAAAAGCCTAGACTGGTCTAAGGGAACGCATAACAATAAGCCATCGTCGACTTGATGAGTAGGCATACTTATATGTTTCCCCAAGTCTTCGTCGTAACAGTAGTTTTCGTTGCGGATTCCTTGGAGATGTTAGTGGAACCCTAGAGAAAATCTCCACTAATAAATCCCTTGAAAGATCGGAAATTGTCGTCATAATTCTTCAAACAAAAAGCTTTCGATGTCTTTCTCCTCTCTCTCTCTGACGCTGCCTTGATGCGTCAATGTCGATCGAACCACCTAATTATATATCTCTTAGTGGGTTTATTATACTAATAATCTCTTCCTTTGGCCTATTAATCAAGTTTTTTTTGTCTGCGCCTATTAATCAAGTTTAAAAGGATGGATCATAATGCGTTTTAAAATGACTTAGATACATATTTTTTATAATAATATTGATATTATTTACTAATAAACTAGGTGATTGTCCGCGATTTCGCGGGTATAAATATTTATGAAAATTATATATTATGTTTATAATTTTAAAATTTTGAATAATAATTATAAGTATTAAGAATAATCTTTTTATTTTAAATAGTTTGATATTATATAATCTTAGAAGATTATTGAGATACAATGTTAATTCTATAAATTTTATTATAAGTTTCCAAAATTTTTTTTATGACATAATTTTTGATTAAGTAAAAAAAAACAAAGATTAAAGAGCAAGAAGTTATTTTATAACAGATTCTGTTTTTGCATTATTTTTTCTACCACTTTATTTTATTTAGAAGTAAAATAGTTACAAATAATAAATTAACAGTTACAGTACTACGTAAATCACGTGTATTTCGGCAAGCATATAAAACATTAAGTACGTAAAAGTATAAAATAACAAAGAATACAACCAAGAATACAACAAATAAGTTTTATTATTCTTCAATCATGTTTTATTTATTTTCCGTTCTTTTGTCCTATTACAAAATAAGGATGTCAATTTTATTATAATCAAAAACAATATCAATAGAGTCTTAACTCTAGTCCCGTAACAATATATTATTTCTGATTTTCAATTCATATATTATAATAAACTTTTTTATTGATTAATATTATTTTAAAGAATTTACCATATAATATTTTTATAATCAAATCTATAAGAATTATATTAATAGAGTATATTAATGTTAGTCTCGTATCAGTATAATGTTCCAATATTTCAGTTTTATATTATAATAAATATTTTTATTTATTAATATTATATTAAAATACTTACCATATATATTTTTCTGTTTTTAAATATACAAATACTTTAATCATTTCTGAAAGTAGTAACACAACTATACAATCAACATCTGTCACTGGAAAATGACTGAATGTTTTTAAAAGTGTATATTTGACTGTTCTACATTCATTGGACACATTTTAGAAAAAAAAAATATACAGTGAGTATAAAAAATATTATTTGGTTTAGGTTAATTATTTTTTGTAATCTATAATTTATTTTATCCAATTTTAATATAAATATGTTAAATCGTTTATATAATTAATTATTTCTATCATACCATATGTATTTATATGTATATTTTAAATTTCTATAACGTAATCTACGATATTTAAATGTTTCTATAAACGAATTATGTTAATTCTTCTAACTTTAAAATGTTTAATTGTTTGTATGGTAATATATATTAGATTATGTAGTTCTAGCCTTCTAGGATTAGTTTTCTTTTCAAAACTTTAATTAAATAAATAAAAATTCAAATACCAACAACCAACTAAATTAAAAGAATTAATTCTAAACTTCACCTATGAATGATACCTAAGCAAAAGTCAATTAAGTGACTTCTCAATTAATATATAGTAAGATTTAAGTGTATTTGAAAACAATATAATTATATTATTTTTATTTATATTAAATATAAAATTTATATAAGATATTATTTAATTTAGTTTTTTATATAAGTACAAATAAAATATTATGTTGTTTTTTTTACATTCACAATAGAAAATATATTTATATTTATGGTTTGCTATATTTATATATTTATAAGTTTTTGCACCAATGGGTTCCTCTATTATAGAAAAATGCTATATTTGTCTCTATAGATAGAATAATGCTATTTTTTTTTAAATATAGAAGAAAAAATAGCATTCCTCTATTTATAGAGGCAAATATAGCATCTAATCTATTAAAATAGGAGTACAAAATTAGATTATCCCTTAGTTTTCCACTATATTTACAATGGCATGCCACTGAAGTTATTAATTAACCTATCTTTTATGATTTTTGTCTTTTCTCTTCAATTAATGTATTTCCAAAATCAAATTCTAACTAAAAAATCATGGCAACAATAATTAATAAACCTAACTTTTAATATTTTTTGTCTTTTCCTTTTTATTATACATATGTGTATTTGAAAATAATTAATTCCATATATACATTTCGTAATTACATACATTATACGGTAATTATTTTACTAATTCCACATATACCTAATAAATAGCATACAACAATTTCATTATACATAATCATAAAATTTTGATCCATAAAAACAGTTTATACAATAATTTTATTATATATAATCATAAAATTTTGATCCATAAAAAATAAAAATACATTTGTGTGATTTTACAGGTCGTATTCTAAATAAATGGATGATATAATTAAGGGTTTACATGATAAAATAAAACTACTCAATATAAACTATAAAATTATTGTGTTTATAAATGTCATATTAAAAAAAAATTAAACGGGTAAATTTTAAAATATATATTATCACTTATACAAATAAATATTCATTTATCAAAAAACTAACACCTGCGCGGATGCGCGGGTCAAGCTCTAGTTTCTCTATTATAGAAGAACACATCAGAAAAAAAACTCTCATCTCTAATTTTTCTTCTATTTTAAAGATTTCTATTATAGATATGGTTGGATATGGCCTAACTCAACGCTTAGCGTCTAAAATAACTAAGCGGATGTCTAAATTATCAGTTAGACAGTTTAACCATTTATAAATTATAATAAATATATCAAATATATGTAATGTTTTATATATCCAATGTATGAGATTAAAAGCATGAATAAGTTATATTGATTTAACCTTGCAGCTAATTTTAGGTTCAATAGGTAAGCAAAGTTACACGTAACTTATATACTATAATCACAATAGCAATAGCTTATTATTATCTAATATAATATATTTACTAAAATATAGCTTATTATCTAAAAACATACGTTGAGCCCAACTATTTGATGGATAAAAACATTTCAAATAAACAAAAGTTATATGTAACTTCTATACTATGATAATCACAATAGCAATAGGTAATTATTATCTAATTAAATATATTTGCTTAACTATAGCTTATTATATAAGAACATATGTTAAGGCCCAAATAATTGATAGATATAAAACATGACAAATAAATAAAATAGTATGATAATAAATAAAATTACCTAAAATCATGAAAAAGTTAAGCCAAGTTACAAAAAAAATCATGAAAAAGTTGACAACTAAGCAAAATCACTTCATAAATAATAGTATAGATTATTTTTAATAAACAAACACAAATTTATTAAAATAAAATTCATAATTAAAGAATTAAAATTTCAAAATTGAAATTATTTATTTGTCAGTAAAATGGTAGAATGATGAATTTTAAAAAGAAATCATTGTATTACATAAAAAAAATAAAAAAATGGTAATGATTATGTAGAATTAAGAAAAGGTAATATGATAATGTGGATTATTAAAAGGCAAAAAGTATGATGTCTAATAATATAACAATTAGATGATAATCCACGCCTTGCACGGAGTGAATTGTTTTTTTTAATGTTGTTGTTGTTGTTGTTATGTGTTATTTGATATTTTTCTATTTAAGTGTTCGAATGTGTACAACCTTTTGAAAAAGCGAACATGAATTAAAATTCTGTCTCGAGTGAAGCTTGACTTTAATAGATATAACCCAGTGATTGTGGTCTAGTAGTGGCTGTGGAACCAGGGGCTGAGAGCCAACTTTGCTCACTTCCCAGGTTCGAACTCTACTGGAAACTTATATGCAGTTTCTTGGCCGATTGGTTTCTGGGATCGTAAGGGATTGGAAGGTTTACCTTGTGGGATGGTTAACCAACGATCCGTCTCGTCACATGATTAGTTGGATTTACTGGAATCCATTGACTAATTGACTGATGTTAGTAATTCGGTGTGGTTAGTCGTGGTTCGGAGCCAGATTACCTGAGTTATCAAAAAAAAAATCTAGTAATTTATACCTTTTTTTAATAGGGTTTGTGAGAAGAACTTAGGTGATAGACACATCAGCAATAAAATATAAGGGCCCTAAAATATAAGTCACAACTTATAAATGCTTACCAATTTATATAGAGGGGATTGTGCATGGTCTAATGATGCTTTGAATATGCTGCTTACATTTGTTGGTTGACAGAAAAAAATGAATCTAGACCAAAATAAAACCGATGTCACTCGGTCATTTCATAAACGACCCCGTAGACCAGATCTAACTAATTTGGCCCATTTTTGAAATCTTCGGCCTGACCCAATTCACACCCAACAAAATGTTTAAGTGATAGTGTGTACGAAAAGAGCGATACGGTCTCACACAGGTGATTATTCTTCGCCACCAACACCAAACCAGAAGCAGCGGGAACACCAGATACCCTAAAATCAAGGCTTTTAATATCGATTCCCGCGAACCCATTTCACCATCAAATAATCTCCTCCTTCAGAAAGCTCCAGAACCCTAAAACCACAATCCTTCTTCGAACAAGATGTTGGAACTTCGTTTGGTTCAAGGCTCTCTCTTGAAGAAGGTTCTAGAATCGGTCAAGGATCTGGTGAACGATGCCAACTTCGACTGCTCCAGCACTGGCTTCTCCCTCCAGGCCATGGACTCCAGCCACGTAGCGCTGGTGTCTCTTCTCCTGAGATCCGAAGGCTTCGAGCACTACAGGTGCGACAGGAACCTCTCCATGGGGATGAATCTCGGCAACATGTCCAAGATGCTCAAATGCGCCGGAAATGATGACATCATCACCATCAAAGCCGATGACGGCGGCGACACCGTCACCTTCATGTTCGAGAGCCCTAGTAAAGTTTTCCCCTTTTTGCTATTTGCGGTTCTGTAGAGTTTGTAGATTTCATTACAGAACAAAAAAACCATAGTTTGTTATTAGAGAAATTAAGGAAAAAGGGTTTCATTACAGAACAAAATTATAGTTTGGTTTAGAGAAAGGAAGAAAAATAAGTTTTTTTTTTTACATGTAGACTGTGTTAGAAAGTGTGTAATAATCTTATGATTGATTGGAGTGTGTTGATGGATGGTGCAGCACAAGACAAGATTGCGGATTTTGAGATGAAGCTGATGGATATCGACAGTGAGCATTTAGGAATCCCTGACGCCGAGTACCACTCTATTGTGAGGATGCCTTCTGCTGAATTTTCCAGGATATGCAAAGATCTCAGTAGCATTGGTGACACAGGTATTATAACGCACTGTTGCTAGTCAGAGAGAGGATGAAGAGAGAGTTTTCTCCTAACGTACTTGTGGTTTTGATTGTAGTTGTCATCTCTGTGACAAAAGAAGGTGTGAAGTTTTCAACAGCTGGTGATATTGGGACAGCCAACATTGTTCTCAGGCAGAACACAACTGTGGACAAAGTATGAACAACATTCACAACCTTATTTAATATCTGTTGAATACAATGTTGAAATGACTCTTGTTTTATGTGTGTTTGCAGCCTGAAGATGCAATTGTGATAGAGATGAACGAGCCTGTATCCCTTTCATTCGCGTTGAGGTACATGAACTCCTTCACAAAGGCGACTCCTTTGTCTGATACCGTGACAATCAGTCTTTCCTCGGAGTTGCCTGTCGTGGTGGAGTATAAAGTGGCTGAGATGGGTTACATTCGCTACTATTTGGCTCCCAAGATTGAAGAAGAAGAAGATACTAATGCCTAACACGTCTCTGGCTTCTAGATGCAGAACCTTTGGAACTCGAATGAATGTTTTTTTTTCTTTACTAAAGTCCTTTGTTAAGATGTCTGTCTGTTTGGATTCAGTTGTTTTCTAGATTTTCTATGTTACTGCACCGCTAGATTAGAAAAACAAGTTCGGCTGGTTTTGCAATTTGAAAAAAAAAAACATGTTTACCACTTTCTTCTTGTTTTGTTCTTCAAACTTGCAAACCGAAGACAAAAAAGAACAAAATGTTACTTTCAAGACGCAGAAACCTGTCTGCTTAAGAAAACCAGACTCGAATGCATCGAAGCAAGACCAGAAAAAATTTGTAACAGTTATATATCACATAATTCACTTGTTTAGAGAGTTTGCCTCCAATCTTCTCCAGCATACACAGCTTGATCCCCAAGCTCTTCCTCAATCCGAAGCAACTGCACGAATATTTCAAACGTCTCTTTCAGTTTTTCTTATAGACTACTTTCTACATATAGCACTAAGCATGAAAGGAGAACACTATCTAACTAAATGTACTACATGGCTGCTACAAAAAGATACAGACCTGGTTATACTTCATGGTACGTTCTCCTCTGCAAGGAGCACCAGCTTTGATCACACCTGTTGCAAGACCCACGGATAAGTCGGAGATGAAAGAGTCCTCTGTTTCTCCACATCTATGTGATGTCACCACGCCCCATTGGGCATCCCTTGCCAGTTTCACTACTTCAATCGCTTCTGTTACTGTACCAATCTGATTCACCTGTGTATCACAGCACGCATGTTATGCCTTTCTCATTTCTTAGACATTAGCTTCCTGTCATAAAATAATTAGCACACATAATATACCTTGAGAAGTAGGGCGTTACAAGCAGACTCCTGTATTGCTCGCTCAACACGTTTTGAATTTGACATCAATAAATCATCACCTACCACCTGCAAAAGTACAATACTGAGGAGTTAGACGACGAGAATAATTGTACAAACAGGTTTTAAGTTCCCTTTTTTAACATGGCTATCCTAGTTTGTTTTATGTAACCATCTGATTCCGTGAAAAGATTCAGAAGACAGTTATATCTGAAGTTAACCATTTCTAACAGGGGAAACCGAGTTTGACCTGGCATATTCCGAGATTGGAAAAATACTTGGTGTGTTCCCAATCTTCCTTGTCAAACGGGTCTTCTATAAACACAATGGGATACTCTACCACCACAAGGAGACCAAGCAGAAAATAAGGTCGTCAGAATTCTAAAGCAGACCCAAAGGAAAATCTAGAATAAGGGGTATAAACATACCAGCACAAAGTTCTTTATACATGTCTATCATATCCTCCGCTGACTTGAAATTTTGCCCAGATTTATTAGGAGATTTGATATCCAGATCATACTTGGTACCTGCTCAGGAAAGAATCGTGAAAACAATTCCACGGAAAATAAAATGTAGTAAATTTTTTTGGCAAAAGCATGATACGGATTGGTTACACATTATAATGATTTAACATCTTTTTCGTGTTGCGAGCCAATTGTGAATGACAATGCCTAGAACTAAACCAAGACTATCCATGGCTGAAACTTAAAAGTAGCCTCGGAAGACCAGTTTACCTATACAAAAATTAGTGGCAGCAACATCAATCGCTATCTTTATCTTATCACCATATCCTGTTCGGTTGATAGCTTCTTTCACAAGCTCCAAACCTTCCTTGAGACTGCAGGCAGTTACAATTATGTATATAAGGTATTTATTCAAGGAACTATAACACAATTTTTCTCATTTTTTACTGATGCGGTCACCACAAGCAACATATGTAAAAAGATGGTTACCTTGAGATATCTGGAGTAAGGCCACCATCTTCACCAACATTACACCCCATATTACCATTCTTTTCAGTAACAACGGCCTGCCATACACAGAAATAAATCATATCTCACCTTTATATACAAAGTTACAGATGCAAATCGAAAAGTAACACTGAGAAAGCCATATATCTTTAAGAAAATTGACCGACCTTTAAATGATGATATGTCTCAGATCCCCATTGCAGGGCCTCCTCAAATCTACTTGCTCCAACTGGGAGAATCATAATTTCCTAACAATATATGCAATGTTATAAATGTGTGAACAAAATTATTTGAACACCAAAACAATTCTAGAAGAGTGAAAAAGTATTCCCAAGAACTTGCATGAGAAAGAGGTAGAACAGAAACACTAATAATGGGTTAAATACCTGAATGGCAAAATGGTTCGAAGCATGATTGCCGCCACTCAAAACAGTGAAGGCAGGTACAGGTAACGTCATGTTTGCTCTGCCACTAAGATCAGAAAGGTGCTTGCATAGAGGGACCTATTATATAGCGCTTTTATCAGAATTATAGAGTATGCATGAAATGTAGTATAAGATAAGAGATAATATTGCCAAGCCTTAATACCTCTTTCTCAGCAGCTCCAGCTTTACATGCAGCAATGGATACAGCTAGTATAGCATTAGCCCCAAGCTCATTCTACAAGATGATTAAATCAAAACAAACCGTGACGAAGATATACTAAAACTTCACAATCCTAAAATAATTGAAAATAAATGAGAGACACCTTCTTTTCAGTTTTGTCCAAGTCTATCATTGCGTGGTCGATCTGAGCCTGAAGTTTAGGGTCCATACCGATCAAGGCCTCAGAGATTCTCTCATTGATGTTCTTAACAGCTTTAGCCACACTGTTTCCCAGATACATTCCTTTGTCTCCATCACGTAATTCAATAGCTTCGTATCTAAAATCATTCATGATCACGCATCAACACCAATTCAAACAAATAACTTATGATGAAGAGTTGCTCACGTTCCAGAGGAGTCGCCACTGGGAACAGAAGCACGAAAAACGCCTTTGTTAGTGTGGAGATCCACTTCAACTGTTGGAATCCCTCTGCTATCGAGGATCTGCCGTGCTTTGACCTTCGTTATCACAGATGGTACTGCTTTCTTCATGTGATTAGCCTGAAAACGAAAACGATAAGGTATCACAACTGCAGGAAGGGAACGAAAGAGGCGAAAAGAAACGTACGATGAAGAGAACCGGATCTGAGGTTTTAGCCCTAACGGCGGCGTTGACGGCATCTTCGATTTTCCGAGAGAGAGTGTGCTTGTCTAAGTACTCTTGCACAGACATCTTCTTCTTCCTTCTATACCTTCTCCTCCTTCTCGTTTCGAATCTTCACGCAATTCTTCGATGCGTTCGTCAAGCAAGTTTGAATCTGAAAATTCCTTTTTTCCGATTTTGAGTGTAAATTTTGGTTCGTCCCCGGTTCAGGATTCCAATCAGAAAAACGCCATCAAAACACGACGCCGTTTCGTGTTAGTCAACCATGCGTGTCGTCTGATAATTCTCATGTCGTACATCACGACGTTTAGATTTTTAAACGAAAGGGGCTTTCTGGAAAGAGTTAAAAAAGCCCATTAGAATCTCTCACGTGCGATTGCCAGGTTGGAAAGCATGAGCTGCTTTTCTCTCACGTGCGATGCCGTTTAGTAACTGCTCCTTGGTTGGGATCCAGCTGTCACACAAACCAGATTCCGAAATTCAAAAAGATTTATTTTTAACGAGCCATTTATTTTTGAATTTCCACCCGTTACACCACCTCGAATTACGTGGCACCATCTTAACCGTCGATTAGTTAATATCCCATTTCGAATCACCAAATATTAGCCGTTAAAACCTCTTTTCCTTTATAAAATGGAACCTCGCTCTCCCTCTCTCTCTCTCTCACCTAAAACATCCTCTCCCCACCTCTCTCTTCTTCTTCTCCCTCTCCCTCGCTTTAGATCCAGTTCTAGGGTTTGCGAAGATGCGTGAGATTCTTCACATCCAGGGAGGTCAGTGCGGGAACCAGATCGGTTCAAAGTTCTGGGAAGTGGTATGCGCCGAGCACGGAATCGACCAGACGGGGCGTTACCAGGGAGACTCCGATCTCCAGCTCGAGAGGGTTAACGTCTACTACAACGAGGCGAGCTGTGGGAGGTACGTTCCTCGCGCCGTTCTCATGGATTTGGAGCCTGGAACCATGGACAGCGTTAGATCTGGACCTTACGGTCAGATCTTCCGCCCGGATAACTTCGTTTTCGGCCAGTCCGGTGCGGGGAATAACTGGGCGAAAGGTCACTACACGGAGGGTGCTGAGCTTATCGACTCGGTTCTTGATGTCGTTCGCAAAGAGGCTGAGAACTGTGACTGCCTCCAAGGTATGATGATAAAACTCTGTTCATCGGTTATTGATTCGTATCTTTAGGTTTATTGGTTTAGAACGGTTTAGTTTTAGGGATTTTATGGTTGGTTTATTGTTTTGGTTTGGTTTGGTTTGGGTTTTGCAGGGTTTCAGGTGTGTCATTCGTTAGGAGGAGGAACTGGTTCTGGAATGGGGACTTTGTTGATCTCGAAGATCAGGGAGGAGTACCCTGACCGTATGATGCTGACGTTCTCTGTGTTCCCGTCTCCCAAGGTCTCTGACACTGTTGTTGAGCCATACAACGCGACACTCTCTGTGCATCAGCTCGTTGAGAACGCTGATGAGTGTATGGTTCTTGATAATGAGGCGTTGTATGACATTTGCTTCCGTACCCTCAAGCTTAGCACTCCAAGCTGTGAGTATTCTCTTTATATAATCGGTATCAATGTTGTTGTCATGTCTCAGTGGTTTTACTTGTGCTGCTTTGCTATTCGTTACTACCTAATTTGAGTTTTACATGGGTTTTGCTGATGTGATCAGAATGAGGCTAGCTAGTCTTCCCTGATGTCTCTATGATTCTTGTTGTTAGATGTAATCATGAAAGTATATTATCTTGCTTGAATCTTTCTTTGCCATGTACCTAAGATGGGACTTATTTGTATACATTTATGGTGGGAAGTTATGATCTGAAAGTATATATTTGTCTGTGATGTCTCTATGGTTCTGCTCTTGTTTGTTTTGTTTGATGTCCAATCATGAAAGTATATATTTTGTCTGTGATGGAAAAATGCTTTAATATGATCAGAGTGCACGGACTCCTATGGTCTTACATTCTGTGTCAAATTGTTTTCATCAGCTAAAGCTTTTCGTTTGCTGAATTGTGCAGTTGGTGATCTGAACCATTTGATCTCTGCAACCATGTCTGGTGTAACTTGCTGCCTTAGGTTCCCTGGTCAGCTCAACTCTGATCTCCGCAAGCTTGCTGTGAATCTGATCCCGTTCCCTCGTCTTCACTTCTTCATGGTGGGATTCGCTCCTCTCACCTCTCGTGGCTCTCAGCAGTACCGTAACCTCACCGTCCCAGAACTGACCCAGCAAATGTGGGATTCCAAGAACATGATGTGCGCTGCTGACCCAAGACACGGTCGCTACCTCACCGCCTCAGCCATGTTCCGAGGCAAAATGAGCACCAAGGAAGTTGACGAACAGATGCTGAACGTCCAGAACAAGAACTCATCCTACTTCGTTGAATGGATTCCCAACAATGTCAAGTCGACCGTCTGTGACATTCCACCAACCGGTTTGAAGATGGCTTCGACTTTCATTGGTAACTCAACTTCGATCCAAGAGATGTTCAGGAGAGTCAGTGAGCAGTTCACTGCCATGTTCAGGAGGAAGGCTTTCTTGCATTGGTACACAGGGGAGGGCATGGATGAGATGGAGTTCACAGAAGCCGAGAGCAACATGAACGATCTTGTCTCTGAGTACCAGCAGTATCAAGATGCCACGGCTGAGGAAGAAGGAGAGTATGAAGATGAAGAAGCTGAGTACGAGCAAGAAGAAGGCTATTGAAGAGACGACATAACACAAGAATCTCAACTTCAACTTCCTGTTGCTGTTTTACTTTTCAAAATTTCAACTAAGTTTCTTTTTTATATAGTTTCTGTAACTATATCGTTTTCATTAGTAGTTTATGTAATCGGCGTAGACTGGCTAAGAGGATCATCAAGATTTTATCAAACAACTATTTTGCTTAAATCTATTTATTTGCCTATAATCCTATGGTTCAAGATCAGAGCCATTCTTTCACAAAAATGATTGAGGGGGTTGAAAAATGCATATGTCTCGTCTACGTACTTGGTAGATGAGCAATTGGTTGTGTCGTCTAAGTACAGCTTTCATGCTTGAACCGTCCTATATGGTTAGGCCGTCCAAGTACAAAGTTTTGTTCCTCTCTTCTATTTGAATAGAGTTGTGCAAGCAAGTCCTTGTCTTGTTGGTGATCCTTTAAGAGGGTGAGTTTGTCCAGTTGATGACTGATGTCTGTCTTCAAGCTTTTCCACAGCTTGGTTAAAGTCTTGTCTCCTGTTTTCTTTCTGCTCCGGACCTCCTCGTCTTTGAAACTTGTCTAATGGCTGGAACTAGCTAGGTTGGATCCAGAGTGGTTCGTATGCGCTCATCAACTTGGTCTCATTTTCAAAGATTTAAAACATTTTTGCTTATACGCAACTGGTCCAACCTTAGAATTATCATGATTGAATCATCTAAGCTTAGTTTACAATTTGTGCTTGTGATTTGTGAGTTTTGACAATAATATTAGTCAATTACGAGTCGTCTGACAAATGTAAAGGATACAAATCAAAGAAAAAACGCTATAGAGAATAAAAATGTTTTTGTTTCCCCCTAAAATCAATCGCTTTCAATATCCATGGACGCGAGTAGATCCCTCTGCTTCTTAATCTCTTCTTCTTCAGCCTTCTTCTTCTCCTCCTCCTCTGCGGCCAAACGCGCTTGTTCAACCTTAAACTCTGAAACCGCCTTGTCAAAGACACTCCTCACATGTCTGTTCATGAGCATGAGCTCTTGACAAGCATCTTTCAGTACCTCCCTCGCCGGATCGCCTAAACAATCAAGTTTCTATTGGTTAGACACAAAACAAGTAACTCTTGCAGAGTAATCAAGAAGGAAAATAGTAACAATGACGTGAAAAGGGTGTGTAGTACCTGTGGTCTGGACTCGGACATTGACACATTCAAGGGAAGGATGTGGGATGCTGTACCCGGCCAATGTTACTCTCGGACTGCAGAGTTGTGAGCAGTAATGGTTAGTGATAACACAATCAATCACTGACTACACATAGTGCAAGTACAAAACGGTATTAACCCAAATGACAAGATGATTTTGTCAATTCATTTAATTAGTAAGCAAGTAACCACATACATAAGTCTAACCAACATTCATTCAATCGCTAAAACAATTAAGAGCCAAGAACTAGATATAAGATTATATAAAGGTAAAAACTTTAGTATGACATAAAAGATTTTAGAAGGGTTGAAAGAAGATGGGATACTAACTCTTGGTTTAACATGAAACGAACGGCGTTAGCAAGTGTGTGGTCTTCTTCCGCAAGAGTAAAGGAAGCATCACTATCATTCGTGAACGAACCGTGCTCCATCTCTCTGCTTCTGCTACAGAGTTCAAATCAAAACCCACCACGAAACACAAAGAAGAGAGAACAGAAGGTTTCTCCTAATGAGCTATGAGAGGAAGTTGCGCGAGACTTTTGTTTGCTAAAACCCTAAAAGCGACACGAAGACACCTCGGAAGTGTTTAGGCATTTAAATGACTTCTTTACCCTTTCGCAGTAACGGCGTCGTTTTTACTTGATGACGTGGCGTTGTATTGTCTTAAACCCTAGTTCGTTCGGTTTCGGCTGTCGAGGAGCAAGCAAAAGCGAGAAGCCTTGTCCGTATTCAATCTCTCTGAACATCTTCGTTTTTTCTTTTTTTTTTTTGAGAAAGTAAGGATCTTTGTTCTTCAAATCCAAGTATTGGATTATAAAGATTCGATCTTTACGAATCTTAAACTTTGTTTTCAGGTATTGCTAAGATGGCTGCTCCCAGTCCAATTCCCGCCGGCATTTCTAAGGAACAGGTTCGGATTCCTTATTTGTTGTTGTTGCTGATAACTCGTAAAGCTCAGATCTTTGATCTAGTTAGGCAGTTGAGCTTAAAGTTACATAGCTGTCTTTGTGTCAATGTATAGTTTTCAGTTCTGTATCTTCAACTCAGATCTTTGTTCCTTAAAACCATTAAAAATTCACGATATGCCCATTTTATAGTTTCTGATGTTACCTTCTCTTTGGATTGAATCAGGCGTTTAGCATGGCACAAACGGAGATGGAATATCGAGTTGAACTCTTCAACAAGTGATCAATCAAATACCCTTTATGTTTATTTTCTTGTCTTGAATAAGATTAGAGATTGATGCTTCAGTGCCTGAAACTTTTAGGTTCAGCTAGTGTTATATCTAGAGAAGTATCAGTTTTTTTTAATAGATGATATATAAACCCATTTCAATGTCTGAATTGATCTTGATGAAAGATTACTTAGGTGTACAATGTATAACTTTGATATATCCTTTGATGTGTGGTTCTTGTTAAATGCCTTTGATGTGTGGTTCTTATTAAATGCCTTGGTTCTTTTTTAATGCAGGCTTGCTCAAACATGCTTTGTTAAATGTGTGGATAAAAGGTAAAGCTTCCTCCTTTCTTGTTTTATGTGTGTTTTACAGATTTTGTTTTAAACTGATAGATTATTCAGTTGCACCGGTTTGAAGATTACTTTTTTGGGTATTCCTCAGGTACAAGGAAGCTGAGTTAAACATGGGTGAGAACAGTTGCATTGACCGTTGTGTTTCCAAGTACTGGCAGGTAACCAAGGCTCTTGAGTTAATTATAAAAAAATCGGTATTCTTCAGATATAATACTCTGATATTTTCTTTTCATCATATAACCGTTTTCAGGTAAATGGAATGGTCGGACAGCTCTTAAGTGCTGGCAAGCCTCCACAGTAAAGCCCCGTTTAGAGGCAAAGTCATAGGACCAAAAGCTCACGGAAAGACAAAAACTCTCTTCTTTCTTTCTAAAGTTTTAAGGCAATCTTATTGTTTATGTTGTCCTGCATTATATTTTTGGCGCTTATTTGGACAAATTATGCAATTCTCTGAGACTTTATTTATAAGAGATGAAATGAAATAACCAGATAAAGAATTATAAAAACAAAATATATTTATGATTTGTATAATTTACATGAAAGAGAAGCGCTCTATGCTATTGCACTATGACAAAGAAAGCTGGAAACTTTCTGTTCAGTTTAAAAAACTTATGCTTGGATTCAAGATTACATGGTTGGAGAAATGAAATATGCTCATCTGCTACATTGTTCTCAGTGGAAGTAATGGCGTCTGACAAGGTCCACTTGAACGCTCTGCCATATCTGCAATTCAGAGATACATTCACAATTTCTTCAGTGTACCACAAGATTGACCAAAACCTATAATGGTGTTTAAAATACTCTTTTTGGGTGAATAGCAGAGACTAAACTAAGAAATGGTCTTGGCAAATCTGAGTAGAGTCGCTACATGATATCTTTGTAATGATCTGAGGAAAAGTAACAAGACAACCATTTCAGTTCGAGGCAGGAACTATGGAAAACAAAAAGAAAATTTTTATTGTGGAAACAAAGGGATGAAAAGTCCACTACGATCAACAAAAAGTCAAAAACCCCTTGTAAGAAAGAGCCATAGAAAAACGGTACACAGAGAATTGGTGATAGATATAGAGTGAAGAGAAAAAAACACAAATGAGGCAAAATTGACGAAAACAGTTTTTTTTTTTTTTTTTTTGCTTAAAATATATAATTGACGAAATAGTTTCACTAACAAAAGCTTTATTTTGCCCAAACGCCTATGGTACATGTACCCATTATGTACCAAACTTTCGAGTGAGATAAACGGATAAAGAAACAACAGAAACCACAAATAAATAAAAACCATAGGAGCGTCGCGATCAACATAACGGGGCATGATGACTAATATTGAATATGAACATTAATCTCTTTTACAGGACGATCAAACGCAGCTGCTTTTTGTGCAATCCACGCATGATGATGAGCCAAAGCGATTTGGTGAGGAATGGCAATTCTGTAACCGTTTTAGTTTTTCAATTATATATATTAAATTATTTATAGTTTTCAACAGGTGCTGTGGTGTAGTGGTTATCACGTTTGCCTTACACGCAAAAGGTCTCCAGTTCGATCCTGGGCAGCACCATGTTTTTATACTCAAAATTCGTACTTTTTTTGCTCTTTGGAGAAGAGATTTTCAGTTCAGACACACTCTGTGCACTGATCGACCATACTTGTTCATTTTCCATTCAGACACACCTGATGACATCATCAACTAGCACTCGTCAATTCTTTAGAACCTTGGAATGCAAAAACCAAAAACTAACAAGTAGGTTGATGGAATGAAAGAAACAAAAGGCATATGCATATATTACATAGAACCATCATGTAATGGAGATTAACAACTGGTATGAATAATATCTAAGTTTTATGGAGATTAATACAAGGATAGTCAATGGGCCAATATTCTTCTTGCTCTTCTGTTAAACCATTGTTGTCTTCATTATAGGATTCCTCTTGTGGCTGGCCGGACATTGACGTCATCCTCCTCTCCTAGTCTGGCGATGGTAGCTTTTTGAGAACTCTTTTTGATCGACAAGTAGAAGAATAAAAACTAACAAGTGGTTTTATTTGCTTAAATATTAATAATGGGTAGATGTTCATTCAATTCAAACAAGTTTCACAAAATGTTCTATATAACGTAATCTACTCCCACACCGTAATTACATAGAAAATACGAACCCCATCATAGACTAAACATATTTATATATAATAGCCGATTATTTAGAGAAAGCGACTGGTTAAACCCTCCCCACAGGAGACACCGGTGGGTTTGAGACATACTTTGCCGGAGCCTCACCTTCAACAGGACCTGAACATGACTTCAACCTCTCGTTCTGAATCATGGACGACACCTCTCCACAAGCCTTGTTGTCTACACGCCAAGTGTTTGGTTCCACTGTCTTCAACGAGTTCCGTCCTTCGTTGACAGCTATACATATGGAGAATGCTTGCAAGAGTGAGAGTGATGTATTGTACTCAACAGCGTAAACACCTTCTCTGTATGGAGTAAAACTCAAGAATGGTTGGTTGCTATTATCCTGTAATCCTCCCTGCCAAATCAAACATTAATGAGTTTTCATCACAAAGTATTCACAGTTTTTGTGATGTTTTTTTTTTATGAACCTGAGAGAAAAGCTTGAAGGCATCTGAAGTGGAGGCAGAGAGGTTAGACTGATTGGTGAGGATTCTAAGGTTGCAGCCCATGTCCCAACCTCCACAGTCGCATGACCCACCAGACTTCCATCTCTGTATCAGCGAGGAAGGCCCTCCTTTGTGTGGGAGGCTGTGAACACCACTCGGAAGCACCACTGTTGTGCCAACCTCTGCAAAGTAATCTCCAAGTGTGGTTGCGCTCGCCTCAGCAAGTTTTGGGATCTTGATCACCATGGCAGCTAGCTCGTTAGCTCGCTGCTGCGACTCTGACGCGAAGAGTGCATATTCTCTTGTTAAAAGGTCATCGACAGAGCCCACCGAGACTCTCATCTGAGCGACGATGTTGGATGTGTACTCTTGGCCTTGTACCTTCCTTGTGTGGTTCATCCATTTTCCAGTTTTCTTCTGCACTTCCTGAACGGTGAAAAACGTGTACTTGTGCCCACATTCTTCCTTTTCTGGAACCATCTGTTTTCTTATTGTGGCTGCTGTGATGCTCTGTTCCTTGTCAACCGCGAAAGTGAAGAGCGGTTGATCGTTCTTAGAAGTCACACGAAAGAGAGCCTGAACTGTTGAAGAGGATGGTTGATGATTGTCAGAAAGAATATGCTTCTGGTGACTCGACGACGGTGAGCCCTTTAGCGATGATGGCTCAGGAGATCTACACGCATGGCTTGATTTTGGTCTTATCAGCGGGTCGAGTAGCCTTCTCAAGGGACTAGACCTGCCTCTGTTTGCTGCACTGGTACTATCTATGGACGACGTTTCGCTGAGAGAAGAGGTGGAACGATGTTCTAAACCAGCTCGTGATGGAGTAAGAGTCTGAGCGTCTTCCGGGTTGGAGTGTTTGCTTGACTTCCCAATGCTGAAGCTGAGACGGCGAAACGGTGAAATGCTCCTTGCTCTTTCTGCCACAACTTTAACTGGTTTCTGATCTGATAGCTTAGGGAGCGTCTCTGTTGACCTTCTGTCTAAAGTCCTGCTCCTGGAGGGACTAGATTCGGACTTTCTCGATCGCGGAGCTGAGCTTGATCTGTTTTTCTCTGCGCTCAAGAAGTTGAGACGCTTTAAGAAGGGCTTACCTCCATCAGCAGCTTCACGTCGGAAGTGACCGTCCAAAACAGCACGCTGTTCATACGCTAACCTCTCTGGGAACAACCCCTTTCTATTAGCCTCGGCCACTCGCTCAGCTAACAACACTTTTGAATCGTAGAACTTGGACAAACCGAGTATCTGTTTCTGAGAAACGATCCCTGGTACAAACACAGCCGCAGCAGGCTTTTCTTTACTAAACATGTCGTGAACACGAGGGTTTCGGATTCTCTCATCCAGCTTCTCTCCTTTCTTGTTGAAATCATCTGCTAGAAGACTCCTTGATATGAGCCTCGTGGATGAAGGACTCTCAGGCTTTGATGGAGTCAAGAAAGTCCTGGTTTTGGGAACGATCTTAACATCAGAAGAATCTTTCTTCTCGTTCTGGAGGAATGCAGTTCCACGAGGGCTTTGATGAACCTGCACAGCATCTCTCTTAGTGGCATCTGGCAAAGAGCAAAGGTTTTGGGAAGTATCACCATTATCTAGAGAACAATCTCCTGGCTTAGATGACATGAGATAATACTGAAGCGGAGGGTGATTAACCCTTCTGCGGAAAGGAGAATCAACGAGACCTTTGCCAGAATCAGTAGATGATGATGACTCATCAGTCCGGAGCGATGAAGACGTGCTTGTGTTGGACAACGAAGACCTTGCATGCTTGTTATCAATCTGTTTAGCACCAGCTTTAACGTCTCTCGCTTCACATTTCTTGATGTAACTGGGCACATAGGACTTGTACTTGACGAGGTCCCTTTCACCAGATGCGGTTCTACCGATCCGTGACTTGAGGCGATTCTCCAAGCGTTTGGGACAGACGTCTTCGACTTTTTTGGTGATCTCGCGGTGGAAGTCGGAGTAAGATAAGCCGCGCTTGTCGTCTCTGAACTTAGCCGGTAGATATGATTTTTGAGTTTCCTTAGTCAAAACCTTCTTGTCAGCAGGTGGTGGTGGTCTACTATCACTTGAACCTTTCTTCAGCTCGAAGCGACACTCCATCTGTTTTTGTATAACGTTGTCACTCAGATCATTCCTTAAAGTCTCCAATGCTACTGAATAAATCTGTCTGCAAGGAACAATGTCATGGACATGAGATCTGAGTACAAGATTAAAAGCTGAGGGAAAAGGCAAACCTACATCACAACCACATTTTATTGTTAAAGCTTCAAACTTTACCACTGAAAATAAGACTACAAGATCGAAGAACCCATTTTCACACTAAACTCATAAGAGGAGATTTAACACAAACATTTCTTCTGAAACAAAAAAACGAATACTTGGGAGTGTCGGGGACAGAGGAATAGCATTCACTGCAAAATCGAATCCGTACCTCGTCAGAATCAGTGTAACCGAGGGGAAGTAGCCATCGGACTAATCAGATGAGCACAGCAATTACGAGGGGGGGAAACGGATCCCTAATCACCCGTAAAATCCGGAAGCGGGAATCGCGCCGACGATGCTGACTCACCCTATCAGCTACGAACCTGCTTAAAGCGTAGAGAGAGAGAAAGAGAGAGAGCTTCTTTGTTGTTGTAGATAGAGATAGAGAGAGAGAGAGGGGACAAGTAGAGAGTAGAAAAAGTTTTATTACTATTTTATTTTTGGAAAAGTAAGAAAAAGAGAGAGAGAGAGAGAGACATCTTTTTTTGGTGGCCGACGGATTTAGTAAAAAACAAAAAGAATCGTACGATGGAGATTCCTTTGTTGACGCGGGAGTTTCGTCAGGCTTTGACCCCACCCTTAGTGGATCTCTTACTCTCTACCCACCGTTGGATTTCGAGCTCCTTCTTTTAGACCGGAGAATATCTCCTACTTTCATAACCGACAACTTCCATTAGCCCACTAAAAAGCCCATTACGGCCCATTAACAAAAAGAAACTTGATTATATCCTCCTCGGACCTCCTCGAAGTTTCTGGATTCACATATCTTTTGCATTGTATACTCCAGATGTTTCGTTTTCGTGTTAAAGTCTAGAGATTTCGATTTCTTCCTATAAATACATTCTTCGATGCTCCGTGTTCACTCAGAAGTCGAAATTTAAAATTTCAGAAAGACAAACAAAACAATCGAATCTAGAAGTGTACTTCTTGTAATAACATTCGAAAAATGTCGATGATTCCGAGCTTCTTCGGCAACAACAGGCGTGGCGGCAGCAGCTTCGTCGATCCTTTTTCTCTTGATGTTTGGGACCCGTTCAAGGACTTTCCATCATCTTCTTCGTTCTCACGGGAGAACTCTGCGATTGTGAACGCGCGTGTGGACTGGAGGGAGACTCCTGAGGCGCACGTGTTCAAGGCGGATTTGCCTGGGATGAAGAAAGAGGAAGTGAAGGTGGAGATCGAGGATGACAGCGTGTTGAAGATCAGTGGGGAGAGGCACGTGGAGAAGGAGGATAAGAACGACACGTGGCACCGTGTGGAGAGGTCGAGCGGGCAGTTCACGAGGAAGTTTAGGCTGCCGGAGAATGTGAAGATGGATCAGGTGAAGGCTGCGATGGAGAACGGGGTTCTGACTGTGACTGTGCCAAAGGCGGAGATGAAAAAACCTGATGTCAAATCTATCCAGATCTCTGGCTGATTCAAGCATCCCAGGGCTCTGGTTCGAACTTGAGTATGTATCCTCGTGTGCTTTGGGTTCTTGTCTATCCCAGTTCTGGTGTTTGTGAGTGTCTGTTTAGAGTTTCAATGTAATGGTTGTGAAATGGTGTGTGTCCTTCCGTGATGTTGAATAAACTTTATTAGTATTAAGTTAATGTGCGTGGACTCAACACCTTATTATGTTACTGTGGGCTATATTTCTGAGAGTGGGTAGTGAAGCTGAGGGGGATTAAACCAAAGTACTTTCCATTGGCGTTTTAACGGTTTGTTAGAAAATGCCAAAATGATGAACCGTTTAAGGCTGATTCGAAAAACACTCCAGTTGATTCGAAACACGCCAAAATGTCCCACTTCTTAAGGGATTGCACAAGTGGCATGAATCATATTTGAGAGCATCAATACTATTAAAACAGGAACATGTCCTATTGATATATGTTTAGTCTAACAAATATAAACCAAATTAAACAAACTGTACAACTATAATTATCTTTTATTAATCGATGCCTATTTTATAACCTCCACTCCAATATTTTCGGCACCACTTCCGACAATTATATATAATAACAATTCTTTCCTTTTGGGTTTATACCAAATTGTGATTGGTAATCTATGTTACTTTATTATAGTAAAATTATAATTAAAATCTATTACACTATATACACGAACGTCACTATGATATTAGCATGTAATCGGTTACATTGGCTTTTTGTCAGTATTTCACCCAAATTAATTATTTATGGTATTGAGTAATTTCAACCATGTTTTGAGAGAAATTCAACTTTTTATTTGACTAATATAACACGTTACTTTATAAAATAGATTTATGTATACATTTACATTATTGACATATCTTCTAAAAAGATATGTTAATTACTCCTAATAGTATTGCCAAGAAGTATAAAATGTGATTATTATTGTAGTCACTTAATATTTGTTAAGAAATACAAAATAAATTACTTATAGTAGTTTCACTTTTTATGGTCACCCCTAATATTACTTTTAAAGTAATACTATTTTCACAAACTATTACAGTATAATCTTGGACTTAATCAACTTTGATACATTTCATAAAAAAATCATTATCACACTACAACCACATAACTTACATCTCAGCCCAAGAAATTAGGATTTATTCAACCATATATTAATTATTTTAAATTCTAAATGATTTACACAAACATTAAGTTTATCAATTAACAAAGCACATGATGTTAAAATGGTTTTTAACGGGTTTTAAGTTGATTTTTAACAAGGGAGGGTATATTTTTGATTTAATCTTTTAAAAAATTATATTTGTGTTTTTTGTAATCATGTTTGTGTATAATATTAATTTAATTTAATATAATTTTTTAGTAATCAGTGAAGAGAAATTATGTGTTTAATATTAATTTATTCAAATCAACAAAGCAAGTGATGCTAAAAATAGGGTTTAATTGGATTTATAATAGAAAGAAATATTCATATCAATTCATTTAATTTAAAAGGTTATAAATAGGTTATTTGATTAAAATATTTATTAAATGTGATCTATTCTATTAAATTAGGAACATGACCTATTGATATATGTTTAGTCCAACTATTATTTTTCACATGATCTACTTAAAAAAACAAATATTTTATAACTGCATGAAAATTAAACAAACTCTATCTCGGTAACTACCTTCTATTGGTCAATACATATTTTTTGTAACCTCCTCACCAAAATTATCGGTGGCCACCTCTTTTCAATATTATATTAGCCAACAATTATATATTATGTAACAATTATTCAAACGAAAATATAGCAACAATTATCGGTGATCATCCTTATTGCTGCAGCAAAAGTTTTCCTCTTAATAGTATGTTTCCAAATTTTGGCCCTTTTTATTATATTTTTGTACCTAAGATATAAAAACTCTTTTAAACTAATTCAGAAATGGCATTTTTAGTTCAAAAAAAAAAAATTTTGCTGTTAGTTATAATCTTGGACTTAATCAACTTTGATACATTTCATAAAAAAATCATTATCACACTACAACCACATAACTTACATCTCAGCCCAAGAAATTAGGATTTATTCAACCATATATTAATTATTTTAAATTCTAAATGATTTACACAAACATTAAGTTTATCAATTAACAAAGCACATGATGTTAAAATGGTTTTTAACGGGTTTTAAGTTGATTTTTAACAAGGGAGGGTATATTTTTGATTTAATCTTTTAAAAAATTATATTTGTGTTTTTTGTAATCATGTTTGTGTATAATATTAATTTAATTTAATATAATTTTTAGTAATCAGTGAAGAGAAATTATGTGTTTAATATTAATTTATTCAAATCAACAAAGCAAGTGATGCTAAAAATAGGGTTTAATGGGGTTTAATTGGATTTATAATAGAAAGAAATATTCATATCAATTCATTTAATTTAAAAGGTTATAAATAGGTTATTTGATTAAAATATTTATTAAATGTGATCTATTCTATTAAATTAGGAACATGACCTATTGATATATGTTTAGTCCAACTGTTATTTTTCACATGATCTACTTAAAAAAAAAACAAATATTTTATAACTGCATGAAAATTAAACAAACTCTATCTCGGTAACTACCTTCTATTGGTCAATACATATTTTTTGTAACCTCCTCACCAAAATTATCGGTGGCCACCTCTTTTCAATATTATATTAGCCAACAATTATATATTATGTAACAATTATTCAAACGAAAATATAGCAACAATTATCGGTGATCATCCTTATTGCTGCAGCAAAAGTTTTCCTCTTAATAGTATGTTTCCAAATTTTGGCCCTTTTTATTATATTTTTGTACCTAAGATATAAAAACTCTTTTAAACTAATTCAGAAATGGCATTTTTAGTTCAAAAAAAAAAATTATTCCTTCCTTTTGGGTTTATACCTTCTTTTTTGTCATTTCTTTTGGGTTTATTCCAAAATTAAGTTTACTCTTTTCGACAGTATTTCACCCAATTTTTATCTTTTTGTGTTATTAAATAATCTCAATCTGTTTCTTTTTAGAATTTTAACCTTTTATTTAATTAATATAACATGTTATTTTATATAATTATGTACACAGTTACATTATTGACATATATTTCTATAATGATATATTAATTATTCCTCATAATATTGGTTAAGAAGTATAAAATGTAGTTATTATATTATAGATACTTTATATTTGTTAAGAAATACAAAATAAAACACTTATAGTAACACTTATAGTAGTTTCACTTTTTCTTTTAAAAAACACTTATAATATATGATTACAAGAAAAACACATATATAAAAATTAAATTTCTCAAAAAAATTAAATCAAAAGAAAATTTAAGTAGATCAAGTAAAAATAATAGTTGGACTAAACATATATCAATAGGTCATGTTTCTAATTTAATAGAATAGATTTTTTTTTTTGACGTCAATTTAATAGAATAGATAAATCACAAATATGATTACATAAAAATATAAGTATAAAATTATTCAAAAAAAAAATTAAAACAAAAAATATACCCGCCCTTTGAAGAGCGAGTCAAAATCTAGTGTCCATTAAAATGTTGCAATATGCGACTCAGGAAAAGAGAGTGGAAGTTAGAAGACTCACTTAAATTATGAACTTCGATAAACCTGTGAGAACTTGTAAGACTATGTACATTGGTATAAAAGATTCAACACCCTAATTTTTACTTTTTACACTTTACATCATCTTCTCTTTCTTCCACCTAACAATTCAACATCCACTCAATTTTTATATTTTACAATAGTTTTGTTTAATAAAATTCAACACTCAATCTTATCTTTTTATATTAATAAAAGTTCTCAATTAGTTTAATCAAAGAGAAATCTTTAAAAATAAAACACTTATATTTTTTTTTAATTTAAATTAGATTTTTATAAATAACAAAAATAGTAATTATAAATAGTAATTAAATATTTTGTTTTTAAGTTTTAAATTATTAAAAAAGTTTTACATCAATTTAAAATGCATTACAACGCAATAATAAACACACAACACAACTAATAAACCACACATAACTTATACAAATTTCTTTCGGTAAAAAAAATAGCTAAGGATATAATCAAGAGTTTAAGGGTAAAATGATAAAAAATTATATTTTTTAGTTTATCTCCAAATTAAATGAAACAAATCTCTATTTATAGATAATAAAAAATAATAAATTTTGATATAAGATAAATATTTTTAAAAGGTTAATTTATTATAGAAAATTGGCTTCAAATAGCTAGGATGAAAAAAGAAAAGTCATAATTTTCAGTGGCCAATAACATTATTGCACTTGCACATATCTTTACTTTTCCATTATTTCAAAAACTAAATTAATACCTAATATTACAAATGCAACACGTGTATTTTTTTACCCTCTCTTTCATCGATTCAACCCGTTGAACTTATTCAATAGAGTTTAATCCGCATAGATTTCAACTCATTATTCAACACACCACTAAAGCAATTAAACTGTTGAATTTATTTTTCACAGGCTCACTGTAAATGGTTTATTTTTAGTTATTTTCAAATATTTTGAATAATTTTAAGTATTTTGAATATTTTGTTTTTTAGATATTAAAGCCGAAATCAATATGTTCAAATAAGCAATTGTGATTTAGATGTTTCAAGGTAACCAAAAATTTCCGTTCGAGTTTGAATGTTGCTTATGTAGTTTTTCAATTACAAAATTTTGGACGTGTTGGGATATCTTTCCTAGTTTGAGCTTCATACAATTTTTTTTCCCAATCTTAATTAATCCGCTCATATATAAAAATAATATATATTTATATTATTTCTTTGTATTTATTTACGTATATAGTAAACAAATAAATCATAATAATACAATGTGTTTATTTACGATAATGTTTTTGTAAATAAATCAAAATAATTATTTATTTATTTTGTGTAATATATAACTAAATTTTAGTGAAATGGACATATATATAGTATATTTTAAGATAAATATTTATTATTGAGAATTCATATTCATATAATAAATGCAATTTTTGAATGTAAATTTTAAAATTAAAATTGTAAGATTCCAATATTTTTTCAATACAAATTTAGAAATGATCATATTTAAGTATTTTTCTATGTTGCATAGTTTAATTTTAAACTATATTAATAGATAATATGAATGCTAGTAAATGAGACTTCATAGTCATATAATTTATAATTATTTGTATCTTGTTATTACCAAAAAAGTTAAACTGTTGATCCCAAATTTTTAGTGAGAAACATTTAACGTTTTAGTAATTTATAATCTTTTTAAAATTTTAAAATATAGTATATAAGATTTTTTTTAATATATGGTTAATGTGGTTGTTTAATATTTTTTAATAATATAAAATTAAAGAAAAAAGAGTTAAGATACAAAAATTGTTGTCAAATATTTATTATTCATAATAATTAATTATCATATATACATTAATCATGTTAAGCAATTCTGTAACTTTGTTTAAGAAAAATGCGAGAATATTCTTTTATATACTATTTATCAATTTAATAGTTAGTTTAATAAAAAATATAATATAAGTTAAGATGAATCAACTTATTTTTCTAAAAATTTTGAATCATTCACGATGACATGTGACTATAAAACAATGTTGTAATGTTTTTCAGTCCAAGAATTAACTTAGATCATAGATTAGTGTAAAGTAGTTGCCCATCCCTTTGCCTTGCCATATGATATACAAAGAAACACCAAATAATGAGGTTGATTGTTTGGATGTAACAAGTGTAATCAAATTTCAATCAAGTCTGCAAACACCGTTGGATTGGAGCTGCTAGTTACATCAAATCATAATCTGAGAAACTAAGAGAGGGCCCATTTCAGAGGCTATCTAATCTAGCCCATAACTGACTTATTTTAGTAAGCCCATGAGACTAACTTTCCAGATTCTCCTGATATTTTCGTCTTGGGATCTTCTAGATGTTTCTAAGTTGGGAGAGAATCAGTGGGAGTGGAGAACAATTCGAGAAGCTCCAGATATTTCGTTTCGTTCCTATAAATAGATTCCTCGATCCTCTCTGTTTTCTCAAGAGTGAGAATCAAATTCAAGAAAAACCAGCAACTTTTGAAGAAAACAAAATTCAACTAATAATGTCGATGATTCCGAGCTTCTTTGGAAACAACAGGCGCGGCAGCAGCAGCAGCAGCTTCTTCGATCCGTTTTCTCTAGATGTTTGGGACCCATTCAAGGACTTTCCCTCATCTTCTTCTTCGTTTTCCCGAGAAAACTCTGTGATCGTGAACGCGCGTGTGGACTGGAGGGAGACGCCGGAGGCGCACGTGTTCAAGGCGGACTTACCTGGACTGAAGAAGGAGGAAGTGAAGGTCGAGGTCGAGGACAACAACGTGTTGAAGATCAGTGGGGAGAGGCACGTGGAGAAGGAGGACAAGAGCGACACGTGGCACCGCGTGGAGAGGTCGAGCGGACAGTTCACGAGGAAGTTTAGGCTGCCGGAGAACGTGAAGATGGACCAGGTGAAGGCTGCGTTGGAGAACGGAGTCCTGACTGTGACGGTGCCTAAGGTAGAGGCGGAGAAGGCTAGTGTCAGATCTGTTCAGATATCTGGCTGATTCAAGCATTCTCTGACCATGCATGGTTCCAGTTTTTGTGTGTGTTGTGTGTTTCCTCTTCTGGTTTAACTGAGTGTGTGTCATGTCCTGTCCAAAGTTGAAGGTGGTCAGTCTGAGAGATGATGTATCTTTTTTTTTTTGTCAACAATTTTTTTTTTTTGTCAACGAGAGATGATGTATCTATACTAAAGTATTGAATAAATATTATCTTAAAGCCTCCCATTAGTTCATATTTAAATTGTTTAATAAATTCTTCAGTTTACAAATGTCATTTTTGTTTTAAATCGTACGGTAATGATTTATGAATTTCATCACAAACCAAACACACGAGTCATCTAGACTTGCCCAAGTAACTACGCTGGATCCTTACATTTTTGTCGAATATGTAAAGACAGTAACAAACCAGATCAGTCTGTAGTAAAGATTCTAGCTACAAGATATGCATAAATGTAATTAACGAACAGATTCTAGTTTGTAGCTATCCATTTCTGGGTGTTTCCATAAGTTCACTGGACAATCTCAGTAAAATTCCAATTTGGCTGTAATTGAGTTTTGCTGGCTTGGCCCAATTTGCAGATTTTAGTTGTTGTGCTGTTGTTTGAGGACAGCACAAGGACCGATAACTCTTTTTTTTGGGACAACATGGTTAGATAACTAATCAATGAGAGACGGAGAGTTGCTATGGAGGAGAATAACTATGGTGATTTTATCTAAACTTAAAAAAAAAGGCTTGCATGAAAAAATATAGTTTCATATGTACTGAACGAAGTTCTGGAAAAAATATATTACTTTTTCATTGCTATGGAAGAGATAACCATGGTGATTTTATCTTAACTTTTTTTCATAAGAGGCTTGAATGAAAAGTATAGTTTCACATGTACTGAATGAAGTTCTGGAAAAAATATATGTTACTTTTTCCAAAAAAATAAACAGAAAATGAGTTAGATCGTTAACAACTTGGAAACGAAATCTACTCTCATACCATAATCTATTGCGGAAAATGTTATCTTATTGTATTGTGTCGTTGTGTTATTGAATATGAAGAGTACAACACACACCAACATGAACCAACATCAACACAACACCGGAGTGGCTCATCCATCTTATATATTGCTAAGGATCCCTTCCAATAATCCGATGTGAGACATTTATCCCTAATACGCCCACTCGAGATGATGGCTTTTTGAGAGTCAATCTTGGAATGTTCGGGCAAGGATCGATGGGCCAACTTTGGGCCAGATCGATGTGGATCGGGTTAGACTGCGTGGATCGGGCTCTGATACCATGTTAAGCTAGATGGGCTTCCAACCTAAAACCAATTGGTGCTAAGTGGAGTGGCCCATCCATCTTATATATTGCTAAGGATCCCTTCCAATATCCGATGTGGAACATTTATCCCTAATACGCCCCCTCGAGATGATGGCTCTTTGAGCGTCAATCTCGGAATTTTCGGGCAAGGATCGATGGGCCAACTTTGGGCCAGATCGATGTGGATCGGGTTAGACTGCGTGGATCGGGCTCTGATACCATGTTAAGCTAGATGGGCTTCCAACCTAAAACCAATTGGTGCTAAGTGGAGTGGCCCATCTATCTTATATATTGCTAAGGATTCCTTCCACTATCCGATGTGGGATATTTATCCCTAATATTGTCTGAGCATTTTATCAAAAAGAGGAGTGACGTTAGCAATGACGTACTTAACTTATAAGATAATGGGAAAAATAATTATTTTTCTGGTTTGTTGTCCAAAATATATTTTTCTTTTCCCTCTAGTTTGTTGTTCAAGGTATCTTTCATTTATTTATATAGAGAACATTAGTAAATCAGTCACTCAAGTGAATCAAACATAAACTGAAAGAAAAATAAACAGGAGTATAACCAGAGGGATCGAAGAATGACAGAGAATGAGGGAAAAGTAAAGCTTCTAGGGTGTTGGGCAAGCCCTTTCAGTCGTAGGGTCGAGATGGCTCTCAAACGCAAAGGCATACCATACGAATACTTGGAGGAAGCCTTGCCCAACAAGAGCCCTTTGCTTCTTGAGCTTAACCCATTCACAAGAAGGTTCCCGTTCTTGTACACAACGATAAAATATTACCCGAGTCACATCTAATCCTCAAGTACATCGACGAAACATGGAGTAACAATCCAATTCTACCTCAAGATCCCTACGAGAAAGCCATGGCTCGATTCTGGGCAAAATTCATCGACGAGCAGGTATATCCAACAAAACATGCTAATTATAAATTATTATTTTTTTGGGTCAAAGCTAATTCATAAATCTTTTTTCTTTTTTTTGTTGATCTTGCAGATTCTTACTGTAGGATTCAGGTCTCTAGTAAAAGCAGAGAAGGGGAGAGAGGTCGTATTGAAGAAGCTCGAGAAAAGTTTGCGTTTCTTGAGAAGGAAGTCACTGGAAAAGATTTCTTCGGTGGCAAGACAATCGGATTTGTGGACATGGTCGCAGGAAGTATAATCCCGTTTTGTTTGGCTCGTCTTTGGGAAGGTATGAGAATAGATGTGATTCCAGAGGACGAGTTTCCAGAGCTAAACAGATGGATCAAAAATCTGAAAGATATTGAGAGCGTGAGGGAATGTATACCTCATAGAGAGAAACAAATTGAGCACATGATGAAAGTTTCAGAGCGATACAAATTGGCCTAGAAGAGAAGATCATCTGAAATGTTTACAATACATATGCTTGCATGGCTTTGTTCTGTAAACGTTTGAAATAAAAGTGGAGTGTAGCTCGTACTGGCAGTAGACACTTTTGTATGATAATGATATCTTAAAAGGTTGACAATATATTATATGTTTGTATTTTGATTTGTAGGAAATAAAATGGAAATTGCTAGACAGTTCCATCCACTTAGAGGTGTGAGATTTTTAAGATATTCAGGAATATGTAATCTTTGGTTTACAGTATTATATAAAAATAGATTTCCCGTCTCTCAAAGTTACGGAGTCACCTCCATTATTAGTATACATACCCGGTTTAGCGGTTTAGAAGCTAATTTAACTTAGTGGTTTAGTCTTGGTTAGTGTACAGTTTACTATATAAGCAAATGTAAATGTTCATTTCTAAAGTAGAAAAAGATATTTTGTATAACAAACTTCTTCATCTCTCCCAAAAGCTTGTTCGTAATATGGTATCAGAGCTTAAATTGAGCTTGATTTTCGCATGATCTAGCTTGATCAAGCTCGTTTTCTGTTCTTCCTCAAGCTTCGATGGTGTCAGTGAAGAAGATTCCTCGTCGATCGAACCGTACCACAACTTCATCGTCTCGGAATGCTCCGATCGCTTCTCCGGCGTCTTCTGGTCCGGATCTTCAGGCTATGCGAGCTTCCACAGGTGTTGTTCCCACGGATTCGATTCACTCACCGTTCTTTATGCATACTTCCGATCATCCAGGTTTACAGCTCATTTCTCTCAAACTTGATGGCTCTAACTTTGATGATTGGGAAGCTGCTTTGAAGATAGCTCTAGATGCGAAGAATAAAATTGGTTTTATCGATGGATCGTTACCTCGTCCTCCGGAATCCGATTTAAACTTTCGCATATGGTCTAGATGCAATAGCCTTGTTAAGTCATGGATTCTTAACTCGGTTTCGACTCAGATCTATCGTAGTATCCTTCGACTGAATGATGCTACTGATATCTGGCGTGATTTACACAGTAGGTTTCATATGACAAATCTGCCTAGAACTTACAACCTTACGCAGGAGATTCAGGATTTACGTCAGGGTTCTTTGACTCTCTCGGATTATTTCACCAAACTCAAGACGCTGTGGAGTAATCTGGAGAACTGTGAAGAAGCTGATGATCCTTGTACCTGTGGTAAAGCACAAAGACTTCAGCAGAAAGCGGAGCGTGCTAAGATTGTGAAGTTTTTGGCAGGGTTGAATGAATCTTATGCTGTGATCAGACGTCAAATCATTATGAAGAAGACGCTTCCTTCTCTTACTGAAGTTTATAACATTTTGGACCAGGATGACAGTCAGAAGAGTTTTGCTACTGCTATCTCTCCGGCTGCTTTTCAGGTATCTTAGACTGTTACTTCAACTCCTGCTTCTTCAGCTATATGTTATGTCCAATCTGGTGCGCATAAAGGCAAGCCTATTTGCTCGTTCTGCAACAAAGTTGGCCATATAGCAGAGAGGTGTTATAAGAAGCATGGTTTTCCACCAGGCTATCTATCTAAAGGCAAGACTCCTGATAAGCTCCAGAAACCGTTACCTGTTGCCGCTCAGATGAACTTGTCTTCTCAGCCTGATGTGAAGTCTGCTAATTTTGATGGACTCATTGGCAATCTCACTAAGGATCAGATCCAAAAGTTCATTGCTATGTTCAGTTCTCAGCTACAGAACACTACAGTCTCGCATACAAATGAAGCTTCTACTTCTCAAGCTCATGATGAGATTACGGGTATCGCTTTCTCTCCGTCTACATTTTGCTTCATTGGTATTTTGACTGTATCTCAAAATATTTTGGGACATGAGACTTGGGTTTTGGATTCAGGAGCTACTCATCATGTTTCTCATGATAGGTCTTTGTTTACTACTTTGGATACATCTATTCAAAGCTCTGTGAATTTACCAAATGGATCTCTGATCAAGATTAGTGGCATTGGCAACATTCGGTTAAACAAACACATTCTTCTCCGAAATGTTTTGTTTATACCTGAGTTTCGTCTACATCTTATCAGTATTAGTTCCTTGACGACTGATCAAGGTTCTAGGGTGATATTTGATCCTTCTTCTTGTGAAATACAGGATCGTACCAAGGCTGTGATGATTGGTCAGGGTAGAAGGATTGGTAACCTGTATGTGCTCGATGTTGAAGACAATTCTACACTGGTTAATGCAGTTGTGGATATTGGAACTTGGCACAACAGGCTCGGTCACGCTTCTCTCTCCCGACTTGATCTGATATCAGAGGATTTGGGAACTACACGACAGAAGAATAAAGGAAATACTTATTGTCATATATGTCATTTGGCGAAGCAGAAGAAATTATCTTTTCCCTCTTCAAACAATATGTGTAATTCGATCTTTGAGCTTTTACACATTGATGTTTGGGGGCCATTTTCAGTTGAGACAGTTGATGGATATAAATATTTTTTGACGATTGTGGATGATTATTCTCGAGCAACATGGATTTATTTGATGCGTACAAAGAGTGAAGTTCTTACAGTATTCCCTGCATTTGTTACGCTTGTTGAGAATCAATACAATGTGAAGGTTAAGTATGTTCGATCTGATAATGCACCCGAGCTTAAGTTCACGGCATTCTTCAAAGAGAAAGGGATTCTACCTTTTCATTCTTGTCCTGAGACTCCGGAACAGAATTCAGTCGTCGAACGTAAGCACCATCACATATTGAATGTTGCTAGAGCCTTCATGTTTCAGTCCCAAATACCTTTGGCGTATTGGGGAGATTGCGTGTTGACTGCGGCATTTGTTATCAATAGGACACCCTCTCCTTTACTTGGCAGCAAGACTCCGCATGAACTTCTCACTGGTAAGAAACCGTTGTATGATCAGATAAGAACTTTTGGTTGTTTGTGTTATGGTTCAACATCACCAAAACAGAGACACAAGTTTCAGCCTAGATCGAGAGCATGCGTCTTCTTGGGGTATCCTTCCGGCTACAAGGGGTACAAGTTGTTGGATTTGGAGACACATCAGGTTTCTATTTCTCGCAATGTCACATTTCATGAGGAGATATTCCCTATGGCTGTTAGTCCTTTATCTGAAGACGGCTTACACCTCTTCACATCACCACAATCTTTGTCCTCAGGTACCTCACATATATCACCATCACCACCACCAAATATTTCTCCATCTCCTAATCTTTCACCACAAATTTCTACTCGAATCAAGAAACAACCTGCCCATTTACAGGATTATCATTGTTTTAACTTGGATTCTAACGTCACATATCCTATTTCATCTTTATTATCCTATTCTAAAATCTCCACTTCTCATTTGTCTTACATCAATAACATCACCAAAATCCCTATTCCTCATTCATTTTCTGAGGCAAAGGATGATAAAGAGTGGTGTGAAGCCGTAGATAAAGAGTTTGGAGCAATGGAGGATACAAATACTTGGTCTATTACTTCTTTACCGACTGGGAAGAAAGCTATTGGGTGTAAAATGCTTTATTCTTTGAAGTTCAATACCGATGGAACCCTTGAACGACGAAAGGTTCGTTTAGTAGCTAAGGGTTTTACTCAGAAAGAAGGTTTGGACTATACAGAGACGTTTTCCCCCGTGGCTAAGATGACAACAGTACGTTTTCTGTTGAAAGTAGCGGCTTCTCGAAATTGGTTTCTTCATCAACTGGATATTTCAAATGCATTTTTAAATGGCGAGTTAGATGAAAAAATCTATATGAAGATTCCAGAGGAGTATGCAGAGAGGAAAGGAATCACATTGCCAAAGGGGTCTGTTTTTCGCCTACACAAATCGATATATGGTCTAAAACAGGCATCACGCCAATGGTTCATTAAGTTCTCTGCTGCTCTGTTACGTTTGGGCTTCACGAGAGCAACAGGTGATCACACTCTATTTCTTAAAACATGTGCTGATGGAAATTTTCTTGCGGTGTTAGTATATGTGGATGATATTATTGTGGCAAGTACAAGTGCTTCTATATCCAAAGGGTTGATTCATGACTTGTCTCAACAATTCAAATTGAGAGACCTTGGTGTTTTGAAGTATTTTTTGGGACTCGAGATAGCTCGTTGCAGTAAGGGAATCTCTATTTGTCAGAGAAAGTATGCTTTGGAGACTCTTACCGCAACAGGAATGCTTGGATGTAAGCCAATCTCGACTCCTATGATTCCGAATCTTCATTTGTCTATTGATGAGGGGACTCCTATTGACAATCCAGAGATGTATCGAAGTCTTGTTGGTCGGCTCATGTATCTTACGATAACTCGACCAGATATTACATATGCTGTCAACAGACTTTGTCAATTCTCTTCTGCTCCTAAGTCACCTCATCTTCAGGCGGTTTATAGAGTGTTGCAGTACATCAAAAGAACTATTGGACAGGGTCTTTTCTACTCAACTTCCGCTGACTTGACTCTGAAAGGCTTTGCTGATGCAGATTGGAACTCATGCCGTGATAGTAGACGATCTACTTCAGGCTTGTCTATGTTTCTTGGTGACTCATTGATATCTTGGAGATCACAGAAACAAGACACTGTCTCTTGTTCTTCTGCAGAAGCAGAGTATCGGGCTTTATCTCAGGCTTCGAAGGAGATGGTTTGGTTGATCAAACTCGTTAATGATCTGAAGGTTCGATCACCCACTCCAATCTTATTTTCTGATAGTACTGCGGCTATCTACATTGCTACAAATCCGGTGTTTCACGAACGAACTAAGCATATAGAGAATGATTGTCATTTTGTTCGGGAACTGCTTGATCGAGGTACACTCAAGACTCTTCATGTTCGCACAGCTGATCAGGTTGCAGACATTATGACTAAACCATTGTTTCCTCATCAGTTCAATCATCTTAAGTCCAAGATGAGCCTTCATAACATTTTCGAAATCTCATCTTGAGGGGGCATATTGGTATACATACCCGGTTTAGCGGTTTAGAAGCTAATTTAACTTAGTGGTTTAGTCTTGGTTAGTGTACAGTTTATTATATAAGCAAATGTAAATGTTCATTTCTAAAGTAGAAAAAGATATTTTGTATAACAAACTTCTTCATCTTTCCCAAAAGCTTGTTCGTAATATCCATTGAAGCACAAGTAGACTTATGGGGATCAGATTAATAATTTTGACCATGAGCCAAATTACTTCGTTCTGAGTTGTACTGATTAAAATTAAGATCAAGACTAGAACAATCATCTTTAAACTAAGTTCAGTCTAACTACTCAAGATAATTATCTATCTACCCTCGAAAGATTATTTGGAATTTTAATTACAATAACCAATCAAATTTAAAAAAAAAACCTAATTTTGGTAGAATGGAGTTGTTTTATCTCTATCTAAGAAAAATATATAGTGGATGAAAAAAACAGAAAACATAATATTATAATGGGTAAATTTTATCAGGCCATAGACCTATTTACAGACATAAATCTAAAACAGGCTTCCGTATACAATGATGACTTACAAACAAATGTATAAAACACTTATTCTTAAGGTAAATTACATCAAAGTTAATATGTTTTTTACTAAAAGAGCACACAAATAAAAAAATGATCGAAATATATTTTATTAAGATGATAAAAGACCATTATATCATTATTGTATAGACATATAAATACAAATAATTATTTAACTAAGTAATAAAAAATTGTTATTATTATTATTTTTTGTAATTTTTTAAATTTCTTTCAGAATTTTGTTTTGAAATTCAAAATTCTTTTTAAAATTTTATTTTAATTTTAACTATTTATTTATTTTTATAATCCTAAACTATACACTTAAAGCCTCAACCCTTAAATATAAATTCAAAGTCTAGTTTAGATTAGTTAACTATATAGATATAAGTGTCTATTTGCTTCTTTAATAAAATATTTTGGTTATTTTAACCGTTGTATACTATATTTATGATAAAAAAAATTTAGGATCATCCTAAAATTTTTTCTCTATATTTAAAACCATCAAAAAGTATAAAAGTTAGTATGGGCAATCTTAAAATCAGTAAACAGGCCATATGTTGCAGTCCTCTCGTCCCAAAACGTTTTCAATTTATAAAATATTTAAAGCTATTTTCTAAAATTTTATAAACATTTTTGAAAATTACATTATAAAACGGTTTTCAAATTTTAATTTTTATTGTATTTATATTTAAATGATTGTAATTTTTTTTAAATAATTAATTAACTAAAATATATTTTTTTTTCTATTTTTTTTAAATTACAAAATCTCCGGCGAATATTATGAAATTTTCACGAATATTATCCGTCAAAAGTTTCTAACGAATATCATCTTTCGGAAAGTTTCAACAAATATATTATTTATCATAAATTTTTGAGAAATATTATCTACCATAAATTTCTGACGAAAATATTCTTTGGTATTTTGTCAAAAATATGATTATTGAAATTCGTGAGAAATTCAGCAGATAGCCCGAAAAAATTCTAACTAAATATGTCTTTTCTAACAAAATAAAATCGACATTTTTTCGTCGAAAATTTGTCAAAATGACTTTTTCAAAATAAAAAAATCTATTTTTCGTAGTGTTAATATGTTGATTCACATGAATAACAAATGCATATATCTTTAAATTACAATATAATAGCCTGTTAAATCCAACGCAAGATATAAACTTGGGTTGCTCCAACTTCTAGGTTGGTTCAAGTATTAAAAACGTTATTCACAAGAGTTGCTTTTAAAGCTCACTGTATATTTGAATCTAATACTTGTTTCATAACAACATTTCAATAGATGCAAGAAAATAACAATATACATTTATAAATAAATTTCCACGTTTTGTATTTGATTTTCTTGCAAAGTTCAACAACATCATTCGGACAAAATCATTAATTCAATAGAAAAAGGATAAATTTGATACTATGGTTTTTCAACAATTACATTTCGAGAAGCGCGACGAAATGCATGCATACGGTAAAATATATTCTAAAGTAGCAAAGTTACATTACAAGAAAATTCTAAAGTAACAAAAAAGGAAAACTCGATGTGAGCTTTTATCAAATCGGTCTGAAGAAGTCAAAATCAATTTGCCTTCTTCTCTAGATGTTTCGAATTCACATTATTGCCGGCCATAAATTTGGTAAAATTCCTTGTCGTTTTGTCCAGAGAATAATCAACACCCTGAGGCTATAAATCGAAGTTTGAATCACTAAGGAGTCCACTATAAACATTTCCAACCAACAGAAACAAATAGAAGAAAACCAATGGCGGAGAAAGAAGAAGTTAAGCTCTTGGGGATTTGGGCGAGCCCTTTCAGCCGTCGGATAGAGATGGCTCTCAAGCTCAAAGGCTTACCGTACGAATACTTTGAAGAGATATTGGAGAAGAAAAGCCCTTTGCTTCTTGCTCTAAACCCTATTCACAAGAAGATCCCTGTTCTTGTCCACAATGGTAAAACCATTCTTGAGTCTCAAGTGATTCTTGAATACATCGATGAGACTTGGAAACATAATCCACTTCTCCCTCGGGATCCTTACGAGAGATCTAAGGCTCGGTTCTTGGCTAAACTCGTCGATGAGCAGGTATACGTTCTTGGTTTTTAAACTATCCAAACTTCAAGAATCTCAATATTTTAATAAGCTAATGATATTTAATAGAGTCATAGAATTTATTTTACTAAACTATTGTTTATTTTTCTTGGACACTGTAGATTATAACTGCAGGGTTTGTATCAATGGCAAGAGCAGATGAGAAAGGAAGAGAAGTTCTTGCCGAGCAGACAAGAGAACTGATTATGAATCTTGAGAAGGAACTTGTCGGAAAAGATTTCTTTGGTGTTAAGACTGTCGGATTCTTGGACTTAGTCGCCGGAAGTGTGATCCCGTTTTGTTTGGAGAGAGGTTGGGAAGGAATTGGACTGGAAGTGATCTCAGAGGAGAAGTTTCCAGAGTACAAGAGATGGGTGAAGAATCTTGAGAAGGTTGATTTTGTCAAGGATTGTATTCCTCCTAAAGAGAAACATGTTGAGCACATGAATCACATGGGAGAGAGAATCAGATCAGCTTAAACGTATTAAGAGTTAAGACAAGAATCATCTTTAGTGCTTTGTTCCAATGTCTTAAGTTTGTAATGCTTGCAACTTGTAAGCTTGTTATATGTTATGTCTAAAATAAAAGTTGACTTGTTATACGTTTTTCTAATAAATAAATATCATTTATGGTTTGGAGAATTAGTTTTTTGCTCTCTTTCATCCTTTCAGCAAGTCATATAAGAAAGACCTTTGGTCCCCACATGTTCCCCCTAGAGCTTCTGATAATTAATTAGTTACAAATATGAAGAGATTTACGTCAGTTATATAGATTCGCTCCCTGTCTCTTCTTAAGAAAACTGATCGAGATCTTGCTTTTCACATTATACTTTTTAGGCTTTTCCTGTCACTGTCCTGATATAGCAGAACGGTATAAGAGCTCACCGTAGCTGGTTCTAGCTAGGTTCTGAAGCAAGCTAGACTTCCTAGTTTAATTGGTAAAGTTTATTTATTATAGGAGTTTTCACTTGTCAATGAAGCCTTGTTAACTTTATGTCTAAGGAATATGTTTTTTTTTTGGTGTGAGTTATTCATAATAGGAGGTTCCTAGTGCTGATATTCTTTTCTGTTTTAGGTTTGAGTTTCATTATCCTTTTATTGCGGTTTCGATTATTTATTCTTCTGTTTCTCATTTTATTTTATGTTATGGCTTATTTTCAAAAAAAATATATTTCTTTTTATTCTTTTTATTATAATCCAGGTTATCCGGACCGTAAAAACCCGACTAATCTTGGAGGCCAGGGACAAGTATCGGTTGTTCAATCCCTTTCTAACAGATATTTAACATAGTGAACTGAACTTCTACAAAATTACTAAGCTAACTCCGCGTTGGTGGAAATCTATTTCTTCCGCCAGTTTTGTATATTTTTATCGTTTCAATAAGTATTCCAAAGTGAAAAATGACTTTGCGAGAAATGCAACATAAATTTGTGGTGGATATAATGTAACGAAAAATCCTAGAATTCTTTAAATCTACGAGGTTTTCTTCTATAAACATGTTGATCCGGAATGAACAAACAAATATCATAAAAGTAATAAAATATTTCGACTCTATCCTTCTAACAGTTTAATTGTCTGAGAATATGCAAAAGATTTTAGTAGCAATAAGTTTGTTGTTAAAAGAAGAAAACAATAAGTTTGTTGCATTGAAACCGATATTTTCAAGATATGAGATAGTGATGCAATTCTCACATAATCCGTTGTGGAAAGCAAATAAAACTTTCTCAAAAGGTCAAAAAAATGTAATGGACCACCCTGGTCGTGGAAAATGTCGAAGAGGCACAGGGTTCATCTCAGTAGTAGGTAGTTAAGAGTGTGTTTCTTCTGCCTTTTTGCTTTATAACTTCTATGTTGACTGATGCGTAAAGCGGTGCCGGTGAGCGCGAACCTGAGCCGACGCGGAGTCCCGTCCTTCAACTGTAAAACTTGTGATGTAGAGGAAGATGATATCCATGTTTTCCTCAAGTGCAGAGTCGCGGAAAGAGTTTGGGAACTAGCTCCTTTCGCCACAACGCCACTGTCATCCATATCCACTATAGCGTCCTTGATTGAGTGCTGCAATACTCTTACTACTCTCCCACCTGTTGGTTTGTATACTCCACTGTGGCCTTGGATCCTTTGGAACCTTTGGAAGGCAAGAAACAGATTATGTTATGAGAACAGGAATTTCTCTGCAATGGAAATAGTGGTTAAGGCCATCTCTGAGGCCCGGGAATGGCAGTCTGCACAATCCCCGCCTCTGTTTCGCGACACTCAGCTCCCCCCCAACCCAGGGAAAGCACGTGTGCAACATCCTCTCCAAGTTCGATCAGGTATGCTTCTTTGCAATGTTGATGGAGCTTGGGATGCAGGCACAAGGAACTGCGGCACATGAGGAGTCTTCTCCGGGGAGGGACCACACGGTTGCTTACCTCCCATCAGTGACTCGCGTAATCTTGTTTCATCGGCGATTATGGCTGAAGCCCTCGCCATCCGTTCGGCGGTTATGTATGCCGCTTCGTTGAATATTAAATCCCTTATGATACTGTCCGACTCCCAATCCTTAGTGAAGCTCCTGAAGGAAAGAGGCTCGGTTCCAGCTTTGTTTGGTATTTTATCTGACATCTATCACTTTAGCTTGTTGTTTGATTTTATCTCCTTTTCGTTTGTACCTCGTTTGAGTAATGTGATGGCTGATTCGGTGGCAAAATCAGCCCTCTCATTGCTAAACTCATCCTCCTCTAATGGAGTGTAATTCTCTATTATGAATGCAAGTATGTTTTATCAAAAAAAAAAAAAAAAACTTCTATGTTGACTAATGACTATCACCTAAAAGTCATATTGTTGTACCTTTTCAGTATTTTTGATAACTCATGATCTTAATAGTATTTAGCATCTTATTTAGTTCATTTTAATCATTCTAGATTGCATTTAGGTCTTAATATTGCATTTACATGCATAATTGCATAAATAGGGGTTAAAAGTGCACACTTGAGAAGTTTGGGGCGAAATCACAAGGTTGTTCTTGCAAGTTATGGAGTTTGTGGCCAATTTAAAAGAAATCCGAAACCAAGGGACCATCTTGCAATTATACGAGGGCTAAATCGCACAGATGAAAGATTGGGGTTGATTTTAGAGGGTGTGTCTGTAATTTCTAAAGATATGGGACATTTTGTAAAGAATCAGAAGTTCAGGGACCTGTCTTGCAAATACTTATAACTTCACCATTGGAGAGGATCGAAGCTTTTTCTTGGACGGAAACGACGAGCACGGCCACGATGGAGCTGAGCACGGTCACAGTGGAGCTGAGCACGGCCACGGAGGAAGCTTGGTCGCGTCTTGGAGGAGACGGTGGCGCAGTCACGGCTTGATTTGCGACGACGACTAAAGCTCTCGGCTACGACGAGGAAGGCGGAGCCAGTGATGACCACGACGGCTCGAGCTTGATTTCGCGAGGAAGAGGAGAGGCGACGACAGTCACGGTTTTGATGTGTTGCGATGTGTTGTGGTGGCTGGAGCACAAACTGAACCACCACCGCGAGCTTGGCTGAGACGAAGAAGACGAAGTCCGAGCTCGAGCAAACACAGCGGATAGACGCAGCGGGTTCATCGTACCGCTGGAAAAAGACCTATGCCCCTGTCCAATATCGACTCGGTGGAGCGGGTCGTAAAAGCCGCTGTGGAGAAGACAAGAGTCGATTTCAAAACATTGACCGGTTTATTCTGGTTTGACCCGGTTTTATCCAATCAAACCATTTCGAGTTTTGCTTTCCTATAAATAGATTTAGACCTAAAAACTCTAGTTTTTATCTCATTTTCTCTCAAGACTTTGTCTAAACTTGTAAAAGCTTGATTCTTTCTATAATTTAAGGAAGTACTTCATCTTATAATTGTGTTTTTCTTGCTCATTAACATGATTAGCCTTGATCCTTACATGGGTTTAAGGTTTCTCATGGAGATTATTGAGTAGACACATTTTGGATTCATGGGTTAAGGTAGATTAAGGTGATTAAGCTAGATCTAAAGTGTTTTAGTATAAATCCATCTTGTTCCTTGCTAGTAGAGTGTTTTTAATGCAACTCTAGAGTTGGCCTCTCTAAAGTTGAGCTCTAGGCATTTCATACCCGGAAGGTGTTTGATGAAATGCCTGAACCAACTCTCCTAAGCTTTTAACATTCTTTACCAAAGGGATTTGTTGTTAAAGGTGTTAAGATGGCTAGTAGACTTGAGATTAATGATTACTTAGATAACATTCAACCAAAGGGATTTGATGCTTGAGTTATCTAGGTAAATGAGCATTCATCTAGGGATAGAGTTTGTTTAGGATTGTGTCTAGGCCTAAGGTAGATAGATCGGTTGAAAGTTGACACCTTTAGATTGAAACTTGATCACCTTATATCAATTATCCTTACCCATGAATCCATCCTTAGCATTTGAAAGTTCTTGCACTTATTTCTTGATTGGATTTGAGATCACCTTGTTTATATTTCTAGGATCTTAGCTTGTTACAAATCATCCATCTTCTTGTTTGCTTAGATTAAGAAAGCTTGTGTATTCTTGGTGTTATAGGTCACTAGTTCCTTGTGGATTCGATCCTAAAATGCTACAATGACATACCATTCGATTGTGGTATTGTTGGCACATTAAGTTAATTGGTGTGTGCTTAAACGCGTAATCAATTTTACAGAAATTTCAACAATAAATAGTACAAATTATAATTAGTGTAAGTTCTAGGATGAAAATGCAATCTGCCTTTGAATAATGCATGTGGCGTTACTTTTTAGAGACGAACAAAAAACATTGTTGACGTGTTCACACCACAATAGTGGTCTTTGTTGGGTTCCACCTCGTTCACGTGTTCACACCACAACAGTGGAAACAAACTGAGAGGAATACACCAAAATATTCCTCAAAAACGAAACAAAATACATCAAAGTATTACGAAAACAAGAGATTTATATAAGTAAAAACAGTAAGAAAATGAAGTAGAAATACACGATAAACTTAAGTATCATGTATGATGTATCTGAAACTAGAATTACACGAAATACTTTTTCAATGCATCAAAACACTAGTCATTTAATAAAGAAAATGTTTTCTTTTTCCTGTCAAATAATTTTGTAACCATATATATCATATATGAATGAGCACATGAAGTAGAAATATACGATAAACAGTATTCACCGCAGCAGTCATCGACTCATCGTATCAAAGGGTCAGAGGGCTCTCTTGATTACCCTCTCAATTTCCTTCGTACACTATTCTTTCCCTCTGATAGTTTAGACTCCATGATTGGTCTGCGAAAAAGTATTTGGGAGCCGAATTGAACTTCAAATCACATGCTTCATTTCTTCTAACTCGTTTTGATTTGTGAGCCGATTCACTCCAAATTATATCCTCTGTATAGTTACTTCAAACTGTTTATATTTGTGTCCAACATTCTTATTGTTATAATCATATAGAGTAGAAGTTAGTAGTTATTTTTCTCACGAGTGACTAAATCGGACAAATTAGTCACTTACACTACACTGATATACGAAGGGAGATATAAGGGTATGTACACCATATTATAATTATTTGGTTGGTTACTGCAATTTTTTTCTAGATTTAGAACTAAAACTTTGAATAATATCCTAATGCATAATAAGCATTCATGTAATGATAATCGATCAGTTTTTAAATTCTTTAAACCATAGAGAATATACAAAACCTTAAGAAATGTTGGTTTCCAATCAACTCTCAAAATGATCCTAAACTACTCAGTAAGAAAGAATATGCATTTGCTCTTTCCCTGAAATCGAATGGGGGAAACCATGATTTACAGTCTTATTTCCACCAAATCCAGCGACAAAAATGTAGCAATTGAGAGAAATCTGTATCAAAGAGAGACAGAGAGTAAAAGATGTACAATGGTGAAGTCTGATAGTAAAGAGAAACAACTAGAAATAATACAGGACCATGACAAAACGTGGGGAATATAAACAAATGATGGAAGGGTTATGCCTAAATGCTTCAGTCTGTATCTAATGTTGAATCTCATCTCGTGAGATTGTAAAGACCACCAATCACCGGAAAAGGATGTCTAGACGTCTAGTGACATCAAAAAAGGCTTTTCCTAAACTACATTTTGATCTTTGGTCCGCATAGTAACCCATTCTTGAGTATTCAATTCTTTGAGATGTTGAGATATCAAAGAAACAATCTCCAAAACAAGATCAAACGAAAGTCACATCATTCAAAAGTAGAATGTCGAAAGTTGGGTTGGTCTGAAAGACTCCGTATAAAAGTCAAAAGTTTAGATGAAGACTTTGTGCTGCTCTGAAGATACTAGTCATTATGAATTTCAATCGTTATCAACAATCATAGATGGAATAGGCACACTCTAATCTTCTGCTATATATATCATTCTCCAAGATTTTGAAGAAAAATCATAAACATCAGCTATTGGCTCAAAAACCCCCATGTCATCTATGTCAACAGAACCAAAATTGAATTTCATCGATTTATATAGATTTCCTTTTTTTTGTTGCATATATCTCATATTTCTTATGAAATCATTAAGGGAAAGTTTCTCTTTTTTCATGGATGCTCAACCGAGTTAGTACAATAATTGGTTAACATTCAAGCCTTTTGCAAACTTTTTATGGAGCTATTTCTTTCTTTTTCTTACAATCTCACCTTGCCCATGTCCTAACCTCTCTTTGAACCCTTTTCTATTAGTTTCTGCAACTCGCTCAGCCTGTAAAACTTCTGGATCATAGGACTCTGAACAGTCACTTTTACAAATACAGAAGATGGTATCTTTAAGCTTCTCAGTTTACAGAATAAACAATAAATCATCAAAATCTCTACAAGATTGTGCTGAGCAAAAGCTAAGCCTAATCATAAAAAAATGACAAACATTCTAGCTGAGCTAAATGTAAGCCTAATCATAATAGAGTGACTACATAGGCGTAAGCGTACGCACGAGATCGAACAATACACACTCAACTAATCAGAAAATGTAACACGATAACATTAGAGAATCTTGCTTTAATTTGGACAGAGCATAAATGATGTGATTCATGAGGTCGAGTTACATCCATTGCTTTTAGCCTCTAATCTTGATTTTCTGAAAGAATTTACAGATTTCTGAGACATACCATCATGATCCGTATCTTAAAAGGACTATTTATCAAGTTTAATTATGCTAGGTGATTCACCCCTTCTCATGCAGAGATATGAATATTTCTAGAAGACCACAATATAATAATTTGGATAATATTTTTTAATTTTATTTGTATTTGTTTGTGTATTTTTTATGTTATTTTAATTAAAGTTTTATTTTTAAGTTATTTAGCTGTGGTGTTATAAATTGTTTGTGCAATATAGTTAACTTGACCATGATATATATTTCTATAATTCTAAAATAACCAATGTAAAATTCAATTAAAATGTGTTATTTATTTTTGATTCACCTTTACCAGCTTTTTCTCGAACCTTCTTAACCGACTAATTACTTTAGTTGTTGCGTGAATATGGTTCCTCTTTTTCAATTTTGATTTTTGTAATTGTAAGATTAGCAGAAGTATAGAAAAATATGAGTTCTAAAAATTATTTCATCACCAATCAAAAACATCTGAATAGAAACATTCTCTTTAATATATTTTTCCAAAACCTCATGATGTTTATTTGATCATGCATATATCTAAAGAAGAACGAAATTTTTCGGATGGAAGCCATGGAAGTTGTTTTCCTACAACGGAGAGACATAGATTTTATGAATAATTTTTTTTATGAATGATGGATGATTGACTGATAGTTTATAGGGACCCTAGTTTATATTCGTGTCGATAGTTTAATAGTTTAGATTTATGAGAATCTGTTATTTATTTCTGATTTTGCAGACATCAAATAATATTAGGATTAAAAGTTTATGATGTAAAAAAGAAAATTGCATTAAATTGTGCAGATATTTTTTGTAGAAATAAAAAGTTGTATAACTATCAAAAGGTATAATCACATAGTTTTCCTTTAATATCCTAAGATTTTTTTTTTAAAATATGAACAAAAAGTTTTTAAGCCGAAATATATATTAAAGAAAAAATCGTTTAATTTAATCACATGTGTCAAATATATTAAAATTTTTTATTTTAATAGTAGAATTATTTCTGTTTGTGGAAGCACCGTATCCTACTGGTTAAGGTTTAAAGGCTTCTACACCTAGGTCTTAGGTTCGAATATCAGACTATGCAATTTATTACAGATTACAGGAAATCCATGTTTCAAGTCCCGAAAATAGTGATTTATTAAACAATTATGCAGACTACGGAAGAAAAGATTACAAGTTACAAGAGATCTTCAACATGGTGCAAGTAAATCTGGTCAGGCGTAGATCTTCATAGGACGGCTCAGGTGATGCAGTTAGGCGTAGGTCTTCATAAGGCAGGTAGTATTGCCGGTTGTCGAATCGTGTATGTAATCTTTATCATATCATAATTGTAAGATCATAATAAATCAGCGTTAAAGAAAACTATTTATTTTTGTAAAAAATCCTTTTTCATAACAATATGGTTTAAAAAATGAAAATAAAAACGAAAATATTTATAAATACTGTCTTTTATATGAAATTTCTTTTTGATAACAATTTTGTTATAAAAAGAATGTATTAATAAAAAGAAAATATTGATAATGCCAATTATAATAATAAACTCAATTCATTAAGGATAACAATAAACCAGCATAATATGGTTTTATTAATAAAAATGAAAATAAAATCGAAAATTTATAGATTTTTCTTTTATATGAAATTATTTTTAATAACAATTTGGTTATAAAATGAATGCATTAAATCTATAATAATAAAGTTAGATAATGCTCTCTCCACAGTCTTCCACCTCATCTTTTAGAATGTGGCAAATTACGCCACCTGTCACTTTAGTTTTTTTTTTGATATTTTGTCACCGATAATTTTTTATGGGATATTATACTATTTTCAAACGAGGCTCATATTATTCACTCCATAATCCGTTCTATTAGAAGTGCCAGAGAATACCACTGTTGTCGCTTGATTCTTCCACTTCATATTAGTTGCTCGTTTCTCAGTTTCTCTTGACGTTGCCACCTTCAACGATTCTCATCCTTGGGGCCTGCTTACTACAAAGCAGATGAATAAATCCCCAGCCCTTAACTCTTGCATCTAATGCGATGCAGTCCTTTGGAATCCCTCTCCTTCCCTCCTTATACATAGCTTCGGTTTGAAGCGAGCGATAGAGGATGTTCTGTTGACCTTCTCTTGGGTTAGCCTCTCCACGACCTTTGGATTACAGAAGGAAGTGATTATCACCGGCGACGGTTTTCAGGGAATCAGTTGGGCACCGTTGGCTATCACCGTCTTTGATTGACGTCTCCATTCACACTGTTATATTCGGTGGCGCTAGGTTCATTTACTTGACTATCAGATTGCCTGCTCAGATATACTACTAATCTAAGATCCAAAACATTTTTTGGAATTTCTGGACTCTGAGTCTCAAGTTTGCATTTATTTGGGCACTGTTAGGTTTTGCCTATATTTCTTATATTTATACTGCTCAGTGATACTTTGTCTAGATTAGTGGATAAAAAAAAAGATGAAAATGACGACATAAATATTTTTATTTTGATCGAGCGTGTCTTTTTTAATCTTTAACGAGCCGAAATTTGACTCTCTGATCAGAATATTTGTCTTGGTTTCCACTCAAGCATATGATAGTAAACTTTACTAAAACCTCTTTCCCTTTTAGAACAGATCAGCACGTGAACGGATTCAACCGGAAAAGTTTTTAAATTGTAATCGAGAAGGAGGAGCAGCTCTTGATAGATCATGGATTTCACCCGCTTTTAGCCATGGTTTATACATGTTTTTAGAGCCTTTCATATGCATTTAGACCCTTTTTAGAGCAATTACAGGTTCAAGTACTTACTAGAGGAAAATTGATGGATTTGGAGCTATTTCGAGACCTTTTGAGCTTTGCTGGAATAGAAGATAGTCGATTATTTATCAGAATTAGACCGACGGTTACCAAGAAAAATCGATCGATGAAAACTTTTAGCCAAGGTTTATACATGTTTTTAGAGTATTTCATATGCATTTAGACCCTTTTTAGAGCAATTACAGGTTCATATACTTACTAGAGGAAAATTGATGTATTTGGAGCTATTTGGAGACCTTTTGAGCTTTGCTGAAAATAGAAGATAGTCGATTATTTATCAGAATTTGACCGACGGTTACCAAGAAAAATCGATCAATTAAAATCTCTTCTCATCTATCGACAGCGAAGCCACCCACGAGTTAATGACAAATTAGAAGATTGCAAGTTTCACAAAAGTTTCAATAATTACATCTGAGAACTATATTTTTGATAAACCTTTTGGGTATAAGTGTCTATTAACTCTTACCAAAATATTTTCGATCATTTTTATATCTGAGAACTATATTTTTGATAAACGTTTTTAAGATCATAGTAGATAAATTCTCTTGTTTAATCTTTTAATTGTTCACTTTAATCAGCATAATTTATTTATGTTCCATTGTGTTATTTGTCTGGTTACTTTATATTTTGTCTCTTATTTAGACTAAGCAAGTATTAACGTGTTTATTTTTAACATCAGTATAATTGTTGTTTTTTTGAACTCATGATGTAATCTTTAAAACCTCATATTTATTTGAATACAATAATTTTAGATCTCTTTTCTATATTATAAAATCAAAAATTTTCTTTTCTGTTCTTATGTTTTTCTATGTCTAATTACAAATAGGTGTATTCTTTTTTATGTTAGTTTTGCATCAATGTCCTATTAATTTAGTTAACTTAATTTTAGTGATTAGAAGGGAAAAATCTATCAGAGTCAGTGATTTTATTGTATTTTATTTGATCTTGTTTTGATAAAACTTGAGTAAACAATACCATGAATGATTTTCTTTAATGATTGTCTTTTAAAATGTATATTTTTGATTGTATTGTGTATGTTTTTACTTAATTTTATTCTTTTATTTGTTTTATATATGTTTGACTATGTATTTGTCTTTAGTTGTTGTTTTCCATCAATTTTGTTATGTTTCTTAGGTGTGTGTTTAGGTTAAATTCATTTTTCGTTGGTCTAAATTTGATGAAATATGAAAATAATATTGTTAATATATTTTTTTCCTTTTTTCCTATAATTTTTTTATTCTTAAAATTTATGTTAATTTGAATTAATGATTATTTGTTGATTAAATTTGTATCAAAATCAAATTATATTGTATATTTTTACTAAATGTTATTCTATAATGTGATATTATGTATTGATATGGTTATATATTAATCATTTATTTTCTTGTTAATATTACTAATATTGATTTTTATGAATAATAATTATGTGAAATCTACACTTTTATTTTTGTTGACGTGATTTGATGAAGCATGTTATAAATGGATATCCTTTTGTGTTCTTACGAACTTTTTATTCTTGATGTTTATGTTTTTAGATTATATTATGTATTGTTCACTAACATATATTTTCTGATATATTGATATCAAATTTTTGCTGGATTAAAAATAAAAGATCATTTTTAAAATATTTGGGTTATTAAACGTTTTATTAATAAATTTAGTTAAATGATAAGAGAATCTAAATGTGGAGTAACTAATAACTTTTTAGTTGCTATAATGTGTCAAATTTTAGGAAAATGTATTGAAGAAGTGGTATAATGAGAGTATATACCGTTTAAATTAACGTATGAATATTTGCTCACATTTTTTTACGTGTTTGATTTTTCTGTTGACAATCACATTGTGCCATTTTATTGTGAAGAAAAACCAAAAACTCATTTTTGTGGGTTTTTAATAAAAAAACAAATTTTGTTCCTTTTTGGTAGAAAGTGTAAATAGGATATAGCTTGTGTAATAGTTGATTCCATTTCCTTATCTCACATATTAGACACCTATCATGTACTGACAAAGTATATCATTTTTAACATTCAAATAGAAAAATGTTTTGAGACTTAAGGATTTCCTTATGCTATTATTTTGTTAGTTTATTGAATCTGTTGTATTATTTAACTTTTGTTTGTAGCAAATACAATAAGAGCACTTGTATATGTTACTGAAATTAATTGTAAAGACTTTGATAATAATAACAAAAATCAGAGGAAGAGGCAACAGATACCGTGCGTGGACAGCTGTAGGCACTCTTCGCTTCGCCATGTGAGTGAACAGCAGTGAGCTCTTATCCCTTCACCATTTAACAAATAACTGAAACTGAAGACTTTTCTGAGGTTTTCTCTCTTTATAACAACTCTCTCCCTCTTATCCATCTTTTCTCATTATCTTCAACCATCACAACCTTAATCGCTGCACAGAAAAAATACATTAACTTATTAGCTTCAACTCTATCCCCAGATTGGTCTGCCAGCAAGAACCTTCGATGCAAGTTTCTTTGATTGATCTCTGCTCCAAGCCTCTCAACATCAAAATTAGTGATATGGTTTTGTCTCTCTGTTGTCTCTCATGGATTGGTGTCTCTGTTTCTATGAAATACCACGCCGATAGCTCCATTTCTGGTTATAAGCGCTATTTCTCTCACCACCTTGGATCTATTGATGAACTTTTCTTCGGGTCGGATATCCACTTTATCGAGCCTTGGTTCTTGCGTCGTGGTGAGAGCAATTAATAAGACCAATAGTATGGTTCATAAGAGGTTTGTGATTCCTTGTGAGGGCCTTGAGACCATATATATACAGCCGATTCTGTTGATGGAGGAGGTGAAAAATCTGAATAGGCGATGAGAAAGTGGGGTGAATTGATTGCACTCCATTAATACTGAATTACTCCTTCGAAGGAATCGAGGGGAGATGGCTTGATTATGCGACGTTACAGTTACGAAACAAAGACGAAACGTAGAGTGGGTGTTTATTATTTACTGGGCTATTTTTTTGTTACTGTTTATTTATAGATTTACTGGGCTAAGTTTGTAAATAATGGCCCAACGTTTAAGAACGGAAATCGTGCAACAATATAAAAGAATAGGACACGTGGCTCATTCTTGTTATCTTATTTAGTGACGTGGCTTAAGGAAGAAGAAGAGAGTTCTACTTTATATATGTAGATAGATGTAGATAGATGACAATCTATAATAAACTCAATTAATAAATCATCGTCAAAATTTATGTGAGCACTCTACATTGAAAATTGATTTTTCAAATAATATTGTAGAGATCATAACATCATTGCTTTTATCTTAGCGAATTAACCAACAAAGAAAATGAAACATGTGTTTTCTAGGAAACAGAGAAAAGGAAACAGAGAAAAGGAAACACCAAGAGCTGTTTTCTTATAAATAGGTGTCTAAGGGACAACGATCCAATAGCTGCGAAACACTTTTGTTCATTCAATCGTTCTGTGTGCTCTGAAGATAATTATGGGAGAACGCAAAGTCCCAAACAAGTATATTCCGCCAGATTTTGATCCGAAGAAGATACTCCGTCTTTGTAAACCGAACAACCAGCAAAAGAAGATTCGATTTATGCTACCGGTTCGTATTCGCTGTAACACATGTGGTAGTTACATGTCGGAAGGCACTAAATTCAATTGCCGTGAAGAAGAAGTCATCAACGAGACGTACCTAGGGATTATAATCCACAGGTTTTACATCAAGTGCACCAACTGCTCGGCAGAGGTGACAATTAAAACCGATTCAAAGAACTCGGGTTATACTGTCGAATCAGGTGCAGTTGGAGTTTATAATGGACTCGAGGAAGAGGAAAAGCATGACGTAGCTGAAAACGCCTTGGAGTCGTTAGAGAAGAGAACTAAGGTATCTAAAAGAGAGATTGAAGTTATGGCTGCGCTTGATGAGATGAAGTCTATGAAGTCTAGAAGAGCCTCGGTGAGCTTAGAATCACTGCTTGAGGCTTTGAATAAAAGAAAAAAAACAAGAAGAAGAGAACGTGGAGGAAGAATTGCTCATTAAGTCTATAAAATTTGGTAAGCGGACAAGGATTGATGAAGAGAAAAACTATGAGGTGTTTGATAAAGAGAAGAAGAAGCCTAATAGACGTGTTAACGGTACATATCCCATTCAAATCTCTTCTGTTCGCATAGTCTCCAAGAAGACTGCAAAGCTAACAAGGGGGCTCGAATCTCTGTGTCACAACTACGGCTCAGACAGCGATGAGGAGAAGTAAGCTAAGGTTTTTTGATCATTCCTGATTAATTTGATGGATTTTGCATAGATATTTTGTTAAATTGTCTTTCTATTAAGTTTTTTTAATTGTTGAGTTGTATGAGATTGCAGGCATGCTACATTCGACATTTTAGCTGATCTCATTATAAACATTGAAAACCTGGTCTTTGTAAAATTCTGCTTTTGAATCTGTGATTTGGCTTAAATAAGAACGTTGTTGGAGTATTTATTGTCTGTTAATTAATGCAGGTGAGTCAAGATAAAGTGTAGAAAATATAAGGCAACTTTTTGACGAGGTTAGTTTTTTTTACCCTTCCGGATCATGTGTCCATAAACCAAATCCAGTAGAAAGAGCAAATGCAAACAATTTGCAAATCTGTAGATCAAGTATAACCTTTGTGATTTACCATTGTATTCTACATGTGATCTCTTTAGAATAACCTAGATAGACTAGGTCGGTTCTATAACAGCTTGTCTAATACTGTCTTGTTCGTGAAAATCTGTCAGTAAATAAGTAATCTTGATGATAATGTAGCGGTTTTGCATAATGAGCATTCTAAAGAGCTTTGTGTGTAAAGTTTCAAACTCTGAGAGAAGAATGAATGGTAGTTATGTCCTAACCAAACAATCATAACCAAGTTCAAGAAAAACCCGAAAGCCGAAATTCCAAACATAGTTTCACCATTAGCGTCTCAGCTTCTGCTAAGAAGTCTTTAAATGGGTTCATGTATTATGACTCCAGAGACAAGCCATATGAGCTGAACAGACAAGAAAGCTGCTAAAACTTCAAGCCGTTTAAACCCGAAGGAGTTTCTTGGATTGGCTTCCCAGCTTGAGACCTTGATGGCCAGCAGAGAGACGCTCAAACCCGGCACGTCTGACAGCAAATGTGCAGCGTCCGTCAGGACCGTGAGGCTATTGGCCATTAAAATCTCCAACGATCTGCACGGACATGATTGTCAGTTAAAGAAGGATGAGGCTTCTTATCTTCTGATCGATTCTTCTCGTTCTCTCGACTCGGAAAGGCAATACTTTTGTCTCGTAAATGCGCAAGACAGAGGAATCACTTCCTCTATTCGTGATGGTGACTCAGTTTCTTCCTCTTTTTGGTCGGGTTTTGAGATGCGGATGTGTTCTAATTCCATAAGCTGTTTTGATACGTTTCAAAGGCTTGCATTAGAAGAGGAAACTAACATTTTGACCTTTCTTGTGATTTGAATAAATCTTCAAGAAGAAAACGAACCTGAGAATCGAAACAATGTTGTTTTCGTCGGAAATATATAGTTTCATGAGTTATCTTATTGTTAGAGATTAAGACGTAATAATCCAGCAAATATGGGAGATAAGAAAATGGAACGTAAAAGTATCTCCAAATCTAGTCAACGGTCGTTGACGTTAACGAATGTGGAATCTTTAAAGAGCTGAGTCGCTGAGTCGCTGTGGCTTGTGAAGGGTGAAAACGAATAATCATTTTTTTCTTTAATAGGAAATCGACAAAAGGCTATCTTATATAATAAAGTTGACTTGATTCTCTATTCCTGCGTCCACGTCAGCAAAAAAAAAAGTGCAAATCGTGACACATCAGCACCCTCTCTGCTGCGTTTAAAATGTCATTTACGGATCGTATGTTTCGGGCTTTGTCGTTTGTTTTGTATTATGTATCTTTTTGGGTTTTGTGAAATTTTTAATATTTGGACTTCTGGTATGTTTGGCCCAGAGTTAGATATAAGCCCTGTTCGTTTACAAAACGCGGCGACAAGCGGTGGCGACTCGAAATTGTACTATAAACTCCACAAATACAACACAGGTTAGTCAACACCGGATTGTTTATTCAGTCGCTGCGGTAAGTTGAAGCCAACAAATCTGACGCGGAAAATTTCTGCGGCAGTTACATCTCCATTTTCTTAACTCCGATAGTCCAGCGGCGATTGCTTTTAGTTTCAGCACCATTAAATTTGTTTTCGTTGTAGCTTTATTTTATGCCGCTGGCGCTGATCTCAGCGTTTATCAAACGAACATGACTATATTATGTTTGTGTATCGTCTTCAACCCCGACGTCTTCTAAATCCTAATCTCAGCTTTTTCGTCATACACCACAACTGAGTAACGGCTTCACCACTTTATGCTGAAACTATAAACCTTACATTTAATCTTAGTTAAGTCGAGCCCCACTACTTCTCATTACTTCACAACCTTTGATCTCTTCAGTTTCTTCGTGATTTTGGATCTATAAATAGACAGCTCCTTCTTGATGGTTCTCACAGATTCATTGCTTCTTCCTACTTAAAACTCATACAAAATCCTGCATTTCTTCACACTTCACTGTCAATTAGGAAAACCGATGTGGTCTTCAAATCACGACGCTTCTGGACCACACCTTCTGTAACAGTTGCCTTTACCAATCATCTGTGAAATTAAACAGATCATGGCGGTTTCCTCCATTTTACAGTCCGACTCCAGCTCACTTCTCCAACAGATCTCCGACGATTCATGGGAACTCCGCGACTAAGAAATTCTTTGAACGGTCGTTTCCTCCTCCGTCTCCGGCTAAAACCGTCACAGCTGTTCTCACGAGTCGCACGGCTCCCTGAAGCCACACTCTACGGCAATCCTTGAAAGTAGCAAAGCTGAAGGAGGTGGAGTGGGTTTGGATAAGAGCTTTGGATTCTCCAAGAGTTTATCTAGCAAGTACGAGATTGTGATAAGTCGGTCGTGACCATTTTTGACACACTTGTCATGCAAGTTTAAGGGTGATAACAAAGGACAACAAGTCGCTGTTAAAGTTATTCTCAAAGAAAAGGTTAGTGCTTTTTGATTTGATATCTTCTGGTTCTGTTGTAGTGATGAGATCTATTAGAATGTTTGTAATTTGTTGTGTAGATGAAGACGGCTATTGCCATTGAAGATGTGAGTAGAGAAGTGAAGATATTGAGAGCTTTGTCTGGCCATGATGACCTCCCTTATTTCTATGATGCGTATTAGGATCATGATAATATCCATACAGTGATGGAGTAAGCTCTCTTTTAGTTTAGAGTTTGTTCCTATATCAGCCTACGAGAATCTTTAACAAGTGTTTTGTTGTTTTAATCTATGTGAAGGAGGAGAGCTTTAGGATTGAATATTCTCATGGTAAGGGGGCAGTACACAGAGGAGATACAAAGACTATTATGATACAAATATTGTATATAATTGCATTTTGTCATCTCCAAAGTGTCGTACAACAAGATCTCAAACCCGAGGTGATTAAAGACCCTTTCTTTTGCTTATACATTTGATGTTTTATCGCCATCTTATACCTAAAACTGTTTGCTTCAGAATTTTCTATTTACCTCAAAAGAAGACACCTTACAGTTGAAGGCAATAGATTTTGGCTTCTCAGATTACAATCTTTATATATAAAAATTGGGTTTTAGGTAAGAGACAAGATCCTATAAGGATATATCACTCTCTTTATGCAGAATGATTAGACCAAGTTAAAAATAGAAGCTTACAGGCTCATAGAACAACAATTCAAATTCATCATACCCCTTCACTAATCTACGTTATCTTCTTTACTTCAAGTTTCTCTTTTGGTTTGCTTCAGAGTCAAAGAAAGGCAACGTTATTTACTTCTGGGATAAGCACACATAGAATTCTGAGAAATAAATTCAATGCAACTCGGGAAGTGTTGAGCAAATTGTGAAACACAATAATATATTGGTTTCATGGATGCTTTGAAACTTTGGTGTAGCGATTCCTCATATGGCTTTTACTCTTGTAAGGGTGTAAAATGTTTGATTTGTTTACACCAAAAAAAAAAGAAGTTTGAATTGTATCTTTTTATCTTTGCTTATAGAAATACACTTAATTATGTTTTTACTATTCAATCATGGTAGTGATTGCAATCAACTTTTCAAAAATCCAAAAGGTGATATTAATCCATTTTTATATATAAGGTATGCGACTTTTGTGAACTGACATTCAGTAAAGTTCACAATGAAAGTGCTACAGAAATGGTGACGCCAAATCCCGAGAGTATATAAGAACATTAACCTAATATCTTATTTGTTGGCTTCATGGATTTATTTTTACTGTGTTTTGAAACACATGGACCATTATATCTCCTAATGCTATTGAAGGAAAAAGAAAAGATCATCGACATAAATTCTTTGATACACACACATACATGTGCTTATTTATGCTCCCGAAGCATGAAATTTTGTTTCCATATAAACTTAAAATTTGTGTTGAGATGAATTTTCTTTGCTCATGTAAATTTCAGATATTGTTGAATACATATTTTTTAGTTCGGTTAAAAAAGTTTTTACTGGATCAAAACATGTGTCAACTTCAGATTCGTGTGAGTAAATACTCTTATACAACGAAGACTAATACATTAAATTTTTTTTATAGATCGTTGATCTGTTTGATGATGTATATATAGCTCAAGATTCGTCAGGGCATGCTTTAAGTACAAAATTGGTCTTAAGATGAAAAGATCTCATGGCCATTGGAGCACTTGGAAACAAACTCTGCCTCAAAAGAAGAAGATGAAGGAGATTGTACTAAAGATCCTACTGCAGTTAACACTTATGTTACTTTTGGAAAGAAAAAATCACTCTCTTTTATTTTCAAAATGTTGTTTGCGCAAGCATTTTAGAAAATCCACCTCTTCTTGATTTATCTGTAGGAAAATCATTTCCCAAAACACATATGGAAAAGGCACAACATATATAGATGACCAAGTTATTTTGTCACTATTTTTCGATTGTAAAATCAAGTAACCACTGTTCATTCACAAATAATAGGTTATGTAACACATAAATATACAATTACCATAGGCCAAATCAGATTGCAATGAATGTGTTTAAAAAAAATCAGATTGCATCCCACTCATTTGACTAATTCAAGACCACAATAAAATATCAAATAAATTAGATCTTGGATATAACCAACAAACTATATTCTTTCGCGCGGCCACCCCTAGTAAATCTAAATATTTGTGCCTATTAATATTATAATTTTCGGTATGCTTCTTTGGCGTGAGGCAGTGATCTTTGGTCAGATTTGTATTATCTAATCTATTAATTTAGGGTCCTATTTTTTATCTACTATTTTAAAGTCATTGTAGAACCATTTGTTTAACATGTTTTATGTTATATTTTATATTAATCATTTAATATACAACATTTAAACAGAAAATCAGACAGAATCTTTTTTTTTAATTATTAATCTGTTATATATTAAATGTATTAGCACTTTAAAATATAAAGAAATCATGCCCATTTACCTATATTTTAGGAAATATCAATATGATGTGTTAAATAAAAGGTTAAAATTAGAAATAATGCAAAAGATGTTAAAATGGTGGGTTAACTATTTTAACTTTCATATGTAATATTTATATAAACTTTCATTAAACTTATAAAATTATTTTTAATTTAAAATGTAATTATATGAAACTAAAAACATGTGTGAATGCAAAATTAAAAACGTTAAAAAATCCAGTATATATTATATTATATTTAAAATGAAAGCTTTTGCAATATCTAATTTATTAAATTAAAGTCTTACGACTTTTTTATGTGTGATCTTTTATTTGGACCATGTCTTAGAAAATTTATTAAATTATACATAATTTAATTACAATATCATTAATATCTTAATCTTTAATTTGAAATACAAATAAGCAACTTTCCTTATAAAATTCAAACAAAATATTTAAAAACACTATTTGCAATTTATTTTCGCAATTAATTAGTTTAAATTCTGATTATTATTAAAATATAATTAAATATAAAATTAATTAAGTTTTGATTTAAAAATAAAAATTAAAATCACATCAAATAATTTAATTATATTTTACTGATAACTGAAATTTAAATTAATTAATTTTTGGGAATAAAAAATTAAAATATTTTGTTAGAATTTTCTTAAAAAATATTCATTTGTATTTGAAATAAAAAATTAAAAATTAAAATATATCTAATCTATTTAATTAAAGTTATATTTTGGATTTCATATGTTATATTTTAATTTTGAACTATTAAACACGGGTTCATCTAATCAATTTAAATTTTATTATATAAAATATTTATAAAAAAAATCTCTAATGATTTAAAGTTGGATGGAATAGAAAATTAAGATTATAATTAGTAGTTTAGAATGACTCATTTAGAGTTAGAGTTGATATCGACTTATGGCTGATACTCCGTATACAAAGACTAATATTAGATTTTTAGATTCCAGGGACGACGTCCGATCCTTCTTAAAGATAAAAAATACGAACTCAAAGAATCTATAAAGCAAAATAATTGTTTAAAATGAAACTTAGCCGCACAAAATAAATGTTTAAAATGAAACTTTACCGCGCATGGCGCTGATTCTATTCTAGTTATTGTATTAAAGATGGCGTTCAGGCGAACAAAATTGACTGACTTTTCTTGTTTCAAAATATGGATTAAAGTAATTTTCTTGGATCAAATGTGAAAGTCTTGTTTTTACGTCTTTTGTACGTATTCTTTCATTAATAAAGAGTTCATTTCTTATTTGGATAAAACTTAGCTAGGGCAGAAAGGAGGTGCATTATCTTTCTTTTATTTGGTCAAACAACTAGGAGGTACATTATCTTTTTTTTTAAAAATTTATTTGGTCAAACTCCTAGGAGGTATATTATCAAATCTCCTATATATTAATTGAGTAACATTTGAAAAGATGTAACCTCAATTTTGTAATAATTAAAAAATACCCTTTGTTTTTGTGTCAATCAATTAAGTAGTTAATTAGTCATACGTAGGCATGGGCATTCGGGGTCCCAATCAGATTTCGGTTTTATTCAATCGGGTCTCGGTTTTTCGGGTTTATCAAAATCAGCCCCATTCAGATTATATAAAAGTTCGGTTCGGGACCGGTTCGGATTTTATCGGATTCGGATCGGGGTTAGTAAATCTTCAAAGAACCGGTACAACCCGGTGTACTTTCGGGTTTTGGGTTACAACCGGTTCTTTGGTTTTAAAGTACTTGATTTATACTTATTTTGTAACCAAAACATAAGTAAAATCGGTTATTCGAGTTTAAAATACTTGATTTGTACCTAGTTTATAACCAAAACATAAGTAAAATCGATTCAAAAATAAGAGAAAAACATCAAACATGATCATTCAAAGTCAAACAAAAGGTAAACATTGTTATTGATAGAAAGAAAACCTATAAATGAAATCATAAAAAAAAAATTAAGTTCTCATGAAATGAAAAAAAATTATTCAATGAAAATAAAACCAAAATCTAAAAATTTCAAGCCTCAACCGTCACTTTCAACCATCAACCTTCATGTAGTAGATCATTATTGTAGATGTTTAATAATATCTTAGTGTATTTTGGCTACATATCAGGAATTGAGATCATGTTTGGTACAAGTTATATTTTGGAATTTTGAATGTTTCGGGTTCAATCGGATATCCATTTAATGTCGGGTTCGGTTCGGATAATACCCATAACCCGAAATACCATAAAACAAGATCCATTCGGTATTTATGTCGGGTTCGGATCGGTTCGGATTCATTTTTATCGGATTGGGTTCGGTTCGGATTTTTGAGTTCGGTTTATTTTCCCAGCCCTAGTCATACGTGTCAGACTCACATTAAAATTGAAAAATATGTTGGTTCAATTCGATTTTTATATTTCACTAGAAATATTTAATACCAACTATATAATATCATATGATATTAACTATAGCAAAGTGGATATTTATTATATATTATTTTCTTAAATAAAACATATGGAATTACCTAATGTGATTATGATATATATATATATATATATATAGTAATTAATGATTTTCAATAATGAAGATTTGCTAATAATCTATATGCTTTCTATCATTTTTGTTTAATTCTTTACTATTAAAATAAATTATATTAATTATATATTAAAAATTTAGATTTTTTGTATTTGTTGTATTTTGAATTTTTTAAAACGAGTAGAAATTACTAAAACTGTTAAAAGTCTCACATAATTTTTTGTGATGTTTAATTTTTTTTCTATAATAAGATACAAGATAAAAAAATCATAAATTTTTTTTATTTTAATAGGTGTTTATGTTAATATATATATACTTCATATCGTTTAAATTTAATTATATATCATATACATATCATATACGATATATAAAATTGATTGTTTTGGTTTATTTATTCTAAAATGATTGCGAATAAACAAAAGCGGTCATTTGATTTATATGTGCAAGCTAATTTATTACATTTGACAAATCCCGTTTATGACAAACAATATCTGGTACATACACAACAGAAAGTATCTTTAAGCTTCCCATTTTACAAATAAACAATGAAAGACCAGAATCTCCACAAGATAGAGCAAAAAAAGTTAAACCTCATCATAAAAGACAAACATTCTAGCTGAGCTAAATGGCAAACCTAATCATGTGATAACAATCAATTATTAATTGATTGTGTTATCTTATTGAAATTGGATATAGATATTGAATCAGAATAATTATTTTGGTCTTTTAATTTATTTATCTCAATTTATTTTGTTACAACTACGTGTTTAACTTTAAACCGACACAAACAAAGAAAAGGAAACACGAGTTTAGGAGGAAACAGATAAAAGGAAATACGAAGAGCTGTTTTCTTATAAATAAGTGTCTAAGGGACAGCGATCCAATAACTAAAAATCCCTTTTTTTCATTGAATGGTTCGTGTGATATATATTATGGGAGAACGCAAAGTCCTGAACAAGTACTATTCTCCGGATTTTGATCCAAAGAAGATACCTCGCCTCCGGAAACCGAACAACCAGCAAAAGAAGATTCGATTTATGCTTCCGGTTCGTTTTCGGTGCAACACATGTGGTGCTTACATGTCTGAAGGCACTAAATTTAATTGCCGTGAAGAAGAAGTCATCAACGAGACGTACCTAGGGATTAAAATCCACAGGTTTTATATCAAGTGCACCAACTGCTCGGCAGAGATAACAATCAAAACCGATCCAAAGAACTCGGGTTATGTTGTCGAATCAGGTGCAATTGGCCCTTATAATGGACACGCGGAGGAGGAGGAGGAAGAGAAGCATGAGGTAGCTAAAAACGCCTTTGAGTCGTTAGAGAAGAGAACTATGGTATCTAAAAGAGAGATTGAAGTTATGGCTGCGCTTGATGAGATGAAGTCTATGAAGTCTAGACGAGCCTCGGTGAGCTTAGAATCACTGCTTGAGGCTTTGAATAGAAGAAAAAAACAAGAAGAAGAGAACGTGGAGGAAGAATTGCTCATTAAGTCTATAAAATTTGGTAAGCAGACTAGGATTGATGAAGAGAAAAACGATGAGGTTTTGGATGAGAAGAAGACGAAGAAGCCTAAGAGACGTGTTAACTGTACATCTCCCATTCAAATATCTTCCGTTCGCATAGTCTCGATAAAGACTGCAAAGGGACTCGAATCTCTGTGTCACAATTACGGCTCAGACAGCGATGAGGAGAAGTAAATCCGTTTTTTTATATAGCTAAGGTTTTTTTATCAAATCCTGATTAATTTAAGGTTGTCAAAAAAATAATGGATTTTGCATAGATATTTTGTTAAATTGTCTTTCTATTAAGATTTTTTAATTGTTGAATTGTATGAGATTGCAGGCATGCTACATTCGACATATTAGCTTACTGTTAAGTTTTAGTGATTTTTAGCTGATCTCATTATAAACATTGAAAACCTGGTCTTTGTAAAATTCTGCTTTTGAATCTGTGATTTGGCTTAAATAAGAACGTTGTTGGAGTATTTATTGTCTGTTAATTAATGCAGGTGAGTCAAGATAAAGTGTAGAAAATATAAGGCAACTTTTTGACGAGGTTAGTTTTTTTTACCCTTCCGGATCATGTGTCCATAAACCAAATCCAGTAGAAAGAGCAAATGCAAACAATTTGCAAATCTGTAGATCAAGTATAACCTTTGTGATTTACCATTGTATTCTACATGTGATCTCTTTAGAATAACCTAGATAGACTAGGTCGGTTCTATAACAGCTTGTCTAATACTGTCTTGTTCGTGAAAATCTGTCAGTAAATAAGTAATCTTGATGATAATGTAGCGGTTTTGCATAATGAGCATTCTAAAGAGCTTTGTGTGTAAAGTTTCAAACTCTGAGAGAAGAATGAATGGTAGTTATGTCCTAACCAAACAATCATAACCAAGTTCAAGAAAAACCCGAAAGCCGAAATTCCAAACATAGTTTCACCATTAGCGTCTCGGCTTCTGCTAAGAAGTCTTTAAATGGGTTCATGTATTATGACTCCAGAGACAAGCCATATGAGCTGAACAGACAAGAAAGCTGCTAAAACTTCAAGCCGTTTAAACCCGAAGGAGTTTCTTGGATTGGCTTCCCAGCTTGAGACCTTGATGGCCAGCAGAGAGACGCTCAAACCCGGCACGTCTGACAGCAAATGTGCAGCGTCCGTCAGGACCGTGAGGCTATTGGCCATTAAAATCTCCAACGATCTGCACGGACATGATTGTCAGTTAAAGAAGGATGAGGCTTCTTATCTTCTGATCGATTCTTCTCGTTCTCTCGACTCGGAAAGGCAATACTTTTGTCTTGTAAATGCGCAAGACAGAGGAATCACTTCCTCTATTCGTGATGGTGACTCAGTTTCTTCCTCTTTTTGGTCGGGTTTTGAGATGCGGATGTGTTCTAATTCCATAAGCTGTTTTGATACGTTTCAAAGGCTTGCATTAGAAGAGGAAACTAACATTTTGACCTTTCTTGTGATTTGAATAAATCTTCAAGAAGAAAACGAACCTGAGAATCGAAACAATGTTGTTTTCGTCGGAAATATAGAGTTTCATGATGTTATCTTATTGTTAGAGATTAAGACGTAATAATCCAGCAAATATGGGAGATAAGAAAATGGAACGTAAGAGTATCTCCAAATCTAGTCAACGGTCGTTGACGTTAACGAATGTGGAATCTTTTTTTTTTTTTTTTCGAATGTGGAATCTTTAAAGAGCTGAGTCGCTGAGCCTTGTGTGTGACGGGTGAAAACGAATAATCATTTTTTTCTTTAATAGGAAATCGACAAAAGGCTATAAATCTAAATATTTGTGCCTATTAATATTATAATTTTCGGTATGCTTCTTTGGCGTGAGGCAGTGATCTTTGGTCAGATTTGTATTATTATTGTATTAAAGATGGCGTTCAGGCGAACAAAATTGACTGACTTTTCTTGTTTCTAAATATGGATTCAAGTAATTTTCTTGGATCAAATGTGAAAGACTTGTTTTTACGTCTTTTGTACGTATCCTTTCATTAATAAATGAGTAATTCTTGGGTTCACCCCCTCGGGTGAACCTCTAGGTTCACCAACCAATAGTGTTTGAGTATTTGATATTTGATATCTTTTAAAAAAGGAAACAACATTGAATTTCTAAATAAGATTATATTTTTAAAATAAAACAATAAAAATACATAAAAATAGTTACAAAAAATAAATAAATAAATATTTTTAAGTCTTCAGCAAAATACTAAACCCTATACCCTAAATCTTAAAACCTTAAATTTTGGATAAACTCTAAACGTTTGAAAATCTTAAACCCTAAATCATACATTAAAAACTAAATTTTAATAACACTAAACCCTAAATCCTAATCACTAAATCCTAAACCCTTGGATAAACCCTGAACCCTTGGATAAATCATAAACTGTAAATCAAAAATATTTAAAATTAAACTCTAGAGTTTATGATTTATCCAAGGGTTTAGAGTTTACCCAATGGTTTAGGGTTTAGTGATTAGGATTTAGGGTTTAGTGTTATTAAAATTTAGTTTTTAATGTATGATTTAGGGTTTAAGATTTTTAAACGTTTAGAGTTTATCCAAAGTTTAAGGTTTAGGGTTTAGGGTTTAAGATTTAGGGTATAGGGTTTAGTATTTTGCTAAAGACTTAAAAATATTTATTTATTTATTTTTTGTAACTATTTTTATGTATTTTTATTGTTTTATTTTAAAAAGATAATCTTATTTGGAAATTCAATGTTGTTTCCTTTTTTAAAAGATATCAAATATCAAATAATCAAATACTATTGGTTGGTGAACTTAAAGGTTCACCTTAGGGGGTGAACCCAAGAATTACTCTTAATAAATAGTTCATTTCTTATTTGGATATAACTTAGCTACGGCAGAAAGGAGGTACATTATCTTTTCTTTTATTTGGTCAAACAACTAGGAGGTACATTATCTTTTTTTGTTTTTAATTTGGTCAAACTCCTAGGAGGTATATTATCAAATCCCCAATATATTAATTGAGTAACATTTGAAAAGATTTAACCTCAATTTTGTAATAACTAAAAAATATCATTTATTTATGTGTCAATCAATTAGGTAGTTAATTAGTCTTACGTGTCAGATTCACATTAAAATTAAAAAACATGTTGGTTCAATTCGATTTTTATATCTCACTAGAAACATTTAACACCAACTATATAATATCATATGATATTAACTAAAGCAAGGTGGATATTTATTATATATTATTTCCTTAAATAAAACATACGGAATTATCTAACGTGATTATGATATATATAGTAATTAATGATTTTTAATTATGAAGATTTGCTAATAATCTATATGCTTTCTATCATTTTTGTTTAATTATTTACTATTAAAATAAATTACATAATTACATTATTCATATAATAAAAATTTAGAATTTTTGTATATGTTGTATTTTGAATTTTTTTAAACGAGTAGAAATTACTAAAACTGTTAAAAGTCTCACATAAATTTTGGTGATCAATGTTTATTTTTTTTTCTATAATAAGATACAGGATAATAAAATCATAAAAAATAATTTTATTTTAATAGGTGTTTATGTTAATATATATACTTCATATCGTTTAAATTTAATTATATATCATATACGATAGATAAAATTGATTGTTTTGGTTTATTTATTCTAAAATGATTGCGAATAAACAAGAGCAGTCATTTGATTTATAGTAACTGATTTCTTAGTTATTTAATATATAATTATTATTTTATTATTTCATAATGTGCAGAAAAATATAAAATAAATATTTATTCTGCACAAGTCGCAGATCTTAACCTAAGTATGTATCTTTTTAATAATTTTGAATTTTAAGCATTTTCTAAATCTCAAGCCAAAATAAAAGAAATAAATGAGAATAAACACAAAAATCAATATTTATACCGAACAATAACCAAAATGACACAAAAGGATAAAAATATCGAAGATAGATAGGATTGGCACGTGAACGTAAACTTCTCATAACCATAATTAACTTTTAAATTGCTAAATCATGATATAAAACCGAGCTCACATAGTTTCATTGTAACCAAATAGTAGGCATGAGATTCTTTGGCCTAAACGTTAGGTGTTTATGCGATAAATAATTTTTTGACATAAAATATTTTTAAAAATGGGATCAGTTCATTAGTAAACAAATTATGTAATTAACAAAAAAGTTTTTGAAAAATTGTTTAAGGGCCAATATATTAATTCAATCAATAATATAATTTTTTCATGCGATATTTTTTAAATAATTTTCATAAGAATTTACCATGCGCAAGGTACATGTCTTATCCTAGTATGCATCTTAAAGTAGTTGTATTTATTTTAAATAAGAAGTTATTGAAATCATCAGTCCAAATCTAAAAAAGGAGGAAGCCGATTACCAAAACACTCAGTCCAAGTGGTTATTCAATATCGAAGCAAGAATATTGATGCAGCGTCATCATGCTTGGACGCCAAGGAAACCAATGTTACGAATCGTAATTTACGATTAGGCTTTAAGTTTTCCTTATTATTATTAAGTTTATTATTTTCTTTTTATTTTCTCTTTTAGGATACCGAAAACCCTAGATGAGAGTTTTATTTATAGTCTTTGTATTCCTTTATTAGAAAGCAGTTTTTGATAATTAATAAACTAAAGAGTTTCTCTTTTTCCTTGTTTTTGATTTGATTAAATTCATCAATACAAGAAGTAGGTCTCAAGCGTGGTTCTTTGAATCTCTTGATTGAGCAAAGCATGTCCCAAGAAGGATTATGAAATCCCTTGGTTGAGCTGATTATCTTTTTTTTTGCTAACCGAGTATCCTAGCCCCAAATATGGTCCTCTAACGTCTCTAGTGAATTTGGCTTCTTCATCTAAGGAGATCAATGGCCTTCTTTACCTTAAACGTTTTGACAAAACTCAGGTTTTCCATCACCTTAGAAAACGAGTTCTCGAGGAAACATTGTGTGTTTCGCATTGCCACCTCCGCACTTCATGCGAGCTAGTACAATATATTTAGCGTTCTTTCGTAGAAGTCTAGGAAACACATGTGGGAGAGGCCTAATCTCTGAAAAAGCTAAATTATATGGTTTGAACTTCGTTCGAGAGAAATGTACGAATCTACAAAATCTAAAAACTTCAATATTATTCAGAAAAGAAGAAGAATAAACTTCTCTAAGGAGTCTTCTCGAAGGTATTAAGGCTTGTGTGACTTAAGGTTCGTCTTTTTAACTTAATATATACACATCATATTTTCTAGGATTCTACTCATTTATTCTGATTTTGTTTAAGGTTTGGATAAATTTATTTTATTTTATTTTGTGGAATGTTAATTAGGCATGTCATAATAGAAAAGCTAGCCAGATTTGAGGTACAATCTCATATATGGTTTGTTAGGACGTCTATTCGGAAATTCAACATTCATAAACAAATAATATGTTATGAATAAATACATTTCATGTAACATTTAACAATCAGAACATTAAAATATTATTTTGCATTTTTTCATTTGCCATTTAGCTAATTTTCTCTCTAAATGTTTGTCACTAATTCATTTTTAAATAATGCTAGAATTTTCAACTCTACGAAACGTCATTGGCTACGTATATTTGATTTACTTAATTAGCATATATATATATATATATATATGTTATGTGGCTTCTTTGGTCATTTCTAATCAGTGGCAAACAAAAATGGATAAAAGATGGAGTCTTCAAGGGATGGCTGCTCTTGTAACAGGTGGAGCCAGCGGAATTGGGTTCGTGTTTCTCCTTTACTCTTCTGCTATTATATAATCTTTTGCTTTGTTAAAAAAAAAATAATAATCTTTTGCTAAATTTATTTAATTTTGATTGTTTTAGGCATGCCATAGTAGATGAGCTAGCCGGTTTTGGAGCTAGAATCCATGTATGCGACATATCTGAAATACTGCTAAATCAAAGTTTAAATGAATGGGAAAAGAAAGGGTTTCAAGTTAGTGGCTCAATCTGTGATGTATCCTCACGTCCCGCTAGAGAAACACTTATGCAGACCGTCTCAATGATGTTCGATGGCAAGCTCAACATTCTTGTAAGTTAAGCTTAATTTAAAAAAATTAAACAAATTCTTTTGGGAAAAAATGGCTATTAGATAGTGATATATATAGTACGGCTTTTATTACTCTTGTTTTGGTCAACATAGGTGAACAACGTTGGCGGACTTCGCACAAAGCCAACAACAGAATATCTGGCTGACGATTTCTCGTTCCATATTTCAACAAACTTAGAATCTGCTTATCATCTTAGCCAACTTTCACATCCTCTCCTAAAAGCTTCTGGATTTGGAAGCATTGTCTTTATTTCGTCTGTTGGAGGAGTTGTATCGATGGAAGGTGGCTCTATCTACTGTTTAACCAAAGGTACTGGGCTCAATAGTGTTATGGATTCATATTTTTTTTGTTAAAGAAAATGGACCGTAAGATAGGCTAATTACCCAAGGTGAAGTGTAGTGGAGTGCCTTCGAACCCGGATTGCTTAGCACCCCGGAGTCCGCCTACCACTAGATCACCACCTTGTGGTTATTATGGATTCATATATGTTTAACATTATGTAAAATTCTAACTTTATACATTTTTTAGGAACATTTTCGATTACCTGTTAATTTTCAGTTAATGTAAATCTTTTATGAATTTGATGTTAAAATACGATAGTAATTTTGTTAGATTGACACGTATATCTTTTTCTTTGTGTGTATGTGTAGGAGCTATAAATCAACTAGCACGAAATTTGGCGTGTGAATGGGCACGTGACAACATAAGAGCCAACGCTGTTGCTCCTAATTTTATCCAGACTGCTATGGCTCAACCTGTAATGAGCGACAAACTCTACAGATTTTTTTTTCTTTTTTCCCTCAAATGATCTCATGCACTTCTCATTCTCTTATTTTTTTTTTCTTTTTTGAAAAAAAAATCAGCTCCTCGGAAATGCCGGCTACAAGAAGAGTTTGTTTAATAGAACTCCACTAGGTCGCGCTGGAGAGCCAAAAGAGGTTGCATCCCTTGTGGCTTTTCTGTGTCTACCCGCAGCTTCATATATTACTGGTCAAACCATTTGTGTTGATGGAGGTCTCACTGTGAATGGTTTGTCCTACCAACAACAGGCTTGAGCCGAGAGTTGTGTTTGTGTGGCAATTCATTATTGAAATATTTTTTTCCACAAATTATCAATTGATGCATTTCATAATGAATAATGCGCTTCTCTATCTTTGATTTTCCAAAATCGAACAAGAAACTTTTTAAACAGGTCATTTTCATCGTTTGGATAATACTTCATCGATCTTGCCAGTTCCAAAAATGATTTACTGGATTATTAAATCACTTATTTCATATTATATTTATTTTTTATTTTTATGTTTAGTTTTAGTATTTTTATTAGTTTATGCATCTTTATAAAAAAATATTGAATAATTTTTTATGGAAATCATATTTCTTTTCATGTTATTTTACTATTTTTAAAATTTAAATATGAAATAAAAACATTAAAGAATAAAAGAACTATCATGTGAATAAAAAAATTTAACTCTAAAATGGAGTAATGAGTAAATGGATTAACATTACCTATCACTCCTTTTTGGAACTGAAAATATAGTAGAATTGGAGTATATTTTACTACAAAATGATGTTTAGAGTAAAAAATAGAGTAAAATTAGAATATCATATCCCTTATATATTATTTGAGAAGCATTGCAACATTTTTTTGTAGCCACGTGTCATCACTAGAATGATTCTTAGAATTCTTAGAGAAATAGGTTGGTCCATCTAAATATATAATAAGGTTTTTATTAAACCACAATAAATACATTATTAATATGTTTCAATATTTCCTTAAATAAAATTACGGAATTGCCTAATGTGGCTAAAGTATATATGACAATTAATAATTTTGAATAATAAAGATTTGATAAAAATAAGTGTGTATTATAATTATATTTGTTTAATTTTAAGCTATTAAAATAAATTAAACAATCATAGTAACCATATAATAAAAATTAAAAAAAAATATTTATATATTATGTTTTGAATTTTTTAAAACGAGTATAAATTAATAAAACTATTAAAAGTTTCAGATTCAAAATTTTTGATCTATGATTTAAAACTTTTGTTATGACATGATACAAATAATTAAAAAATAATATAAGTTGAAAGTCTCATTTAATAAGTATCGAAATAAAAGATATATAAATATATGTATCATTTTAAATTAAACTATATGCCATATAAAAATACATAAATATCTTAATTGTGAAATTTACTTTGAACATTTTTTTTTAAAAAAAATTGAAAAAATATTGACAACTTAATTTTTTAAAATATTATAAATTACTTAAACCATTAATCCCACAGTGAAAATTTTGTTATCACTGATTTAGACTTTTTGCTATAACGGATACAACTGATAAAAAAAATATGAGCAAAAAACATTATCTAATAAATTTTAATATTAAAATATACCATATATATGTTACTATCATTTAAATTTAATTATATATCATATCAAATAGAAAAAAATATTTTTTTGAATTATAAAATTTATTTATATGATTGCACCAATTTAATTATATAAGTAGTGGATAATGACTTTTTAATGATTCAATATATATTTATTATTTCATAATATTTTATAAACATATAAGATATAAAATAATTTATATATATAATGTTCATCCCGTGAAAGACACGGGTCTTAATCTAGTTAATACTAATATTAATCAATCTTTCTAAAAATACTATCAGATTTTTGAGATTTATTGGATCAATCATTATCCAATTATGGGTAATATCGAATTTTTGAATTTTTACCAAATTTTATCAGTTTTTCAATAAACGAATTTTTAGTAATTCTGAACTGAATTATATATGAATTGGTTTTACCACAGGTCTGAGTCTAATATGAAAACGCGGTTTGAAACTCAGAACAATTTTTAAATTATTTTTATAATAAAATTTTTAAAATTCATACAACTTTTTATCAAAATGATTAAAAATATTTTCATTTCGAAAGCGTGTGTCAAAATCTAGTGTATATTTTATATATAAAAAGTCAACTTAAAACTACATAAAGTATTCAGTTGCATTAATTGATAGATAACTTGATGAAGTTAACCAATGTTAGTCAATATTAAAATCATTTGTTAATATAAACTTCCATCTTTAAAAATTACTATTTTACAGTACATTTACTCAGAGTATTTATTAATAAAACTTCCAAAAATGCCAAGTTTTCTTACAAATATTCATATTATCAAAATATCATAAATGAAGTTTACATATAAACACTTATAAAAAGTTTTTAATATAAAAATTAATAAAAATATATAAAAATTAAACATAAATAGGTTCTCTCATGATATATGTCATAAACCATCACTTGAATCGTCTGTCCTATGGGCCATTTCTACTCATAAACTCCGTTTCTGATTGGTTCAGTTAATAGCAAAATAAATAAATCTAAGAAGATAATGAATTATCTTAAATTAAATAGAGATGCTTCTTTTTGTTTTTTACCAACGGAAATGTGCTTAGACTGTGACCTAAAAAAAATTGTCATTGTTGGTTTAGAAAAAAGGTAAAACATAAGTATGCTATTTTATTTATTTATGATTAAAACATGAAATAAAGGAAGCAAAGGAAGTTTACAATCGTAATCCTTAAACATAAGGGAAACCAATTCTCTCACCATTGAACACTAACTGAATACTTTCAAAAAGATTGCGTGACAAGCAACAACGAGAAAATTGGAAGATATGCTTCCAACAATGGACAATCACATCAGTTCCATCACCTTCTCGAATTCACAGCTTTGCGATTATTGAAGAAGACAAGTTAATCCTTGGTGGAAGCTTTAGATCCTCCCATCCCTCCTCTTCATCCATTCTCTTGAAGTACTGGTCTACCATGTTATCCGTCACCTGCTCCAGTCGCTGTGGCTCCCACTGTAGGTCAATATTTATGACATTATATCAACAAATATGAGATAACCACAAATATTAAACGGCGAGTTTCTGTTAAACCTTTGGTTTCCTATCTTTGTCTATCACTACGTAGAGGTGTCAAATGGGCGGGCCGTTCAATGGTTGCCCATGTCCATATACAAACAGGCTTAATATGGACAAACCCATTTTTTCCATTAGTTTTCATTGGACAAAATGTGGAAAACCATTAAGAAAATGGTATTTATTGGTTTTGGGCTTTATGGACGTGGACTGTCCAATGGTCACAAAACCTAAGGCTTATAAAATTTAAGTTTTTCCGCTGAACTCGTAAAATCGATTTTTTCGCTTAAATTTTAATATCAAATTTTCCCGTCAGAACCAGAAAATCGAGTTTTTCTTCAAAACGCAAAATCGAATTTTCCCGCCAAAACCGGAAAATCGAGTTTTTCTGCCAAAACCGCAAAATCGATTTTTCTCGCCAAAACCGAAATTGTTGTACTTATGAACTTATGTATTATTGTACTTATGAATTTATGGATGAATTTTAATTTTATGAACTTGTATATGTAATTGTATGCTTATAAATTAAAATTTTCTTATATGGTCATTATAGACCCCATGGCAAAACCGAAAAATCGAGTTTCTCTGCCAAAATCAGAAAATCGAGTTTTCCGCCAAAACCGCAAAAATGAGTTTTTTCCGCCAAAACTGAAAAATCGAATTTTTCCGTCAAAACTGCAAAATCGAGTTTTTCCGTCAAAACTGCAAAATCGAGTTTTTCCCACCAAAACCGTAATTGTTGTATTTATGAACTTATGTATTGTTGTACTTTTGAATTTATGGATGAATTTTAATTTTATGAACTTTTATATATAATTGTATGCTTATAAATTAAAATTTAAAATTTTCTTATATGGTCATTATGGACCCCATGGCAGCCCATAAAAATATGGGTGTTAGTGGGTATAGTCTTTAATGGACATGGTTCTTAATGGACATGGTCACTTTGCTGTCCACAAACAATGAATGGACAAATGGATATGGGCTAATGGACATGGGCTCGCCCAGTTTACAGCTCTATCACTACGGCTCTGACACCCTGCGTGATTAAGACACGGTGTTGTAATGACCTCTACAATAACGACAGTTTCAGAACGAAGATATACAATCAATCAGGAAAGCAGAAAATACCTCCACCAAATCTTTGCTTAGTTCGCCCTTCAACACATGACACACCATTCTATACTCACGGATAAGACACTGCCCCACCTCCTGAAACCGTCCTTCTCTTATCTGAAATTTTATACAGGACGTCAGTTCTATCCCATTACTACACGTGACACATTTTGAGGAACTAACCGATCTAAGAGAGATTTTAAGGCTTGCTGGTGAAGCCTTCTTCAAAGCTCGAAGTGTAGCTGAGATCCATTCATCTGGCTCCTGAATGGCCTCTCTCTCCTAACCAACACATATGAAATGATGGTAGAATACATTGTCAAAGTGTAATTCAGTTACTCAGGAATGCATGCAAGTAAAATTTTCCTATATATTGATGAAAAACTTACAAGTGCAGATATTATCTCTTCCACCGTTCTTCTCGAGAAGCACTTATCAATAACATCTAACCTGCATATAGAAACAGTTTTTTTTTTAAAGCAGCTAACAAAACTATTTTCATCGAAGATGTAACCAAGAAATGGTTTCTATTGGATAACGATTGAAAGTTAACGCGGTGACAAGGTTGAAACATTTCAAAACATGTAAATGCAATCATAGTCAAATATAGAGATCATTTTTTTTTTCTAAAAATATATAGAAAAAATTGTTTTAGCTCTTTACCTAGTGATCCAGCAAATTAAACTGATCAAATACAAGTGAAAAGAGAGAAAATAATATACACATGCCTGTGGTAAGCACTATGCTGTTTCAGGTGGGGATGCTGAGTGTATGCATTGAGAATTTTTGAGGAAAAGGTATCTGGATCATTTGAAACAACTCTGCAAAGATCTGCTTCTAGTGCAGTCAACCTCTGTGACAAGGAGTAACCTTAAAAGTTAAGTTTCTTGGTGGAGCAAATAGTGCCTAACAATAATCTAAAATATAATGGCTTTTATAATGTTAAGGAAAAAGACACTAGGAAATTTTACAGACATAAAGTTTGGTTATCAGCATACATAAATTAAACAATCAACATAGACCATCAAGCCCAAGACTACTCAAAAGACATAGATATAGTGCAATAAATGGTGGACCCATATTTGTGTTTTGATCGCGTCTTAATATAGCGCTAATTGATAAACCTATATATTGGGGTTAATAGGCCAAAATTGACCATCTATGCTTGTAATTCTTCCAACAAAAAAAAGTAAAGTTGTTTTATATATATTTACATAATTATGCTATCAAGTTTCTGCATACAAATATATACGCACACGTTACTACTATGCTAATATTTTTTTCATCGCGTGTCATAATCTCTTAGTTCAAAAAAATGGTAATCTCGTTTTTAACATTATGGTTTCATCACAAGGTGCCATAGTCCATTAGCTGGCAAGTTGCTACCATCCCGACAATTGGAAACACTAAAGACATAAGCATATTAAAAGTTCATACCGTCGAAGGCACAAAATGAGTTGCAAGACCACAAGCAAGCATTTCGGCGCCATCTAACCTAGCTCCTGTGAGGCCAACATACTCTCCTGAACAAAGAAGACATGAAGGATGAGAAAAAGAGATAGGCTCAATATTTTGTCTACATGCAAAACAAATGAATTTTGTTACCAAAAAAGCCAGGGAGCCTTGACAAGAAGTATGAGGCACCTACATCTGGAAAGAGCCCCAGTTCTGTCTCAGGCATGGCAAAAACCTTTGAAAAAAGCCTCAAAGATATGAGCATATTCGTAGCTCGCTCTCTACTTGTTAACCATTAACATGTTTAAGAAAACTATACCGTCTTCTCAGTTGCAATACGAAATCGACCATGGATGGAGACACCAGCTCCGCCTCCCATGACAATACCATTCATAATTGAAATCTATAAATTGAAAACAGTATGGAAAATATGAGAAGCTCACTAAAAGGATCTGGATATCCAAACCTGGATCATAATCCATGAATCAACTATTCAATACTTGTAGATGAAAAATAACAAAATAAAAGGAAATAACAATATAATTACGTACAAAAATTAAATTACAAAATGAAACCTAAAAGAAACTATCAAAATAGCCTATAAAATATTCACTTTAATTCATAAACATTTTATATAATATTTTGATTCATTATCATGGGCATTCTACAAAAATGATCCAACTTTTCCAATGACGTTTTTATATGATATATGCTTTTGTTATATAATAAATGCTTACTAAACGTATTAGTGTATATATATGGAACTACCCATATCCTATATTTTGAACCAACATCAATTTTTTCAACCTCAACATACCTGAATTTTGCTATATGTGGCCATGACATAGTTGAGCGTGTATTGATCTGATAAGAAATCAGCACCGAGTCTCCATTTGCCTAATCCTCGAAAATAGAAAAGAACGCTTAGAAGCTGGAAGTAAGCAAGAAAAGAAAGATGGGAGGGTGCTATATACCTTGTACGATGTCACAAATAACAGGTCGAACATCGCCACCAGCACAAAATGCTTTTCCCTGACCCTGTGGAAAAGTTATTGCAATAGCAGCTTGTGCAAACTGGAAGAGGTAAGGATATAGATTACCTTTAGGATGACTAGTTTCACTCTGGGGTCATCCTTATATGCGAGGAACAGTTGCAGCAACCGAGTGATCTAGAGAAGATTCATTTAAACCAAATATGTAAGACTAGTGCAAGAAAGCGAGGAAGAAATAACAAGGGAAGAAATCAATACCATGTTCCAAGACAGAGCATTCATCTGGTTTGGTCTGTTTAGTGTCAAGATTCTAACAGTATATTTATCTTCCATTAAAACCTGTTAATAAATTGATTTAGCGAGAGAGGAGAAGAATTGATCGTTTTAGATGCGTAGCAATTAGCAAACAGGAGAAAAGAGACCTGAGAGTGTGAGGCCATCTCGACTGCTGTTGTCATCTTCTTTTCGTCTTTCTTACCAAACAATTCTACTTAAAGATTATGGATGAATGAATGATTCTTGTAGAGACATTAAGCATACATATATATAGTGTTTAAAATATCGTTTGGTTTCACTATAAAAATAAAATTTAGGTGTTACATCTTCAAAATTCTAATTATTAGGGTTTCTAGATAATAAATAACTAATCAGATTATTTTTAGTTTATTAGTAACTTTTGTATAAGTATTTTCACATAGTTGATGACTTGATGGGATGGCCCTCTAAATTATTTGATTTTCTATGTGAGGGACTTACATCAAAATTAGACTATATATATGTGTGTGTACTAAATATATATTACCTCCAGTTAATATTTCTCTGACTCATTTTGAACAAAAATTGTAAAGTCTTAAATTTCGGACAAATTTAATTAATAATTTTAGTCTGACTTAGTATTTTTCATGAGCATAGTATAATTTATTTATAGTTCATAGTATATATGAGATAAATTTTAGAATGGTCACACATGACATAATTATAATTAATTGGATTAAGTCATGTGCCAGTAACTTATTTTTTATTGTAAATTTTAGTTTAATAGCTAACCATTAGATATAGGTCTCTTATGCAAAGAGACAAGCACGAAACAACGCAGAAACACATTTGAGAATATATTTATGGAATTTTTTATGTTCAAAATAAATAGCAACAACAAGCCACCTTAACATAGCTGTAAATGAGCTCCAGATGAAACTTTAATCTTGGATTTGAGTAGCAATGGTCACCTAGTCGCGCTCTTAACGAAGCGTACCTTAATGCAAAACCTCGTAGAATCAGTCTTTGAGCGTCTCTTTGAGATCCCCGATTACCAAAAAAAAGTCAATGGCAACCTATGATCCAATTAAAACTAGTAACTAAACATGTAGCAAGATAGAAGAAGACATAAACATAAACATAGCGGACATATATGAAAAATCATTCACTTGAGTGACATGAAAATGACTAGTAGAAGATTCAAAGAAAAAGATCAAAACTAACAAAAAAATGTTAAAATCATACGAAGTCTAGAAATAGAACCTTTTTCACTAGAACTGTTTAAAAAATGACCTTTTTCACTAGAATGCCAAAAAACGACTAAATATAATCGAAAGAGAGATCAAAATTAACAAAATATCAAAATCATATTAAATACACAAATATCAGTTTATATTTGAACACACTATATTGGAGAAATTCATCGTGAACAAATAATTTGTTTTCTTATTTTCTCTTTCTTTCATTCTATGTAATTCAAATATTATGGCATATCGTTTAGCAACAGTGATTTTATTTGTATGATATCACCTATATATGTAAACTATGTAGTATATCTTGTTTATATTTTGGATTTTTAGTTGTTTTAGTTAAGTCAAAGATTATTAAAAATCGAAGTCATAGTCATGTACTAAAAAAAAATAAAAATAAATAAATATATATATATATATATATATATATATATTCTTATAGAAGTTGAACATACTTCTTCTTTGCTGGAAGTTCATCGAATATTCACCATTTAGCATAAACCACAGTAGCATGATCTATTAATTAGTTTTCAAATATTCATCTTCTTTTGTAAAAATTGTTAGAAACACCTTTTTTATTGATTTCATTTTGTTAAAATATTATACATTATGGTAAATTTTTCATGTATATCATTTGTGTAAACTAATTTATGAATATTTATGATATTTCTTTTGCTATGAACTGGTATACAAAATTACAAAATATCTTCATGTTCATAATTAATTATCTCAACTTATAATTGTTTTATAAATGTTTTAGAATGTTTTATATATAAAACCTTCAAACAGTTTGTATAGACGACTATACACATTTATAAATGACTTTTAGCCAAAAAAAAACATTTATAAATGACCTAACCAACATGTATAAAAATTACTATTAAGGAAGTGACTTCAAATTGCTCTTCGTTTACATAAGGACATTTTCATATTATCAGTTAATTTAACTATAAATTTTGTCATGATTTTGAAAATGATTCGTCTCAAGCCTTTGTATATTTTTAATCAATAGTTAAGTCGTTTTTTCCGACAAACTTTTAACATGTTTCTAATATAAGGAAAAACAATAAATATTAAAAAGGAACTGAAAATGATATCATATTCATTAATCTTATTTATATAAAATAGAGTTTGCTCTCTCCTTAGAGAGCCACATAGGATTCCAGCTAGATAAATCAAAGCTTCTGATGTCGACACGTGTCCAATATTGAGAACTCGCCGTTTCATTAATCGTTATTCATTTGGGCCGCGAAAACATCGAAATTCCAGTGTTCGTCTCTCTTCTCTGTCCGGCCGCGACCTCTAAACTTCATCATTGAATCTGAAGCGGTCGGAGTTATGTGTTTTTCGTGTGGTGTTAAAGCCTTATTAATTCAATCTCCATCAATCATCAATCATCTTCACCACCCTTAGCATTCAGAAGTGGATCTCCCAGATTCCTTTTATCTCTGTACGTTCTTATTTATTTGTTCATTTCCATAAATCTACTTCTACTTTCTGTCTCCATATGTTTTACGGATCCTTTGTTAAATTATGTCATAAAGGATTGATCTTTTTCTTCTTAGTGAGCATGTGTGTGTATCTGATCTTATTTTCTTGTGTCGATCTGTTCTTATGTCTCGATTGCTAATTGAAATCCAAAGCGTCACACTTTGTCCTCTTGATCTGCTGTTCTGAGTACTTTTGAGCTGATCTGTGTTTCTTTTGTTTATTTAGACCAATTGAAGTCGAGTTCTTCTGATTGTAAAATCAGGAACCTAGGGAGAGTGAGAAGCTACATTGCCTTATACCAGCACCTAAAGAATATGTTACGCCTCTCTCTTGGCCCAAGAGTATAGATTATGTGCCTTATGAAGAGATGACAGCAAACAAGAAGCTACGTTCTGAATGTGAAGGTAACGAGAGGTGTTGATAAGGCTGAGGGAGAACTCAGTCAACAAGAGATCTATGTTAACGCTAGGTGAAACAACATGCAATAGCTTCTTCTTCATCTCTGCAACTCTGTTCTACTCTGTTGTATTGTACTCTGTTTTCAGAAGCTGATTATCCCAGAGTTCATTTCACCTTGCAGCTCATATGCTTTGTCGATTGCTTTAATCGGTGTTGGAGACGGGCGATGGGAAGACATGAGGAAGTTCGACGACAAGATCCCTAAGCGTGAATTTGACAACTTTAAGGTATCATCTCATTCCCAGTTTTCAGTTCCATCTGTATCCAACCCCTTTTCTTTGATCTTGACCTGCTCTCTGCAAAGTTTGTGAATTTCACAGAGATCATGAAGAGAGATTCATCAGAGTCAGCCAAAGAAGCTGCATTTGCTCTTGCTGCTCTAATGGAGATTCCCTTTCAGTATCAAGCAGCAACTGACTCAGCCTACAAACAATAAACAAAGGAAAGAGTATTTTGAAATATCAAAAAGTAAACCTTCAAGAGAATCAGTTAGAAAGGTAGTTCGTGAAGAAGAGAAAGAAGTTCTGTTGCTTGATAATGATAGTGGTGGCTCTTACACTATGGAGATAATGCTCCTTTCCATGAAAGTATAAATCTTTCACTATGATTATGATGTTAAATATGATCATTTATGCATACTTTTGGTTTAATATTTTGGTTTGTGCTCATTAAGGTGATGACAACAGTTCAACATGGTACGACGAGGGCGAACTACTATAGACACCTTCGTTGCCACAAAAACTGAGGATCGGTATTGTTCTATCCAAAGGTCAATTACCTGGTGGGCACACTGTCGTACATGGACCATTCGGTGAGTCAAAACCTTATTCTACACCAACTACTCGATCCATATCTCTCTGTCTTAAGACTTAGGACTCGAGAGTCATCTCATAAAACATTCTTAAGAGCGGAGTAGCAGGATCACTCATATTTCATAAGTTTGAATTTGATGTTAAGATTCGAGCATCAGTGTCTTAAGTAATCAAATTTTGATGTCACTCCCTAACTTCAAACTTAATATTCCCATCCCTCAAATCTTATTTTCTCAGTGTTGTGTGCAGGTTGATGTTGTCCTAAGATTATCATCTCTAAGTTTTCTTGATGCTGTATCAAAGACATGCATTAAGAGGTACGGTACTATTCTCAAAACACTAGACTTTGATTCCATTTTCATAACACATTCTTTCTGTAGTTTTCTGATTCTAAGTACCTCTGCTTCCACTTTGTGATTCACTCAGCTGAAGAAGCATCTCATCACTGCTAGCTATGTTGATGATGAAACATCCATGCTACATGAGATGGCTAAGAATGCCTGGATAACGGTTCTTGGTGAAACGACATCCCACAATAGTGTGAATCTCACTTGGCCTTTAGTGTGAATCTCAACCCTCTTAATAGTGTGCGTCAGAGGAAAAATGTGGTTAACCCTAAGCCGCTTATCCTGATCTCATGTTTTAGCTCTGTAAAGAAGTTGCACACAGTGTGAGATTTCAGTTTCCATAAACATTTAAGATAGATCTTAATCAAAATATTTTTTCTACAATCGAAAGGCTGTATCTCTTTATTTATTATTTTTTTTTTTCTACAAGTGATGAGATGCTTTTTTTTTTGGCTGTATCTCTTTAATATACTACATATGTACATCTCTTTAAACTTTGGGGCCATTACAGATGCTTTGGGCTGTGATCTGAAACCAACCGCAGATTTGTTTTTGTGGTGAAAGATAAGGAGCTTCTTAAGATCTCGCTGGTCTTGGTCTTGGCCGTACTTTCACGGTATACAAGAGCAAAAGTATATTCATATAAAATTTCGACATTATAATTTTTTTAAATTGTATTAAGCACTACATAATCCTCATCATCTTATTCTATATACGAAATTTAGTAATAAAATGTTTAATAACCAAAAAGTTCTTCTTAATCAATAGTTCATTTACAGTCTAGCAAAAGATTTACATCAATCTAAAACTATTTTAGCACACAATATATAATATTATCTAAAATACATAAACTTCAAAACATATAAGAATAAAAATGAAACTTCTTATGATATTATATTTACACATTTTATCAAATGCAAATAAAAAGCGTAAAGCTGATGAATGATTCCACCATTTCAAAATAATAACAAATATTAAACGGAATTAAAAAAAATTCGCAAAGTGACATGAGAAATGCATGAAATATATGGATTGTCATGAACGGCAAACCGACATTTATGGAGCTGACAAATGCTGGAGATAGATCAAACGTTCCTTATGCAACATATATATATCAAAAAAGAAGTGTTATGGAACAAATATAATATTTATAATGCCACCAAGAAAACACCATCTCAATAATATGAAAAATCGATGTGTTGATTGTTATTACTATAAGCAAATGGAGAAGTTCTTGAGTTGATTTTAGGATGAGTAACAAATGTCTACACTCATCGACCACTACTCAGTTTTCACATTGTTCAATTTCAATGTTTTGTTATTTTGATTAACTTTGCTTTACCTTCTTCACATTACCTTATTGCATTAAATATAACATTTTACATTTAATAAAAAATGCAACTTCAATAATTACCACTTCCACTCCAATAACACGTAGAAAGAATATGGTTTCAACTTACTCTTATAAGATACCAAAAAATTACCCCCAACTCAAGTTTTCCAAACCCAAAATATTACAAACCACAAATAACACACTGAATACGAGATCAAATTTTTGTAAAAGGAAAAACATGAAGACCATTCGAAGCCCTCACTCACAACATATCAATGCCACAACTCTTACATATAAAAATAACTATTGTAAATACGCAAACTATATCTTATCACATCTAATCCCTCTTCAATTCAATTTTTCTAAATGACAAAAAACATTATCATACGCATCTACTGCAAATGTAAACCTGAAACACAAACCAAAAAAATCATACAAAAAATACTAATATAGATCACAAGTAAAGTATATCCCGCCCGTAGGGCGGGCCGACCCTAGTAATATTATATTTTAAAGTTAGGAAAATGCTGAACAGTAAGTCAAATGTAATTTATCTGCTGTAAGTTAAATCTTGAGTCTTTTTTAATTGCATGGCCCTTGGATGTGGACAAGTGTTGAGTCTTTTACTATTGTTTTGGTTACGTTTGAATCTTTTTCTAATTTGCATTTTGATTGATCTTTTGCCTAATTGCTTCTAACTTCTTATATTTATTAGAAAGTCTCGTTACAAAGATCATTTGACTCGTTATACATATTAGAAAGTCGAAACTGCTTGCTGCTCTTGAAATTTTCTTCTTTCTCAAGTTTAAAACAAAAACAGGAAAACAAAACATATAGAAAGATGATACGTTTTATGTGAAAACTACAAGAACCCAAAATTTACTTTTAGACCTAAAAATGACGAGATGCCCCCATTTGCCGTTTACATAAGGACTTTTTCATACTATCAGTTAACTTAACTATAAATTTTGTCATGATTTTGAAAATGATTCGTCTCAAGCCTTTGTATATCTTTAATCAATAGTTAAGTCGTTTTTTTTTCCGACAAACTTTTAACATGTTTCTAATACAAGGAAAAACAATAAATATTAAAAAGGAACTAAAAATGATATCATATTAATTAATATTATATTTTAAAGTTAGGAAAAATGCTGAACAGTAAGTCAAATGTAATTTATCTGCTGTAATGTTAAATGTAGAGTCTTTTTTTATTGCATTGGCCCTTGGATGTGGACAAGTGTTGAGTCTTTTTCTATTAATGTTTTGGTTACGTTTGAATCTTTTTTTAATTTGCATTTTGATTGATCTTTTGCGTAATTGCTTCTAACTTCTTATATTTATCAGAAAGTCTCGTTACAAAGATCATTTGACTCGTTATACATATTAGAAAGTCTAAACTGCTTGCAGGTTTTCAATTTTCTTCTTTTTTCAAGTTTAAAACAAAAACAAGTAAACAAAACATATAAAAAGATGATACGTTTTATGTGAAAACTACAAGAACCCAAAATTTTCTTTTAGACCTAAAAATAACGAGATGCCCTCCATTTGCCATTATCGATATTTATGTTCCAACCAGTGTGGCTTCCAGTGGCGAAGCTAATGCATGGAGAGAGGGGTGCACATGCACCCATAATATTTTAAAATTTGATATATTTCTTAGCAAATTTTGAATATATCTACGATAATGTGCAACTTTACATCTAGGGAAAATTCCATAACTAAATTTCGTTACATTTTAATACTTAAACCTTTTTTCCACCCAATTTAATAACCAAACTGTTTATTTTTCTTATTTTAATATGCTTATTTTTAATTTTTGTGCACATGTTAATACCTAAATTATACTCATTTTAATCCAAAATATTAATAAGTTTCAAATAAAACTTAAAATATCTCTAATATTCCAAAATAAATCTTAAACTTTTTAATTTTTTTTTTAAGTTGTAAAATAAAAATAACTAATTTTTGGATCAAATTTAAAAATAGAAATTTTTAATTATGAATAAAATAAAAAATTAGTTCTAAACTTCATGAAAAAATAAATTTGAAATTAAAACTAAAACTAACATTATAATTTTTTAAAGATTGTCTACAATTAGTTTGGGTATAAAACTTGTAACAAAACGTTTGGGAATAAAAAAAGCAAAATGAAATTTAGTTTGAGTATTTTATTAAATTGTTCCTATTAAACCTTTTGTGCACCCAGTAGAAATGAATCTTGGATTCACCCCTGGTGGCATCTTTATATAAAATCGATGCAAAATTTAACAGTTTCTTGCAAAGGTTGTAATGATCCCAAGACCATCTAATAGCATGTGTTAGTGGAGCGGTCGAGCAGGACCTGAGTCTAAAAATAAAAAAAATATTATGAAAATTTCCAAATAAATACATTGGTTTAAAATTTCCAAAATTTTAATGTATTCTTAAATTTCTAGTTTATAACTGGAAGAGAAACCTCAAATATATATAGATAAATTTATTTACTTTTAAAATCATTTCATTACATTATTAAATATATAGTTAATTTTTGTTTTGAACATGGCTTTAGTATATTTTGAGATGGCACTGAATGATCCTACTAAATATCGTTCAAAAATGGGACATTAGTCTATTGGAGAATTATGTCAGTCCTGAGGATATAAACCTCTCATAAGAAGTTTAGCCATAAGCTCAACTCATCGTCGTGATACTTTTTGCTGGAACTACACAAGGAATGGCCAATATACAGTTAAATCCGGATATTGGCTGGCTCAGAATGTACTAAAGTCATCGGCTGAGAATGAAGTTTTAGAGCCAAGTATCACCAATCTCCAAGCCTTTGCTTGGCAGATAAAGACGCCGAAGAAAATATGTCATCTTATATGGCAACTGTTAACGGGTCATATAGCAGTAACGAAGAACTTAACAAGACGCAATATGAGGTGTGACAATTACTGTCCAAGATGTGGAGAACTAGAGGAAACAGTAACCCATGCCGTTTTTGAATGTCCACCAGCTCTCCAAGTTTGGTCATTATCGTCCACTCCGACAAGCCCAGATATATTTCCCGTATCAAGTATCTACACGAATATGGACTTTTTGTTTTGGAGAAAGAATAGCATTATTGAGTCAGAACTCGACAGAGATCCTTATCCCAGGATAATATGGTATATTTGGAAGGTTAGAAATGACAAACATTTTAGGGGTATAGATAGAGATCCTTTGGAACTAGTTCGACATGCAGAAAGTGAATGCAAAGCCTGGTTTGATGCTAACAAACTGGTACAACCAGTGGTACAAGATAATAACCCGGTGGCAACCCAAGTCATAAGCTTGGGTAATATCTGCTTATTAGATGGATCTTGGACATCTTTTGCTCAATTCAGTGGATGCGGATGGGTATGGATGGACAGTGATGGGAACATTCAACTTATGGGAACAAGGAACTTCACTCGACGCGAATCAGCTTTGCATTCAGAAGTAGAAGCACTGCAATGGGCGATGGAGAATACGCTTCAACACTCAACATGTCAGAGCTTTGGGATGGCCAATTTTTACGACGGAGTTGGAGAGGATAGAGACGTTACAGATATGCATCCCGGACTTCAGCATCATTCATGTTCCACGGGCGCGAAACCAGATTTCAGACTTTTTAGCTAAGACTGCAAGATTCTTCCATAGTGAGTTACTTTTTATTGGTTGTTCTATTCCGGTCTGGTTACCTAGACCACCTCAAGTTTGAGTAATAGAATGGCTTTTCGACGTAAAAAAAAAAAAAACTACCCTGATATTTCAGGAGAAGTTATTAGAAAAAATGCCTCGTATATATGTCTCTACCGATGGCTTCTGGCGGTGAAATGAGTAAGCTTTTCCTTCAAAACGGGAATCACAAAAAGAAGGAAACCATGAATATGTGTTTTGTGAAAATTTTATGATTCTTTTCTGTGCATGTGTATTGAGATTTTAGATTTTAAGTATTGTGTTTACCATAGGCGAGTCAGGTGACTTAGGGCGGTGATTGTTTGGTTGAATTAGAGTAAAATTAATAGAGGAAAATTGTTTTACTTTTGTTTACCAATCAAGCTGAAAAAATAGTTCTTTCATTTTATTTTTAACTTTTTGTCGTCTTTTATGATCTGTGAAATTTTTTATAGTCTTTTATTTGAAATTGAACTTAAGAGTAAATACTACAAACTAATAAAATAGTTCGTATGTTTCATTTTATTATAATTAGGTGTTTAGCCAGCGCATGCGGACATAAACGTTTTATAATTACTTATTAGTTATTCATCAAAAGACTATAACGATGAATTATTATTTATTTTTTTATTTGAAAATTCTTATCATAGATGTCAAAAAAATAATCTTACCACCCTATGTATTATAACTTTTTGAATTTTTTTTGGTACAAAAAATTCATTATTAATATATAAAACTTAAAAATCACTCAATATTTTCTTTTCAATTATATAAAATTAAGAATTTTACTTGATTAATATTAATTTAGTTATGTGTTTTCTGTTTTTAATTTTTAATTTTTATTAAAAGATATTTCGGATAACAACATAATATATAAGAATCATATTTTTATTTTAAAATATATTTTTAGATTTTGGATAATTTTAATCACTTATCTAATTAGATAAATTTTAAATTCATTTTTTTTTTGACTGAATTATATATTTTATTCATTAAGCGTATAAACAATATTAACCACTCTAATATTTAACGTGAGAGGTCTGTTGCGAAAATTACTTCGCAAATAATAGTATAAATTTCTTTTTTTTCATTTTCTCTCTTTTATTCTGTTTGATTTTCACATAATTACTCTAAATTGTTCCCAGTCACACTCTCAATTTATTGTTTGGGCGATCGAGCTTTCTAGTTCGATATATGGATTCAATTTTTTTTTGGATCTATTGTTGATTGTCTATCTGTTTTATCTCATTAGATAAATCGATCGAGTTTTCTAACATTGATTTACCAAACAAAATATCAACACTGAAATAAATTTTATATTAGAAGTAGATAATGTGATACTTCGTGTTGAAAATTTTAACTTGTTGAAAAATACAGTTAGCATACATGAGATCATTTTTGACTTTTAACAAAAACAATGATATTGCACGGAAGAACATGCATTGTTTTCTAAAAATAAACATTTGGGGATAAAATATTACCTTCAGAACTTGCATGATGCATGCATGTGCCATTTTGTATTTTTCTGGAATACATTGCCGTTTGTTTTATTTATTTTCTAAAACGACTAAAATTCTGCATTGAATATAAAAAAATTCTGAGTGTGGGTTGCATTTTTTTTAAGATATTAGAAATTAACATATTAATAGCCTTTTTTGTAACCGACTATCTGTTGATGAAAATAGTGCCTATACTATCAGATTAGGTTGTTAGTATCACTCACTCTATTTTCTCTTTCCTAAAGAAAAGATTCAATATAACACTTAAGTTTTACATTTATAAAAGCCCTAAAAATTCACAAGTGCACAGTTATGCCAAAATAATATTTAGGAACTGATCATACAGAAACTAAAAATTGCAATATTAAAGGTTGAGACACAGTCACAAACTGATTTAGAACAAACACTTGTGGGGTTTATTGGTTTTAAGAGAAAAAAAATGTAAGAAAATAAAATACATGTAAAACAAATAAAAAATAATTTAACGTCGTCCTAGAATTACGCTCACAAACAAGATTAGTCCACGTTCGTAATAATAGTAAGAACTTTTCTAATCAACTAATTAAATCTAACTTATGTTTGTATTTTGATTTTCGATGAGTATAAAGAAACATACTTTTAAAAGAATTCAAATTTATTCAACCAAAACATACTGGTCTCTCTATCCAAGTGGCGTATCTTTGTTTGAAAGGGGTATCGATCGAAGGAGATACAGCTGAGTCTTGTCCCATCCCATTATCTGTCAAAAGACCACTGAGATGGTTCCAATGTGGAGGGTACTTTGATTCGAGCAGACTGCTCATAAGATGCTTGAAGTATCCACGCCAATGTTCCAATTTAACATTTTCTTAAACGTGGAGAAGATTGTGGACAGACAACAAAGAAATGAACGAGTATTTGGAGTAGCGAGAGAAAACAAACTCCCCTATAGTTATACCAGTACTCCCTTCTTGCCGTGGTCTACAAATTAGTTTTGAATTTGTCTTTGATCTGAAAATGGGATTGTAAGAATGCACATTCCATATCCACAACATCACATCATGAATCCGACTCAGGAAATCAAGTCAGTGCCTTCTTCTGTGTGCAGCTATAACGTCACTCACATAAGACTAGTGTTTATCAATTCCTAGATCAATATAAACTCGTGAATCTCTCAAATCCATAATCATATCTTGAGGTGACCACATATCGGTCGAAAGACTCGACTGGTATTGCATGCGTGGGGGGTTGGTTCCATAATCAATCATTAGAAATTAAAATGTTCTAATCTCTCTTATTATTTTACAATATTTATGTATTATATATAGAATTATATTTAAAACACATTTACATTTTAGGATACATATAGCTGATACACCGACAAACTCAAAAAATACAAATAATCTAGCAAAACTTAATGCTAAATAAATAAAATTTATCGGATATATAATGTCCTACAATTATATATTTCTTATTTTAAATAAAAATTATTTTAAATATAAATATAGAAAAAAATTCACTTTAAATTAATAAGTTTATAAACTAATAAATATTATATTCTTAACTATTTTAATCTATAAACTGTAATTAGTGTTGAGAATTACGTAAACATGATACATATAAACTGATTTCTCCAATAACAAATAGAGATTCGTGCATAGAACGGAATAACCTTAACAATAAAAACATATTTACACTTGATGTGGTTGATTTGATGTAAAAATATGTAGAAATTGTAGATGATATAGTGCAAGGGAGATAAATGATAAATCTATATAGGAAAAGCCATAGAAATCAAAGTTAACCATTTCTGGAGAAAAAAAACAATCAGCTTCAGTGCCAATTTTATTTCCAACATTATTTAAGCTCTGTATCAGAACCTTTTAATAGTAAACTTTTAGTAGTATATGAGATGCTCGACATCAATCATATTATTAGGGAACCACTTGATCGAGTCCAAGATCGACAGCCAAATAAATGAATTAAAAACGTGAATCAATCAGAGTATTATAGAAAAAGAGACGATCGAGTCCTAAATTTATTGAAGAAACTCAACACTTGAAATTGTATTATTCCAGCCAAACTAATTTTGTAAAAAATTCAACACATGTTCACACTCAATTAGTAGAAGAAACTCAACTGTTCACACCCAAACAAATATTAAAATACTTTATTTTACTTAATATATACTCAGTTTCCATTTGCTTTTTTTTTATTTACATAATTCATTTTCATTATTTTAAATGACCCTTAATTTTCCACTTCTCCAAAACGTCATTGGCTACGTATATTTGATATACCTTGCCTCTATATATGTTATTTAGCATATGTGATCATCGTTACTCATTCGCAAACAAAAATGGATAAAAGATGGAGTCTTCAAGGCATGACTGCCCTTGTAACTGGTGGAGCTAGCGGAATCGGGTTCGTTTTTGTACTCTCTAGCTGTATCATATCTTATCTCATTGTTCCCTCTTTCAATGTAAGATATATGTCGATAATTTTTTGATAAGTTGTGGATGTTTTAGGCATGCTATAGTAGAAGAATTAGCTAGTTTTGGAGCTACAATCCATGTATGCGACATATCTGAAACACTGCTTAATCAAAGATTAAGCGAATGGGAAAATAAAGGGTTTCAAGTGAGCGGTTCAATATGTGATGTATCCTCTCGGCCTGAGAGAGAAACATTGATGCAAACTGTCTCAAAGATGTTCGATGGCAAGCTGACCATTCTTGTAAGCTAATCTACTTTATTAAAACAGAAGTACACTTAGAGAATAACCCTATAAGTTACACAATATTTACAGTCAAATGCCATTGAGAATTAAATTTATCTCTATTTAAAAATGCTTGTCTTTTCCACAAATTGATTATTTTCCTTATATAACACCCACGAACTAGAAATAAAGAAATCCATTTTTAATAACTCAAACGTGATTTCCACTCTATACAAAAGGAACGGCATCGCATTTATCATTGAGAATATTAAAACAACCACAAAATCTTTGATTTACTCAATAAACACCTAAACTTGGGGAACAAGCACAAGATATTATCATTTTCTATTTCAAATCATAACAACTAAGATTTGAAGCATTATTTCAAAAACAAAAAAACAGAATAAAAAAATATTATTTTCATTAATTTCGCTTAATATACCTTGCAAATTAAGCAAATATATTTATTCTCAACTAGGGTATTGTCCCTCTACTATATATTCTACCCGAGTACCACTCGATTGTACACATTCATATATCATACTAACTCTTATTTTTTGGAACACTATATATCATACTAACTCATAATTTTTAGTTTCATCATATTTTAATGGTTGTCAATAGAAATGTAGCCCAACTTAAATTACCTTATTACACTGTGATCAATTTTGTAATCAAATTATGTTACAGCAATTTTTATATTATGTGATGTTTTATTGTCATCATTTGTATTATAATTTTGATACATTATATAATGGTGTAGAAAATTTTAATTATATTACATAAACAGAAAAAACACACCCGCCCGGTCGGGCGGGTCCAGATGTAGTCTTAACTTTAAAAACTAAGTATGTTCTTATAGGAACAATACCTATTAGTAGTGAAAGATTCTTTTGGGGGTAAAATATAGTAAGACTTTTGTTACTCTTTTTTGTTTAACATAGGTGAATAACGTTGGCGTAGTTCGCCTTAAACCAACAACAGAATATGTGGCAGAAGATTTCTCGTTCCATATTTCAACAAACTTGGAATCAGCTTATCATCTTAGCCAGCTTTCACATCCTCTTTTAAAGGCTTCTGGATTCGGAAGCATTGTTATGAATTCTTCTGTTGGAGGGGTTGTATCAATGGAATGTGGATCCCTCTATAGTTTAACGAAAGGTACACCGATTGAAAGTTAATCAATAGAACTAGACGCATTAATATTGTGAATTTATCAATAAAAATGAATGTAATATACGAATAATTAAGTTGGTTCGTGTGGTGTCAAAATTCATAGCTAAAATGGTTATATATATATATATATATATATATATATATATATATATATGTATATACGTGTGCGTGTGTTGTGTTTACATGTATTATTTTAGATCTAATTCATATAGATTCTTAAGTGAACGCAAGCAGTTATAGTTCTTTTAAAAAATGTAAAAATAGAAGGGTTTTCCATTCATTCATATATAAAGAGGTATTTCTTCGTACAGCTTTTTATTTGATTGTCCTAATTTACATCTTTGTGTGTTGTACAGGAGCTATGAATCAACTAGCAAGAAGTTTGGCGTGTGAGTGGGCAACTGATGGCATAAGAATTAACTCTGTTGCTCCTAATTTTATCCTCACTGATATGGCTGAACCTGTAATAATAACACCCTCCACTTTTTCTTATATATTATTTTCCAATTAACACTTTGTACTTATCATTTTTATGTCTTAATGTGAATTATCAGCATCTTGAAGACGCGGGTTACAAGAAGAGTTTGTTCAGTAGAACTCCGCTTGGTCGTGCTGGAGAGCCAAAAGAGGTTGCATCACTTGTCGCCTTTTTGTGTCTACCTGCAGCGTCATATATTACTGGTCAGACCATTTGTGTTGATGGAGGTCTCACTGTCAATGGTTTCTCATATAAGCGACAGGCTTGAGCCATACTTGTGTGTGTGTTTCTCAATAATTTGTCTATGCAATAAGAGAAAGTGATCCTCCTAGCTGTAGGACCATTATCTCATTTTCCATGTCCACAAGTTAAGGAATCGATGATTCCTTTTCCTTTGTTTCCTACATACATATTTCAGTAAAACAATAATGAATAAAGACAGGAGAATGATACGTAACTATGGTTAGATAGATTAGGATATTTTACATTAAGAGTTTTGGTAATTTTCTATAGAGGGATGGTTTTGAAGTTTTCCTTTTTATGATTAATAATAAATAAGCTTCCAAGAATTAACTTAATCTCTAAGAGAGGTTAGGTTAAAAGAAAGTAAGCTTTTTGGTTCATATCAACTTGGTATAAAAGCCGAACGATCCGATTGGAGATTATGATTCCATTAAATCCCTTGCTACTGAGTTGCATGAGATGTTTCAAGATCTCCAAGAAATGATATTAGAGCTAGAGAAGAAAAAAAGAAAACAAGCAGCGTTAGATATGGAGACGTTTGCTCGTGCCCATGAAGAAACACGCAAGCAGACCAACACAACAAAGGAGAAACTTTATGAGGAGAACGTGGAGGAACTTCAAAAAGAGGAAAGTCTCCCCTTATCTAAGACGAGCACTATAAAGTCAGACGCGTTAATAGTAACTCGACTAGAGAAATCTAACCACGAGACAAAGAACGATTTGGGTGGCAGACAAATACCTAAAGTGCTAAAGAAGACGTCTAGTAGAACTTTCAGAAAGATATGGAGCTGTCAGATTCATATCACTGAGGGGATAATGATACGTGATTATGGTTAGATAGATTAGGATATTTTATATTAATAGTTTTGGTAATTTTCTATTTAATAGGTGGTCTTGAAGTTTTCCTTTTTATATTAGTTTAAGAGTTTTCCTTTTTCTACGAAGTTGTATCCCTATATAAGGGTTTCATATATTCTTTATATATTAAAAGAAAATTATTGTAATAAATGCATTCACACTATAATAGACACACGGCAGCATTACAATGATTTGATAATAAATATGTTTACGCGTTCACACTATATTCATAAATGTGTTCACACTATGTACTTTGTATTTTTTTTTTAATATAAAACTCACATACATGGTTCCAATAAAACGCAGGACTTTTTGGTTCGAATAAAAATAGATAACGAATCAAAAGCCAAACTATATATATATATATATTATTTTTATTGTTTACGGATAAAATTAAGAAAAATATGCATAAGTTTTGATTCGATTCGTTATCCGTTTTGATTTGAACCAAAAAATCTTGATATCTATAACTCTACGAAACAAATCAAATACTAAAATACAATATATAAAAAAGAAGCAAATCACAAATACCAATATTTTTTGGAAGAAATATCTAATTCAATATGTTATATGCATATATACATATATGTAAAGAATTATATATATATGTTATATATTATATTTTATATCAGTTTTACAATATTTTTATGAATTAAATTTATTATATTAGGTACTAGAATTGAAAAAGTTAAATAATGTTTTATTTTTGTAATAAAATAGTATTATTAAAAAAAATCAATTATTTTTAAAATTTATTATATTTACGGATCAAATCGGATATTCTTTAAAATTCTAAAACATTTTGGAAATCCGAGTCACCAAATATCTAGGTGGCTAAAGATCGAATCGACACGAATGCTTCCAAATACCCAGATATTTGATCTGTGCTCACCCCTATTTACGGATAAAATTTTATTTTCTTTATATGAAAAAATGACTAATGTCAAGGCATTTTTATTTTAAACTAATTTTAATTTTATCTTTCATGTATTATTTTGAACAAAAATGTCATTTAATATTAATTAACATTATATTTGTCAACTATTTTTATATACTTTTTGCATACACATATATGTGCATCTTGATGTGAGCACTTTGTAACAAAGTATTCACCACAACTGAAGTATCTAATTTTTTTGAAAGTTGAAATATTTTTTCTTAATGTTTTTTTCACTACCGACCAAATTGTAGTGAAATTATTTGTCTTAATAATTTTCTTATCTTTTTCTTAAACTATTATCTGTTTAGAAACTATAATATGAAACTATTGGTTCGACGTGACGACTATCTAAAATTCATAACATGAAAATAAACAAATAATATTAATTTTTTGTTTTTACCGAAAAAAACAAAAAAAAAATCAAACATTTTAACCGAATAAACTAAAATGAATATTAATTTAAAATAATAGTTATATTTTAGAAGATTAAAAACCAAAAAAAAAACTTAAAACCGAACCAATATCCAGATTAAACAGATTTAATGTCTTTTATTAAAAATAACGAAACTATAACTACATTCCGCGCAAGGCGCGGGTTATTACCTAGTAACTAATAATAAACAAGCTTCCAAGAATTAACTTAATCTCTAAGAGAGATTAGGTTAAAAGGAAGTAAGTTTTTTGTTTCATATCAGAGAACTTTGTTTTTTTAAGGAAAGTATTCTTATGTTTCGTGTTACTATGATCGAGACTTCTACTAAAATCATTGATTCCATTAACTGTTACTAAAATGACCAAAAGAGTGGAGGATTCTGGCCAATAAAAAATTGCTGAAAGACTGGCAATTTTCTGGTGGATGAGACTAAAAATGTAAACTATAGTTTTAGATGTCAATAGTCTGTTTTGACGAATACAATCATTGATGCAGACGTTAATACAGAAATCATGCAGAATGGGAGTACCATGCGGATGCAAGATGCCACGGTAGAAAAGGATAAACATGTGATTTATAATTTGATGAAGTCGCTGACATAGTTGTTGACAAGAGTAAATATACTAAAGCATTTATCACAAGTTTTACACAACTTAAAAAGAAGTTTTACACCAAAAAAAAACATAAGGAAACGGTCGCGTGACAACCAATGAAATTTGAGCTCCAACCAACGAACGATCACACATCAGCTTCACCACCTTCTCTAGCTAGTTCACAGCTTTGCGATTATTAAAGCAGGCAAGTTTTTCCTTGGTGAAAGCTTTAGATCCTCCCATCCATCCTCTTCATCCACTCTCTCGAAGTACCTCTCCACCATGTTATCCTTCATTTCTTCCAGACTCCGTGGCTCCCACTGTAGTTCAATATATGGCATTATATCAACAAATATGTCATAACAATAAATATAGTTTTTGTTAAACCTTTGGGTTTTCAATTCAAAAAAAAAAAAAAACCTTTGGGTTCCTATCTTTGTCTATCACCACGGCTCTACAACCCTGCATCGTTAGACACGTTGTTGTAATGATCTCTACAGATAAAAACAGTTTCAGAACGAATATATACAATCAGGAAAGCAGACAAAACCTCCACAAAATCTTTGCTTATTTCTCTTTTCAACACATGACACACCATTCTATACTCACGGATAAGACACTGTCCCACCCCCTGAAACCGCCCTTCTCTTATCTGAAATTTCATACACAGAGTCAAGTTCTATCCCATTACTACACGTGCATGACACATTTGAGAAGCTAACCGATCTAAGAGAGATTTTAAGGCTTGCTGGTGATGCCTTCTTCAAAGCTCGAATGGTAGCTGAGATCCATTCATTTGGCTTTTCAGTGGCCTCTTTCTCCTAACGAACACATATGATGGCAGATAGTATTGTACAAATGTAACTCAGTCAACTCAGGAATGCATGCAAGCCAACTTTTCCTATACATAAATGAAAAAAACTTACAAGTGCAGATATAATCTCTTCCATTGTTCTTCTCGAGAAGCACCTATCAATAACATCTAACCTGCGTAAAGAACTATTGAAAGCTCAAACCGGTACAAGGTTCAAAATATTACTTGAAAATACAATCATGACCAAATCGTAGAAAATATTGTTTTAGGAATGCTTGCTATGTTGACATGACAAAAGATATCCAGCGAACTCAAATACAAGTAAAAGGAGTAGATGAAATAAAATGCTATACACTTGCCTGTAGTAAGCACTATGCTGTTTCAATTTCGGATGCTTAGTGTATGCATTGAGAATTGCTGAGGCAAAGGTAACTGGATCACTTGAACCAACTTTGCAAAGATCTGCTTCTAATGCATTCAACCTCTGTGACATTAATGAGTAACCTTACTAAGTAAGAAAAATCCTTCTCGAATAAAATACTGGTTTACAATAGCGTGAAATGTAATAGCCTTTCAGCATCTCAAGGAAACAGAGACATTAAAGTTTTTTGCTGACTTGTTTGTTATCGACACATATAAGTTAAAACAGTCAACATAGACCATCGAGCCAGATAAAATAAGCATCATGAACAAGATGGCTCCAAAGATATATAACTATAGACTACAGTATGAGAAATGGTTGGCCCGTCGTTGTTTTTGTAATGAGGCCTTAACCTACTTATGTAATTCTTTCAATATTTACATATAACTAATTTAACCTTCCAATAAAAAATATCTATATACCTCATAGTTATGCTATTAAGTTATAAAAAAATGCTATTAAGCTTCTACATACAACTATGTATTTATTTTTTTCTCATCAACGGTGTCATGAGCTATTGGTGCCAGCAACAAAAAAAACTATTAAATTTCATTGCATGCTCTGGCATAGTCTATTAGTGGCGCTATTATCCCGACAATGAGGAATACTAAAGATGTATGCAATAGAAGTTATACCGATGAAGGCACAAAATGAGTTGCAAGACCACAAGCAAGCATTTCGGCCCCATCTAACCTAGCTCCAGTGAGGCCAACATACTCTCCTGAATAAAAAACATACATGGATGAGAAAAGCAGATAGGCTCAATATTAATTTTGTCTACATTCAAAAACAAATGAATTTTATTACCAAAAAATCCAGGGAGCCTTGACAAGAAGTATGAGGCGCCTACATCTGGAAAGAGGCCCAGTTCTGTCTCAGGCATGGCAAAAACCTTGGAAAAAAAAAAACAAATTCGCATGTTTCAGGTTTGCTATCTACTTGTCAACCATGTGCATGTTTTAGAAAAGAAAACAATATATACCGTTTTCTCAGTTGCAATACGGAACCGACCATGGACGGAGATACCAGCTCCGCCTCCCATGACAATACCATTTAAAATTGAAATCTATAAAGTCAAATTTTTTTTATAGAAAACGAATTAGGCAATTGAGTAATTCACTAAAAGAAACTACACCAAATCCAGATCTGGATCCTAGAATCAACTATCCAAATCCACACCGCTATATATATTTTAGACAACATTTTGGAACGCACTTTTTTATCATAGGTAACAAGTGCTCGAAATTTTTAAATAACATTTTTTGTGGTATAGATATATCCTTTTATTTATTATATAATATATAATTATTATAAGTATTATTATATGTATAATTTAATATGAAAAAAGGCCGGATATCCAATCTTTAAATCAAATTATATTTTGATTTATTATATCCTATTTTGGACCCAGTTATATTCGCTTTTCCACCTCAACATACCTGAACTTTGCTATACGTGGCCATGAAATGGTCGAGCTTGTATTGTTCTGAGAAGAAATCCGCACCGACTCTCCATGACTTGCCTAATCCTCGAAAATAGAGATGACTGTGTAGAAGCTAAAAGCTAAGCAGGAAAAGAAAAATGGAAGGTGCTATATACCTTGTATGACGATGTCACGAAAAACAGGTAGAGGATCGCCACCAACACAAAAGGCTCTTCCCTGACCCTGTGGGAAAGATATTTAGTGTGTGCAAACCGGAAGAGATAAGGATACAGGTTACCTTTAGGATGACGATTTTCACATTAGGGTCTTCCTCATATTCAAGGAACAATTGCATCAACAGAGTGATCTAGAGAAGATTGATTCAAGCCAAATATGTAAACTAGTGCACGTACGATGGGAAAAAAAAACAAGGGAAAAATTCAATACCATGTTGGAGTTTAGAGCATTCAGTTGCTTTGGTCTGTTTAGTGTCAAGATTCTAACACTAGATTTGTCGTCCACTAAAACCTGTTAATCAAATTGATTTAGGGAGAGATGATAAAAATTTGGCGTTGTAGATTGGTAGCAAAGAGGAGAAAAGAAACCTGAGTCTCCGAGGCCATTTCGACTTTATGTCGCTTCTTCCTTGCCTATTTCTTATCGAATTATGAGATGAATGATTCTTTTTAGAGACATTAAGCATACATATATATAGTGTTTAAAATTGGTTTGATTTCATTATAAAAATCAAATTCAAATGTTACATCTTCAAAATAATAATTATGTGGTTTTCTAGACAGTCAATAATGAAGCTAATTATTTGTTGTTTATTATTAATATTTGTATATATATTTTCACATTAGTTGATGTGATGGCCCTCTAAGATTATTTGGCTTTCTATGTGAAGTATTAGTACATCAAAAGTAGTGTAAATTATAGTATATATATATTAGTATACACATGACTGGTAATTAGCTCTAATAAGTGCTTCCTTCATTCTTTTCTTTCCAAAACATTGAACTTACACTAATATTAATAATCTAAATTTAGAACAATTTAATCAATAATTATATTTCTATAACTAAATATTTTCATGAGAATATTTTAATTTATTAACATATTAGATAGATTTTGCTGACTCTAATGAAATTCTTACACGTTAAAAAATTATAATTAGTTGGATTAAGACATGTGCCTTGATTAGTTTTAGGAAAAGTTAAGCATAATAGCTAAACCATTTAGATATAACTATATGTCTCTCGTGGAAAGAAACAAAGGAAATCGCCAAAAATACTACATTCATAGTATCACTTTTCATGTTTACACTAACTATTTTTATCCTGATTTTTTAATGAAAGGTAAAAAATATCTATAACTTTAAGATTAACTAATCTAGACTTATTGTTTAGAGTTGAGGGTGTGATATATTTTTTGGAATGTGAAATTTAAGATTTTAATAAATATATAAATAAATACTTATTAAAAATAGTTGCAAAAATAATTTTTGATTTTCAGAAAGAAATTTTGAAAATAAAAAAAAGGAAAAAATATTCAAAAAAGAAAAAAATTATAAAAAGTTTGAATTTGAAAAAGTATAATTCGTAAACATAAATTTTTTTTTTATTTTTTTATATATTTAAATAATTATTTATTACATATATATAGAGATAACAAGGGTATAAGAGTCTTTTGCCACTTAATGAAAAATGTATTTTTGAAAATGTATCTTTAGTGGTGGTAAACATGAATAATTGTACCAAGAAAATGGTAAACATGGAAATTCTCCAAGAAACAAAAAAGAAACTTAGTGCGGCATGAAACGTAAACAGAAACGGAAAGACTAGTTACCAAACGAGAAAAAATGTATATATATTTTGTAAAATATTCTAAATACGTTTTTGTATTTTAAAATATAATTTATTTCATTTATTTTTACTTAATTTGATATTTACAATTTAAATTTACATGTTTAGTTAGCTGTTATAAAACATGTTATCGTTTCTTAAGTTGGTTGCCAAGATCTTAAAAATACATATCAACACCTGATATATATTTTGTTAAATGTTACGAAATTGGTTACCGGTCTAATAAGTCATATAACATTGCACATCTAAACTTATCAATTACATTTTATATAATATTTTTCCATTAACCAATACATGTTTGGTTAGCTGTTATAAAACATGTTATCGTTTTTTAAAAATTAGTTGCCAAGATTTTAAAAATACATATCGACACTTGATATATATATTTTTAAATGGTAAAAAATAGATTCTTGTGCTAACTTAGTAGTTTATCTATTCAACTGATATAGTTAACAATTATTGTATTATATATAAATCAAACAATTGTATAATGTTTCAGCTTAGCATTAAATGTATATTGTTAGCATATTAATAATTTACTGTGTTTTTTTCTCTTTATACATTGTGTGTTTCTCTCTCTTCCAAAATAGTTGCAGATTATGGAGTCGGTAAAATCCTTTGGAAGGTTTAGAGTTTAAGAAGAGGAAAATGTGACCGTATGATTAGTGCCAAAAACAAAATAAGTGTTGATTTGGAGATTTAAGAAGAAGATCTATTGATTTGAAATGAAAATGGTGAGAACATTGGGAAAGAAAGAGAAGATGATAGAGATGTGAGTTCTGGGAAAAAAAGAGAAAGAAGATGGAAATTTCGGACAGGGGTAAAACAGGAAAGAATGAGATAATTGTCTACAGTGAACATGAATTTTTAATGGTTTTGGGTAGTTAGCTAATTTTGTTCCCATTTGTGTATATCTAGCAAATTATCTCTTTCTTTTGGGATAATTTTCTCAAAAACAAAGGAAAACATCGAAACTAATTGTGTCAAAGATAGTGAAACAAGCAGATCACTTAGTGACGTGGTGAGATGAATTTGTCGAGGTTATCCTTCCCTTATAGCGATCTTTCTGTAACAAAGAATGTAGGCAAGTACAATTAGAATCTTCCGATATCTAGCTAAGTACAAGAAGATTTAGAAAAGATATTGGATTAGATTTCTGAAATTTACCTCGTTCAGAGTGAATGAACTGTGCTCTCCTGCAGGTGTAACCTTCACCACTCACATTCTGAAATTTACTTTGCCAATGAATCTAAACAAAAACCAGAGAGGATATGAGTTCCAAACAAGCTCATGAGCTCATAATGTTTTGTAATTTCTTTTCTGTTTTCTTCTTCCACATAATCACTTGATTATACCAAACCACTCATCATCACAATCCCAAACAATTAACATATCCGCTTTTTACAAGCCTATAAGTTCATAGACGCCACCACCGCATCAGTACCAACAAACTAAAACTTTAAAATATTATTATCTGGTTAAAACTTTCAAAGTCAAGCTAAAAATATTTAGCTATCAAAGAAAATTTTAGAGGTGTAAATATAATATTAGTTGGACAACAATTTTGTTATACCAGTTACAATATATATCAGTCGGACAATAGTTTTGACAATCTGGTCGTGCATGCAAATAATTACATTTTATACATAATCGGCTAAAAACACATGTCTTTTTAAACATATTATTATATTCAACAAAACTAAAATATATATCAATAAAATATTATTATCCGGTTAAAACTTTCAAATATCAGCTAAAAGTAGTGTTAGCTATCAAAGAGAATTGTTAGATGTATAAATATAATATTAGTTGGACAACAATTTTGTTAAGCCACTTACAATATATATTAGTTGGACAATAATTTTGACAATCTGGTCATGCATGTAAATAATTACGTTTTTATACATAATCAGCTAAAAATACATGTCCTTTTGAAGAAATTATTATTTTCAACAAAACTAAAATATATATTGATAAAATATTATTATCCGGTTAAAATTTTTAAAGAACAGGTAAAAATAATGTTAACTATCAATGAAAAATGTTAGATGTGTAAAAATAATATTAGTTGGACAGCAATTTTGCATAGGGTTTGTCGTATGGCGTTACCCTAATTCTGACTGGTTCTTGACCGATAGAGAAAATCCGGTCCAGAATGCGGATAGGTGACGCTGGATGTTTGCCATCTTCCATTTGGTGACTGGAGTTGCAGAAACTAGGGTTTGACTCTGAATTTCATTGATATTGAGAAGAGGGAGGTAGAAAATAGTAGTCGGAGAAAGAGATATCTTTTGGCTACTGAAGATCTTATTGGAGAAGAGGAAGATTTACTAAATCTACTAGGATCCCTTTAAGATTTATGACTGACAAAATCCAAAGTTAAGTATTGCGTATCTTTTAACTAGATTTGTATTCTCACTGGATATAGGGTTAGCAGCGTCTATGAAAATTATCAACAGTGACTAGAATGGTGTCTTTTGGTAGAATGTTAACTATGGTATAATTCGTAGGTAGACGTCCTAATTTCTTTTCTTTTTTTGAGAAAGGGTTTACTAAAAATTAATAGTTTGTTTATTTTTGAGATTAGATCTCACGTCCCGTCCCGTTCTGATCTAGATCCGGTATAAACACCGCGTTTGTAATGCTATAAATCTAAATTTAGCTTGTTCATTTTCAGCTCAAAATAAATAAGTATATTTGAAACGATAAAATCTATATTAATTCAAAACTAGCATAAGATTCTAAGCTATTGAGTTGATAAATATAATTTAAAAATTATTCTATATCGGTAAGAATTCTAATTGTAGTATCAGAGCCTAATTGGTATGAATTCTAATAGTACTACCGGTTTGATGTATATGTGATATGCTTACTAATAGTTATGTCTTTCAGCATATCTAAATTTTACACGATGTATCTGCAAATAATTGGTATGATTAAATTATAAAGATTGTCGGATAATAATCATATTATAATTGCTCGCTGTGAAAGTGTTTCAAATTTTAAATTTGACTCGTGGATATCCTTGCTCCGAACATAAAAAAAAAATTATTCATGGTCAACTTCATGATCATCGATCTATATAATTATTCATATACATTGTTTTTACTTATTATAATAAAGAAAGCATGTGATTTTTAGATTTTTATATTAAATCAGTGGTCCAATATAATTAGCTTAATCATTAAAAGTTTGAGATGGTGAATATTACATAAATATTTTATCTTATCTTATAGATTTAGTGCAAGGTTTATTTTGGTTAACAATATAATTTTCTAATCCAGACTGACACCATTCGTTTTGGTTTAAGCCATAAAATAATGGCTTTGTTTTGTAAAAACCGTATATTCATTATAATGTTTCAGATTTTGAGAGCATGGAACGTGTTCGTTTTGGTGTCTTGTTCTAAAACCTAATTAGATTAGGCCTGGAAAAAATAAGATTAAAATTTATATAATAATTTTTACTCTAATTAAAATACATATATGATATGTATTATTCGCACTAATTTATATTCAATATAAAAATTGGATTATATATAAAACTGAATTAAGATTAAGTTTTCAATTAATATCAAGTACATTGATGCATATCTGATTATGGCATTTAAGCGCATACCAATTAACCTAATGTGCCAATAATACCACAATCGAATGATATTTTAGAAACTAATGATCTATAACACCAAGAATACACAAGCTTTCTTAATCTAAGCAAACAAGAAGATGAATGATTTGTAACAAACTAATATCTTAAAAATACAAACAAAGTGATCCCAAATCCAATCAAGAAATAAGTGGAAGAATTCAATCAAATACTAAGGATGGATCCATGGTCAAGAATAATTGATATAAGGTGATCAAAGTTCAATCTAGGATGTTCAAACAAAACAATCAACAAGTCTATAGGTCTAGATCTCATTCAAATATAGATTAATCCACTGTCGTGGCAAAAACCCCTATGATAATCATGAATTAAACATCAAATGTCGTTTGTTAACGCAATCAAGCATGCATGAATCACAAGTCTACTAACCACTAAACATCTCTGACATCAACTGCCGTTGGCCAAATATGTAAAGAATAATACTAAGTTCATTCAATCATTTTAACAAACAAATTCATGGCGTAAAATAGTTTAAGGTATAGATAAGAGTGATCAAGTCTAATCTAGCATTAAGAACACTTAGCATTATAGAACATTGTTAATCAAGTAATAAACATCCTAAATATTCACTTAATCATTCTAATTTATCTAACCATGAATCACAAAGTCAATATTCACTAATCTCCGTGGGAAACCTTAAACCATATAAGGATCAAGGATAATCATACTAATGAGCAAGAGAAACATAAATATAAGATGAAATACTTCTTTAGATTATCAAAAGATTCAAGTTTTTACAAGTTTATATAAAGTCTCGAGAGAAAATGAGATCAAAATTAGGTTTTTAGGTCTAAATCTATTTGCAGGTGAGGGAAACTCGAGCTGGTTTGATAGAATTAAACCGGGTCAAACCGGATTAAACCGGTCAACAGTTTGAAGTCACGTATTTGTCTTCTCCGATCGGTCTTGGCATGTCGCTAGCATAAACCGCTCCAGCTCACGTCCATGGTACGGCGGCTTCACCAACCCGCTGTGTGTTGCCCGCTTCAGCACTTCGAAGTTCCCGAGTAGGTACGTCTTCCCGCAACTGAACCGCTGTGAGCTATGCTCCAGATACAACGACTTCTCGTCCCCGCTGGCATCAAACCGCTGTAGCCTGAGCTTGGAGACTATGGTTCGTCGTCTCTGTTCTACTCGAGCCTCTCCTCTCCGGTTGATGTGTCTCCGTGCGTCTCCTCTTCCTCGCCAAATCAAACTCGAGCCCAAGACTCCGCCGTTAAACAAGCTTCATCAATCGCCGTGACTGGTTCTCTTCACCGCCGAAGCCATCTCCACCGTTTTGCTCCACTACAGAGCCTCACGTTCAGGCCGTCTCAGCTCCTCCACCGTAATCATCAGCCACGACAAAGCTCCTCACCACGGCCTTCACTCGCGACTGTTCTTCTCCGACCAGAAGCGCCTCCGCGAAGCTCCGGAACCAGACTCGTCACTTTGTTCCTCTTCATTGCAATCTACCACAATCAAATCTCCAAGCCACCGTGAAGAACCGTCCAAGTCGTCTCTTCCCTTGCCAGCTCGTCGTCGTCGTCGGGAATCAGCCTCAGATTCTGAACAGAGAAAGCATCGTTCTCTCCAATGGTGGATTTTAGAATGTTTTCACTTCTAGCCCTTCACGTTTTGGATATTTACTCTATTACCCCAAAACTATTGACGCGCAGAAACCTCCCTTTGATTCAGCCCCCAACATTTTAAACTTGCAATCTAACCCAGCAAGTATTCCAAAACTGCAACCTTGGTCCCTGAACTTTGGATAACTTCATATTTGACCCTAGATTTCCATAGTGTGCAATTTGCCCTTGAATTTCGCCTTCCAAATGTGCATTCCAACCCCTATGATATGCAATTTTTTATGCAAATACAACATGAAGACCTAAATACAACCTAGAATAATCATAATAAGCTAAAATATGAATCTAAAACTATCAAAATTTATTTTGTTATATGATAGACTTGCCAAAATAAGGTGTTTATAGTTATATGAGTCAGATAGATGATAACAATTACTATATGAATGTAAGATTAGTTTACTTGATTAAGATATCAAAACGTTTTGGACGTAAAAGTATAAAAAATACATAAGAGTCGTCTAACATCTCAAGAATTATATTTGATATAAGTGACAAAGGGTTGTTTACCTAAATAATTAAACATTCATGGGAATGAGCTAAACCTCACTCGAATTTTAGTGAAATATGAATCATGAATATTTATATCTAATTTGATAATATGAGTTTTCTTAATTATTGATATTTCTCTATTTCGTACAATATATTAATATTTTTATTCTTCTAATTAAGCAATGTCAACTCCTCGCAATTCATGTCACTGTGATATGTCTTTGAAAAGATGAATTTAAAGAACCGAACTTCCTTTACTAATATCGAAACACGAAATTTTTTCTCGAACAAGAGGATAAAGCTAAGATATATATTACAAATCCTAACAAGACTGATCATTCACCTATGTTTAAGCCATGCTTTGAAGATCTGAAAAAAGAAGATTTTTGAAATGTTATCTTCAAATATTTACGTTATATAAATAAATGTTACTACTTCATATTTTATTTTTTGGGTATTGGATACCGGTTGTGGTGTTTATTTTTTTTTATAAATATGAAAGGTCTAAGAACAAGTGGGTCTACGCGTGGAAAATTGAGCAAAAATTGTTGCATTAAATTTTGGAACATTTCATTCGTCTTTACCTTTATTCTTGGTTTATAACTTATGAATTGCTACTATGTTACATGCTATAAGCAGAAATAGTATTTCCATTCCCTATTTGGATTTGGAAGGATTTTATTTTTTGATTAAGGGTTTTATTTTTGATTAAAAGACAAGTATTGTTCTTTTGATCATAATGATGATCATAAATGGTTCCGGTCCATTAGAGAATGGACTTAATATTCTATACCAACATGTTCATATCTTTAACATTAATACCAAAAAAAGTCAAGTCTAACAACATGTTCATACCTTTGATTAAGGATTTTACTTTTGATTAAAAGACAAGTATTGTTCTTTTGATCATAATGATGATCTTTTATGGTATTGATCCATTAGAGAATGGACTTAATATTCTAGACCAACATGTTCATATCTTTAACATTAATACCAAAAAAAAATTCAAGTCTAACTAGATGAATCAAACTTCCCTTTAACATTGTTGTTTGGGCCATATAAATAAAAAGTGAATTCAAAAGTTTCATAGGGTGGACATTTGAGCTCATTTGATTATGAATCATGTTAACAGGAAAAATGACTAAGGTTCATTTTACTGGACCCAATGAGAGAGCTAAAGACTTGTTTATACTTATACATATGGATGTATGTGGACAATAAGTATAAATATATAAGATATAATATTTTTTTCATATTTATATGTTGTAAACCCCAACCGGGTTTTTGATCAAATCCGTTACCGATACATAACCGACATTTTGGTTAGGTGGTTCGGTTTAAAGATCGGGTTTCGGTTATGGTTAAAAATACCTAGGCCTAGTTTAGAGTGCAATAAATCTCGGTTTGGATTGTTTATCCTTTTGCTCCAAAATAAACAAATATACTCAAAACTGTAAAATATATGTTTAGTTCAGTATTAGCACGATATTTTAAGCAATTAAATTAATAAATATAATTATAATTTGGTGTATGTAGGCATGACTTCCAATAATCGTATAAGAGCCTAATTTCATAATACTTATTTTGTATATGTTTGATGTATGGAAAATTGCAAAAAAATACCACATTTATAGTACCATTTTTCATGTTTACATTAACCACTTTTGCTTTCACTTCTAACGATGGATAAAAGACATTTATAAACTTATGGTTAACTAATCTAGACTTATGATTTAGAGTTGAAGGGTGGGGTAGGGTTTTGGAAATGTGAAATTTAGGTTTCTAATAAATATATAAAAAATACTTAAAAATCAAAAATTATTATTAAAAAAAAAAGAATTAAAAAAATAATGATAAAAAGTTCAATTTTGAAAAATTATAATTCGAAATCATTAAAAAATATTTTTTTATTTTTTAAAATGTTTATTTATTATATATATAGAAAACAAAAGTATAAGAGTATTTTGTAAGAAAATATTGAGAATTTACAAAAACTAACCCATAACTTGATTTTAACCCCAAACATATACCCAAACTTGAATCAAATGCAAAACTAACCTAAAAGCCTTGTGACCAAACAAAAAAACAGAAGCCATTTTTACGAATATAGCCCTAGTAAGTCGTCTGAGTCGTCTGAGATGTTGGAAGTCGTCTGGACGACTTCAAAGTAAATTTTCTGGTGTAGCTGATCTTAAAAATAATTTATAATTTTTTTTAAAAAAATTTTGATAAGCGAAAAATTAGAATCATGTAAACAGTTTTAAGTGATATAAATTAAAATATAACAAAATTGAATCAACATAGATGAGTGTAAGTAGTGAATCATGGTATTCTTTGGTCTAGTGTTTGGCAATATATGTTGTAGTATTTTATGTATTCTTAGGGTTAGATTTTGGAAAGCTTGAATGTTTTTTTGAAAAATTAATTTTTTACCTCTACGTGTTTATTTTTGTGTATAGTAAACACTTTTGAAGTTTAATTTGATTTTATGAAGTGTTTAGTTAGTTAATTAAGTTTAAAGGTTATGTTTAGGGTCTAGATGACTTACATTTCAGTCGTCAGGTGAACAAATTAAAAAGACGACTTACATGTACGTCGTCCAAATATTTTCGCCTAAAATTTTTTAAAAAAATATTTTTCCGTTTAAATAATTTAAACCAGACGACTTACTTGTAAGTCGTCTGAGAAGTCTTCAATTTTAGTTCCTGCTAAAAATATTTTAATTTCCTACTAAAAATATTAAAGTCTTTTGGACGACTTACACGTCTAGGAAATCGTCTGAATCAAAAATATTTAACCTAATTAGACTTTTTGTCTCTTTATATAAAGAAAAATTTACACATTCTCTCTCCTCCTCTCAAATGGCTGCAACAAAAATATAATGTTCATCATTCTAAAACTCTTCAACCTCTCTCTAATCTCTTTGACTTGAAAACACCAAATTTTATATGAATTTTTCAGTTTTGTCTCATGTCTTTCTTACTAATCTATCTTTTTTTGCAGGTTTTTAATTAGATGGTACTCATCTTCCACTCATTTAAAGGTGGATCTATTAATTTTATATATGTATTTTTGTGTGTTCTATAATGGTAGATTTATCTAATCTTCCACTCATTTTCTTTGTTTTTAAGTCATTCAAACGTTTTTGGATGTGTTCAAAAAAAAAAAAAACGTTTTTGGATATGCAGATTTTTTAGATCTGATTTTGATATGTAGGTTTTTCAGATCTAGAAGACTTCTGGGATGACTTATATGTTAGTCGTCTAAAATATAATGCACTAGACGACTTCCAGGAAGTCTTTCAGATGACTTCCATTTCACTCGTCTGGACTTCCTGGAAGTCGTCTGGACTTCCTGAAAGTCGTCTGGACTTCATGGAAGTCTTCTGACGAAGTCTCCCTTTCATAATAGATCTAAGCATTTTGGTAAGTTTTTATGTCTGATTTTTCTTCATTTGGTAACTTCTTGTTGTATAAAGTTCTTACTTTTTTCCCAAACTAAAACTCTCCAAACCCACTCTAATTTCTTTGACTTGAAAACACCAAACTTTATATGAATTTTTCAGTTTTGTCTCATGTCTTACTTACTAATCTATCTTTTTCGCAGGTTTTTAATCAGATGGTACTCATCTTCTACTCATTTAAAGTTAGATCTATTAATTTTAGATATGTATTTTTGTGTGTTCTATAAAGGTAGATTTGTCTAATCTTTCACTCATTTTTTCTGTTTTTAAGCCATTTGAACGTTTTTGGATATGCAAGTTTTTCAGATCTAGAAGACATATGGGACAACTTACCTGTTAGTCGTCAAAAATATAATGCAATAGACGACTTCCAGGAAATCTTCCAGACGACTTCCATTTCAGTCGTCTGGACTTCCTGAAAGTCGTCTGGACCTCCTGAAAGTTGTCTGGAAGTCGTCTCGACTTCCTAGAAGTCGTCTAGACTTCTTGAAAGTCATCTGACAAAGTCTTTTTCCATATCAAGTGGAGTCCAATCTTATCTTTGAAGATGAATGATCTATAATAGTTTTGTTTGTGGTCTGTTTTGTGAATTGCATATCTACTCTTTTAGTTGTGAATTTTTTGTAAAATCAGTAATAATGTTTCCCAAGATGTAATACATGTGCTAACAATTTGTTTACAAATTTACAAATCAATGAAATAATAGACTTCAGTACCCTTTTTCTTATCTTTGGATCTCTCATATGTAATAATAAACTCCAATGGCATTTTTCTCATCTTAATAAACAAGAATGTTGGTAGCTTCATATTGATACAATATTTTAAGAAGCATTTTAGCCCTTCTTCCAACTCATAACAATAATCATCATTAGTGTCTATAACAATAATACTTAAGAGATAGAAACAAACAATAGTAACTAGTCAAAGCATATCATATTTTTTATAAGTTTGTGTTGAAAAACTTACTCAAATTTAGTAAAAACTAAGGGAGAGAACATATTTTGAAAATATGAGTTTTACATATTTTGAAGTTACTTATCACTCTTAAAAATACAAGTTATTCAAAAATTAGCGTAGAAGACTTAAAAACTAGCAGAGAAGACTTCCACGGAAGTCTTCTCGGATCAGTTAGAAACTTTAATTAACGTGAATGTTGGTAACCTCATAAATATCACCAATTAAGTTATAAATTTCATTCAGTAACCCAAATATTAATTAATAAATATGAAACAAGAAAATGTTAAATTTATTAAACATTGACGCAGACGACATCCACGGAGGTCATCTAGTAGACTTCCAGAGAAGTCGTCCATTTAGGTTTACGCGGACGACTTCAATCTAAGTCTTCCAGACGACTAAAACACTACAAGAAAATTGAGATATTGTGACTAAATTTTGATACTATTAATATGAGTCACAAATCTGGGACATTGGTGATACAATATTGCAACTAATATTTTATGTCACAAATTAGTAGATGTTTTGTCACAATATTGTGACTGTTTAAATTGTAACCAAATTTTGTCACAATTAGTTACAATGTTGTGACAAAAAGAATAGTTGTAACAAACTGTGACAATATTGAGACCTAATATGTCGTCACATAATTGTTACGATTTTTTGGTGAATGCAATAGTCTCAGTTTATGACAATACTATGACTAAATTTATTAATTGTATTTTAAATTCATTAACATATATATATATATATATATATTGTTTACTTAATTTTCTTTCCAAAAAAAAAACAGAACACATCTTGTTAAAAAATTTCAAAATTATATCAATTATATATTTTTAATGTATCAATAACTAAACTAATTAAAAATGTATGTCATAAAGAAAAAGTGATATACTAACTATTTTTGTTTATTATAAAATGAATATCACATGTTGACAAAAAAAATGAATATCACATAAATAAATTTATAAATAAATCAAGAGACTTGATAAATTTATGGCTGTAGAAAAATTTATACCTTAATTTAAAGCCCAATGAAAATCCATTATCCCATAAACCCTAAAACTAGGGGCACGGTGTGTATATATGCGTATGCACTTTCATTCACCCTAAAAAAAAAGGGGCTGCAGCCGTTTACGAGATAAGAAAAAGAGAGAGTGCTTGTCGTTGGGGTTAAGAGAAAGAGGGAGTTGATCCCCACTGATACATCATCTGCTACGCTTTGGTGGTGTGTTTTCCTAGCAGACGGGGACTAACGAGAGAAACGGAGAACCCTCGTGGAAGGAGAGAAAAGATAAAAATTCGACTCGAGCAATAAGATGAAGGTTAACAGAGAGCACGACGGACTCTGGTGTTGAAGGGAAAAAAAAGACACTTTCAATATAAGTTTGTTTTAAGAGATTCTGGTCAGATCTGAGAATTTTTTTACCATTTTTTGCTTTCTGCGCAATAATTATCAGAAGATCATCCGAAGCTGGAAGCTGCACTTTTGATATATCCCACGACATCAACAGTGTTTATGTTTTACCTTAATTTATTTTATTTCTTCATTTTTGTATATTTTAGTTACACCAAAAAATAATAATTAATGTATAGCTACAAATGTAATTTGGCTACATAGATGAGTGGTTGTAACAACATATATGTTTGTAACGATATATAGTTTGATAATATATTGCTGAAAGATTGTGACAAATTCGAGATGGATAATCTTAACTAATAAAAATAAATTATTTAGTGATAAGCGTGAAAATTTGTGACTACAAAATAGTCTTATATGAGACATATTTGTGATGGTTTTTATAGTCTTTATTTGTGACAGTGTAAGACTAACCTTTTGTTGAAATAAGCCACCGAATTAAGATGTTATGAGAGTCACATAATATGACAATTTTGTGACATAATTTTTAGTTGGTAATTGTAACAGGTTTGTTACATTTGTATATCGTTGCTACTTGTGACTTAATGGTTACCAATGAATATGTCACAAACACGGTGACATTTTTGTTACTAAAATTCATTTGTGACGTGCCTATTGTAACCGTTTTCAAATCATCACAATTACGTCACAATGTTTATATTGTTACCGAATATCATCTACTAGGATAAGACCCGCGCCTTGCGCGGAATTAAGTTATTATTTTTATTATATTTTGGAGATAAAACAATAGTTTGGCTTCATTTGGATTAGGGGTGTTCAATCCGGATATCGGGTTGGTTTCGGTTTGGTTCGGTTTTTTTCGGTATTTCGGTTAGTAAAATATAACTATTATTCTAAATCCATATTTACTTTGACTTTAGTCTTTCACATACTTTTGAAAGATTTCAACTGGACGACTAAATTGATCAGCCAATCTTGTTACTTTAAATCATTATTATTTATATATATATATATATATTATTTAGTTTGAATATTTATTAAATAAAAATTCATATGCGTTATATTTTATGATCATTTGTAACTTATTATAACAAAAAAATAATCTATTGATCACAAAATTTTCAGAGTGGGAATATTCAAATTTCTAATAATATATAGACGTTTTGAAAAATTCAAAATATAACATATAAAAAAAATATAAATGTTTTTATTATATATTTAATGTGATTTTTTAATATCTTTCAATAATATAAAATTAAAAAAAAGAACTAAGATACAAAAATTGTTATCAAATATTTATTATTCATAATAATTAATTTTCATATATACGTTAATCATATTAGGTAATTTCGTATCTTCTAATTAAGGAAAGTGAAAAAAAAATATTTGGTAGATTATTTATCAATTCGATAGTTTAATAAAAAATATAATGTAAGTTAAGATGGACCAACCTATTTTTCTAAGAATAGTATATTTTATATAGTTATTTATTAAATGAGAATTTATAATCATACAGTTCTATGAACATTCATATCATTTTATAACTGAATATTTAAATCATCGATAACAAAATTTTCAATGTGAAATCTTTAATAAGTTTATAATTTATAAATGTTTTTGAAAATTCATTGAAAGTTTTAATATTAAAATATTTATGTAATCTTATGGTATATAGTATAATCTATATATATATATATATATGTTTTATTATTAAATTATATTTTCTACTCATATGGTTTTAAAATCATGTGTATCTTCTTATAATATTAAATAAAAGTTCATATTAATACAATTTTATGATCATTTGTAACTTATTATGACAAAAAAATAATCTATTGATCACAAAATTTTCAGAGTGGGAATCTTCAAATTTCTAATAATTTATAGACGTTTTGAAAAATTCAAAATATAACATATAAGAAAAAATATAAATGTTTTTATTATATATTTAATGTGATTTTTAAATATATTTTAATAATATAAAATTAAAAAAAATAACTAAGATACAAAAATTGTTATCAAATATTTATTATTCATAATAATTACTTTTCACATATACGTTAATCATATTAGGTAATTTCGTAGCTTTTATTTAAGGAAAGTGCAAAACATTTTTTGGTACGTTATTTATCAATTTGATAGTTAGTTTAATAAAAAGTGTAATATAAGTTAAGATGGACCAACCTATTTTTTTTTAAGAATAGTATATTTTGTATAGTTATTTATTAAATAAGAATTTATAATCATACGGTTCTATGATCATTCATATCGTTTTATAACAAAATATTTAAATCATCGATAACAAAATTTTCAATCTGAAATCTTTAATAAGTTTATAATTTATAAATGTTCTTGAAAATGCATTGAAAGTTTTGATATTAAAATATTTATGTAATCTTATGGTATATAGTGTTTAATCTATATATATATATTTATTTTATTATTAAATGATATTTTTTACTCATATGGTTTTAAAATCATGTGTATCTTCTTATAATAAAAATTTAAACCATTGATCATTAATTTTTAACATAATAATTTTAATAGTTTTAGTAATTTATTGTCGTTTTTAAAAATTCAAAATATAACATATACGAAAAAATCTAAATTTTATTTTTATAGCTAATTTGATTGTTTAATTTATTTTAATAATATAAAATTAAACAAAAAATGAAGGAGGAGATATAAATTGTTATCAAATCTTTATTATTAAAATCATTAATTGTCATATATATATTAGTCATTTTTGGTAATTCTGTAGGTTTTTTTTAAGGAAAGAAAATATCATATCATATCATTATATCATATAGTTTGACCAACTTATGTATCTAACAACATATAAAAATCGAATGTGGACCTACTTATTTTTCAATTGAATGTAATTGACTACCTAATTGAGTGCCACCTATGCATTGGGGCCTCTTTTAATTAATACAAAATTGAGGTTACATCTTTTCAAATGTTCTTCAATTAATATATAAGGGATTGTGACTAAAATTTTGGTCTTAATATAGCAATTTTCTTGTAGTGAAATATAAGTCGTCTGGTCAACGCAGAGGTTATTTTTGCAATTGACTTTGAAATTTGTTATCTGGGACGACTGAAAAATAAGTCGTCTATTTTTGTTTGGTTAAAAAAAAACTCCAAAAAAGCTAGACGACTTACATTTCAGTTGTCATAGGTTAGTTTTGCATTTGACTGGATTATTTCACAATTTTGACTTTCCTTGACGACTTACATTTCAGTCGTCTGGTGAAAAATTGAAATATCAATAATTTATTAAAACTCGATGACTTACAATTAAGTCGTCATAGGTTAGTTTTGCAATTGAAAAAAAAACTTTAATATTTAATTATACCCAAACAACTTTCAATTCAGTCGTCCAGGATTTACGAGGTTTCACCAGAATCTCGGAATAAAATCGTGGACGACTTACATGTAAGTCGTCGGGTGGACGACTGAATTGTAAGTTGTCTAGTATAATTAAATATTGAAGTTTTTTTTTCAATTACAAAACTAACCTATGACGACGTAATTGTAAGTCGTCTAGTTTTAATAAAATATTGATATTTCATTTTTCACCAGACGACTGAAATGTAAGTTGTCCAGGAAAGTCAAACTTCTGAAATAATCTAGTCAATGCAAAACTAACCTATGACGACTGAAATGAAAGTCATCTAGGTTCTTTGGAGATTTTTTTGTAACCAAACAAAATCAGACGACTTAACTTTCAGTCGTCTCAGAAAACAAATTTCATAGTCAAATGCAAAAATAACCTCTGCCTTGACCAAACGACTTCCAGGTAAGTCGTCTATAGCCAGACAACTTACCTATAAGTCGTCTGGACGAACAGATCTGGAAAAAAACTCGATTTCGTACCTTAAATTGGTGAGATAACTTCCTTAGCACACATAAGGCTTCTCCAAGAACACATAATCTCAAACGAAAGTGATCCACTTAAAATCATTAGTTTCTTTGACTCTATGAACCATAAAAAATATAGAATCAAACTCTTGGTTTTTTTTAGCTTAATGTGGAGAGAAGATGAGAGAGATGTTGTGTTTAGTTCATAAGAATGGAGAAAGAAGAAGGGTAAATCGATTTTGGGAGCATTAAGAGCTTCAAATTGGTTGTTCCTGGTGGTTAGGGTATTGATGACAATGACAATTTTGTAATTACTTGAAGATGATGAGGGTGAGAGAGTAAACATGTTATTTTTCAAAAAAAAAAAATTGATGGCATTTTCGTGAATTATATGAACTTGTGGGGTGAATAGAGGAAAACTAATTTCTAAAAAAAAAAGTGAGGTTAGTTTTGTGTTTGACGTTGTAGGTCAATTTTGCAAAAAACCCGAAAATAATTTTAAAAATGTTTCTTAAACATGAAGAATGCTACCAAAAAAATGGTAAATATAAAAATTTCCCTTGATGTATATGTGATATGCATACTAATAATTATGAGTTTCAGCATATAAAAATTTACATGATGTTTGTGGGTATATTTGATACGATTAAATTATGAATATTGTATTATAACGTATCATATTATAATTTCTCCATGCGAAAGGGTTTCAAATATTATTTTATTAGAGTTGACTCGTATATATCATTGCTTAGAACATGGAATATTAATGATCCATATGAGAATACTAATTTGGTCACCTAAGTTCATGGTCATCTGGAATTATGCATATATATTCTATTTCTTTGTTAAGATAAAGAAAGCACATATAGTGACTGAATTGTGCATGTGATTTTTAGATTTTTAAATCAAATGTCTGGCTCAACGTTATGTACAGTTAGTTTAATAATTGGAAGTTAGAGATATCAAATATTGCATAATAAGTTAAACTTAAAGATTTAGTGCGAGATTTTTCAATTGTTGCCGGCCTATCATCGAGTTTAGACCGAGACGGGTACTAACCGTTCTCCAATCCCATTGATTGGGTGTTTCAACGTCGGTCTTAAATTTGACTTCAATGTGTTCTTCGGAACACAGGCTTTAGGATACAGGTTTTTTTTTTGCTCTTTTCCCACATATATCTTTCGTCATATTGTAGTGGTTTTCGTTTATCATTTCACTGCTGAGTATACCTCCGATAACCACCTAAGCTCGTCGGGACTTTAATTTAATATAAAAGTTTCTTGTCCAAAAAATCCTGTGTATTATTTTATATTAGATATAAAACTTTAAATTGATCTTTATCCAATCTTATAAACAACCAAGGTTTATTTTAGTATATACAGTAACTAGATATTGATCCTAACGACCATGCGGGTTTTCGTTATAAAATATTTTAGATTATGTAATAAAATATATCAATAAATTAATGTAATTTGGTGTTATATATTTTCTAATTTTATAATAATAATTGTGTGGCGTATAATACTATTACTATAAATTTTATAAATTTTGTATTTTTGTAACAAACTTTATTTTGAAAACATTATTATGTAACAATACTGATTTACATAAATTTTGTTTTATTTTAAAATTTGAAATATATGTGGAAATTAAAGTAAGTTAAACCTACATAATAGAGAATTTGATATATAATTATTAATTAAATCAATTAATTATAGTTGTTTAAATAATAAACCGAATTGGTTTTTAATCAGAAGAATAAACAAACGTTAATAACAGTAGACTAAAGTTGCATATATACGATATTAACAAAGATCAAATGTTTCATCTTAAAGTGCAAATTAATTGTATTACATGGTAAAATCATTTGAAGGTATGACTTCTAAGTGAACTAAATTTTTAAAAAAAAACACATATGAAATACGTCATATTTTTTTGTGCTAAATAGATAGGATATGTTTATTTTTACATTAGAAATATAAATGAATATTTCTTTTTAAAAAATATTTTAAAATATTTCTTAAATTTAAATTTGAAATAAATTCAATTTGAAATTAGGGGATTTGCCAAAAAATGTTTCAAAACCTGATTTTGAATATAAAAGTGTACCTCATATTCAATCAAATGCAAAAGTAATCCAAAAGCCTAGTGAAACTATAACAGCCCCCTTACAAACAAACAAAAAACATGTATTCAGTTTTACCATTATAACCCTTCTCTATTATGACTTTTTTCTAAGTTTTCTCGTTTAGTAGATCTTAAAAATAATTTTATAATTTTATAAAATATATTTGATGGGTAAAAAATTGAAATCATGTAATAATAAACATTTCTCAATGATGTAAATTTAGTTCATCTGAAATTGAATTATTTTCAACATAGATTGGTTTAGGGTTTGGTAACATATATTATAGTATTGTATGTATATTTAGGGTTAGATTCTGAAATCTTACTTTCGTTTTTTTAAATTGACCCATATATGTTTAGTAAGTATCTAATAACTTGATTTAAATATTTTCTAAGTTTCTTTTAAGTTTAAGAAAGTGTTTTTTTGCATAGTTAATTGATTTTAGGGTCTGGAAGACTCATAGAAGACTTAAAAAGAAGTCTTCTGACATATCCCGCCTAAATTTTAGTCGAATTTAGGGTTTCCGCCTAAATTTGAAAAATTTAGGTTTCCCGCCTAGATCAAAGTCTTCCATTAGTCATCTAGGAGTCTTCCAGAGAAAGTCTTCTTATGGATTAGATCTTTAAAATAATTAATAAATTTTATAAAAAAAAATTTCAAAGGGAAAAAGTCAAAATCATGTATTAATAAACATTTCTAAAAGATGGAAATTTAGTTTTACTGAAATTAAATTATTTTTAACATAGATGAGTGAATGTAGATTGAGTCATGATATTCTTTAGTTTAGGGTATGGTAACATATGTTGTAGTATTGTTAGTATTTTTAGGGTTAGATTTTGAAATCTCATCTTATTTTTTAAAAAAAATATTTGACCTTCATGTGATTAGTAACTTGATTTAAACAATTTCTAAATATCTTAAAAGTTTGGGAAAGTGTTTTTTGCTTAGTTATTTGATTATAGGGTCTGGAAGACTCACAGAAGACTTCCCAATAAGTCTTCTGACATATCACACCTACATTTTGGTAGAATTTAGGGTTCCCACCTAAATTTAGAAAAAAATTAGGTTTTCTGCCTAAATCAAAGTCTTCCCGAAGTCTTCTAGGGTTGGGTGAATGTAGAATTAGTCATGATAGCATTTAGTTTAGGGTTTGGTAACATATGTTATAGTATTGTTGGTATTTATAGGACTAGAGTTTGGAATCTTAACTTTAAAAAATTTGTTTTGACCTCGATGTATTTAGTTTTGTGTATATTAAACACTTTATAAGTTTAATGAGTTATTATTTGCTATTTAGTTAGTTATTTGATTAGTTTACGTTTGGAAAACTTCCAGAAGACTTCACAAGAAGGCTTCCCAAGAAGTCTTCACAAGAATACTTCCCAAGACGTTTTCACAAGAAGACTTCCCAAGAAGTCTTCTGACATATTCCCGCCTAAATTTCTAGAATTTAGGTTTCCCGCCTAAATGATTGTAGAATATAGGTTTCCCGCCTAAATTGAAGTCTTCTAGGAGTCTTCTCATGCATTTGAATTTAGGATCTAGAAGACTTCTTAAGAAGTTTTTTCTTAGAAGACTTTTAAAGAAGTCTTCTCTTAGAAGACTTCCCAAGAAGTCTTCTATATCGAAAATATTTAACCTAATTGGAAGTTTTGTCTCTATATATAAAGAAAATTAACACATTCTCTTTTTTCCTCTCAAATGGCTGCAACAAAAATGTAATGTTTCTCACTCTAAAACTCTCCAACCTCTCTCTAATATCTTTGAACATCAAAACACCAAATTTAAATTCATTTCTCATTTTTTTATGTCTTCTCATTAATTTATCTTCTTTTTGCACGTTTTTCATTACATGGTTCTCATCTTTCACTCATTCAAAAGTAGATCTATAAATGTTGGATATGTATTATTTTGTGCTTTATATATTATATTCTAAAAAGCTATAGATTCAACCTATTGTAATTGTTTTGTTTATTATTTAAGCATAAAATCATATTTTTGAAGTTTTTATCTGTTTTGAAGTCATATGAATGCTTTTGAATTTGCAGGTTTTCCAGATCTGAAATTGACTTTAAAAGACTTCTCAAAAAACTGTCGGAAGAATTCAAGACAAGTCTTCTAATGCATTTTATGCTAGAAGACTTCCCACGAAATTTTCTGGAAGTTTTCTGCACAAAGTGATACAAATATTGGATATGTATTTTATATGTTTTATATATTGAATCCTAAAAAGTTATAAATTCAACCTAATGTGACAAATTTTTGTTTATTACTAAGCATAAAAAGTGTTTTTGAAGTTTTCTCTATTTTGAAACTGTTTGAATGCTTTTGAATATATAAAATTTTCAGATATAAATCAGACTTTGAAAGACTTCTCAGAAGACTCTTGGAAGTCTCTCGAAAGACTTCTTGGGAAGTGTTCTAATGCATTTTATGCTAGAAGACGACCCACGAAGTCTTCAGGAAGTTTTCCAAAGTTTGAATATGCAGATTTTTCAGATATGAGTTAGACTTTGGAAGATTTCTCCGAGGACTCTTGGAAGACTCTCAGAAACTCTCGGAAGACTCTTGGAAGACTCAGAAATTCTCGGAAGACTCTTGGCAAACTTCGTGATAAGTCTTCTAATGTATTTTATGTTAGAAGACTTTCCACGAAGTCTTCGGGAAGTCTTCCAAAGTCTTATGTCCAAAGTGGTACAAATGAATGATGTCAAGTGGAGTCCAAGCTGATCCATGTTGAGGAATGATATCTAGTTCCATGTGTAATAGTTTTGTTTATGGTTTGTTTTATGATTTGTATGTGCACTATTTAGTTGTGAATTCTTTTGTAAACTTAAAGAAATGTTAATCAAAAGAATTTGCTAAAAATGTTCATGTCTTGCCAAAAGTACTTGATATTATTGAAGTTATTGATACAACATACCACAAATTGTTTTAACCATTCTATCCACTCATATCAAAACACAACAACACAAAAACTTAGTCAAATTTACTAAAACTAAGAGAAAAGACTTAAAAATAACTTAGTCAAATTCACAAAAGATCAAACTTGAATTTTAAGTGAGAGAAGATTTTTTTAAAATTTCAGGTAAGTTAAAAATTATATCTTATGATCTAAAAAGATACATTAAACCACATGAAGTGATATTCTTGAAGTTACTTAACACTTTTGAAAGTTAACACTTATGTCGAAGACTTACAGAAGACTTCTCCGTTTAGCTAGAAACATTATTAAACAACAACGTTTGTAACTTAATAATTATCACCAATTAAGTTAAGAATTCGACTCAGTAGTCCCAATATTGACAAACAAACATGAATTAGCAAGAAAATATTAAAAAATCATTTTAGTTTTGGATAAATTTGAAGTTTAATAAATATTTACGTAGAAGACTTCTTTGGAGGTCATCCACGGAAGACTTTAAAAGAAGTCTACTCTGTGTAGACTTCAAAAGAAGTCCTCTGATTAGGTCATTTTTTTCAATTGCAAATTTACGAAGAAATATTTCTTAAGAAGTCTACTCTACATAAGACATCTAAGGAAATTTTCCTTTGTAAATATTGGCTTACTTTTAAAATTGATTTTTTTTTTGAAATTCTCAGAGAAGACTTCCTTGGAAGTATTTTCGGATAAACAAGTTACTTTTGAATTTGACCGAAGTTGGTCAGAATTTTAACTTTTTGTAGAAGACTTCTACAGAAGTCTACCTAGAGAATACTTCAAAAGAAGACTTCTGGAAGACTTAGATAAGTCTTCCGTCGGATGACTTTTCTAGAAGACTTCTAATATTAAATGTTTTACTATTATTTTTCAATTGCAAAAGTAACCCACGCAGACATCTTCCGGCATTGAAAAGATTTAGTGAAGACTTCTGTAGAAGTTTTCTCCAGGAAGACTTCTAAGGAAGTCTTCTATAAAAAGTCAAATTTCTGACCAACTTCGGTCAAATTTAAAAGTAACATGTTTATCGGAGAAGACTTCTCTGAAAATTTTGAATTTTTTTCTTTACAAAGGAAAGTTAGAAGACTTCCAGGGAAGTCTTCTATTAAAAACACAAAAGGTCAATTGAAAACTAATATATGCATTGACCAGAAGACTTCTCGATAAAAAAAGACTTCTAAAGAAGTCTTCTTCGTCGAACAGATCTAAAAAATAAAATGTGGTTCGCGATTTCATACCTTGAACTCGTGAGATGACTTGCATGGTTTCTCCAATCACTCAGAACTTCACCAGAACAGCTACCTACTCGTTAATCACCAAGAATCTCGAGTTTATGAACCTTACCTAATTGGTAATGAAAATCTTCAGTTTTTTTGATGAATTTTGAGAGAAAGTGTAAGATATATGGTTTGTGTGGATAGGAAAGGAGAAAGGATGAGAAAAAATCAAAACATTAGGGCATTAATACTCTCAATTTGGTAGTTCATGGTGGTTGATGTATTGATGTCAATGGCAAAGTTGCAAATATTTGGTGAAGTTGAGGATGATAAGATAAAAACATTATTTTCGAAAAAAAAGTAATGGCATTTTCGTGAATAACTAGAACTTCTAGGGTAAGTAGGACAAAACAAAGTTTCAAAAAAAAACATAGGTTATTTTTGTGTTTGACTTGAAATTTTGAGTCATTTTTGAAAGAAGCCCTTGTAATTATTATTATCATTAAAATATTATTAAAAGTATTTTTTATAATTTATAATTTTTGTTTACAATCAAAACTAAACTAAAATTTTATTCATAACTATATTTTGTGATGAATTAATTTTTAAATAACTAATTTTGAAAATATACTTAAAAAAATATTCTAAAAGATATTTGAAAGATTTTGTTAGATATTTCTTTAATATATTTATTAGTATTAAATAAAAATAAAGATATTAACATAAATTATAATTAAGTTATGTAAAAATTAATAAATTTTCTAAGGATGGTCTAAATAAAAAAATCACACATGAATGAAGTCATGACTTCTATTTTAAGAGTTACTAGTATATCTCCCGTGCTATGCACGGCTATTATTTATTTGTATGTAGATATACACTAAATATAGTAGATATAAATTTAACAATCTTAATTTGCATTTTATTTTATTTTTAAATTGATATTTATAACTTACAATTGCATAATATAAAGAGCCCTAATATAAATCCTGAAAGTAAAATATTGATCTTCTTTCAAAACCAAATAAAAATTTATACATATGAAACACAAATTGAAGAAAAACATGTGTTTTCCATAAGTACTATTAATGTATCAACCTTACTTTGTAGATAAATTCTATTAGTGTTTTTTGTCGTGTTTATCTCTTTTTTTTTTCCAATGGATGTTTTTGTTATCTTTCACTATAACTTTTACATTTCTTCATTTTCAATGCTATACATGCTTTGACATTTTGTTTCCAAAAAAATCAGCCAAATTTTGTTAAGCTTAGAAGAAAAGTAAAAGTGAAAAAGTATATATAGATCAAAAGTAAACAAATAAACACATAAATAAAAAAATAATGAAGACCAACCTGGTCACTGATCAGATTAGTAGGTGATATATGAATCTTTTTCATTTTTCCTCTCACCTGAATTTCTCCAGCTCCATTTGTTGTCTTCTAATGATCATCATTTTTTCTCTTGTGGCACTTCTCAAATTTCTGAAAGATTTTGTACGCTTGCTTTACGGCGAGTCTCTATTATTCTCCTTCTCTTTTTTTTGTGTGTCCTTCTCTTTTTTTTGTGTGCACATTACCACACAAAATAAGAACTTCCAAAAAATCCAGAATTGATTTAATCTATTTTGAAAATGACATCGACTTCGTTTACTTGCGTTATCACTTTCACCCAGCATGTAGCAAAATGTTTATAAAAAAAAGCTATCAGTAGATTACAAAAGAAACGGTCGATGAAAAAAAAAATTCAACATGACGCAATTTAGGATTTGAGGAGGAAGAGTTTGAGTGTTTTTAGCGTAAATAACCTGGACACTACTAACGTTCATCAGCCAATTTTGGAGTACGACTGGCCTGCCCGTTTGAAGCCTATTGTTGTGCCACCGTGGGTTTGCCAGAGATTTCGTTGATATTGATCCACCATTCGATACTATGGATACGGTTAATAAAATTTTCAATCTATCTGTTTAAAATTGCAATTTCACACTTTAGACAGAGAGTTAGAAGCTGTTACAAAGAATTTAGGAATTTAAGCAAGTAGAGATGAATTTGAGTAAAAGCTCTGTGAGTTAAATTTTTATCTAAACGAAAGATTACCGTTTCCAAAGATCGTGAGATGATGGTGTATTGTGAGGAATATTAGGAACTTTTAATTTTTTTTATAGAAAAGATTAGTTGAGATAAGCACACGAAACTGTTTTGTATTTTTTTTTGCATTTATGTTTTTAAAATTTGTAAAACATATGACATGTGTCAGATTTCTATTTGTTAGGCGACTTGCGCTTTAGTATATAAAGGATTCTTGGGTTTACCCCCTAGGGTGAACCTAGAGGTTCACCAACCAATAGAATTTCATTATTTTAAATTCGATATCTTTTAAAAAAAGAAACAAAATATTGTCAAGTTATTATGTTTTTAAAATAAAAAGATAAAAAAAATAGTTGTTACAAAAGAAAATATTTTTTTTTAAATATTGTTAACGTCGTCAACAAAACACTAAACCCTAAATCCTAATCCCTAAACTCTAAATCCTAATCTCTAAACCCTAAATTTGAAACCCTAAACCCTTGGGTAAACCCTAAACCCTTGGATAAATCATAAACTCTAAATCAAAAACACTAAACACTAAAATCCTAAACCCTTGAGTGTTTTAGTGTTTAGTATTTTTGATTTAGAATTTATGATTTATCCAAGGGTTTAGGGTTTACCCAAGGGTTTAGAGTTTCGGGTTTAGGGTTTAGGGATTAGGATTTAGGGTTTAGTTTTTTCTTAAAAATATTTTTTTTGTAATTACTACTATTTTTATTTTTATTTTTTTTATCTTTTTATTTTAAAAACATAATATAACTTGACAATAATTTGTTTCATTTTATAAAAAATATCAAATTTGAAATAACATAGTACTATTGGTTATGGTGAACCTAGAGATTCACTCTAGGAGGTGAACCCAAGAATAAGTCATATTTTAATAGATAAAATGAGTTTGTCAAATCAAGGTATCTATCATAATTTGAGTGAGATGGATAGTAAAAGTTATCATATGAGTATAAAATTAGTTTACTTTACTCCTATTAAAACGGTTTTGGACATAAAGATATGGATAAGTCATAAGAAATCACCTTACGACCCGAAATTTATGTTGTTATTATATTATATTGTTTCTTGAAAATCGCTTATATTCTATAGACTAAGAACTTATAACTAATGTTTATGGTCTTATAGAGTTATACACTTATACACCCTTTTTTTTGTCGACACAGAGTTATACACCTAGCAGACTAAATCAAAGATATTCTATGAGATCAAGATTTATTTTAATATAATCATAAAATTTTAGATAACTGAATTCATAAATAGAATTATGAATTATTATAAACTAATATGGATTTCTATAAATACATCAAGAGTTTTGTCCAAAAAATGGCACAGAGTCGAAAAGCCAAAGAGGTACAAGCTTCTAAAAATAATTGTCTTCCGGAAGATGACAAAAAAAAAGAATGTCTTCTGAAACCAATTTCTCCGAAATCTCAAAGTATCGGACTATAGTTTATATATATATATATATATAACTTAAAATATACATTTATAAATCTGATAAATTAATAAATTTATTTGTTTTAAGTTAGACCACTTCAAAAAATGACATAATACAATATATAAATTAAATATTGATTTTTCTTCTAAATAAAAATTAGAGAAATTTCCTAAGATAACTTTTTTTAAGTTTTTGTCACAAAATAACATTCAATAAAGAAAATGACCAAAATAAGTTTTATTAAAGACTGAAAATGTATTTTTACACTAGGATTAACTAATATAGACTTAGGATTTTAGAGTTAAGGAGTAGAGTTTTGGAGACAGAATTTCAAATTTAAAAAAAAAAAAAAAAATTTAAAATAAAATAGGCTATTTTGTTCATTTTCTTTTTTGATGGTTATTTTTATGAAAAATCTTAAAAAAGCTATTTGAAAGAATTTCCCTTAAAATTATTTAATGTTTTTCTTATTGTTATAAAGTATTTGGTACAAGAGAGAGAATCAATGATTCTTATTCAACCGAGTCTATAGAAATACATGTACAATACATATAGAATCTAGGATACGCAATTTGAATACACCAGAAGAGAAAAAATCAAACAAAAAGAACAAATGTGTAAAGTAAAATATCGTACTAGTAAATATTTCTTCTTTTATAAAAAATATTTATTCTGAAAAAGTAAATAATTTTTTTTAAGTAAATAACTTTATAAGTTAACAAGTAACATAGTTTTGGTATTATCTTATATATTAAAACAGAAATCACAACCTTGATTCATGTGTGATTTTTTGAAAAATGGACCTAATGGACCTATTCATAGAAATTCATATTACATTTTAGTTCAGACTAATAATAAATCAAAATTTTAAAATATTTTAATCATAATATTTTATTGTGTTTAAAGTTTTAACTGTGACTGCCTTTTCTGAGAACTAATGTGAATGTGATACATATACCATTAAGTTTTTAAGTAATAGTGTACGTATTTTGAGATTCATCAGATCACGGAATAAACTCAAATAACCATAAACCAGATATGATTTTTCGTTTGGTGTGGTTGATTTGATGTAGGTTTACGTACAAATTGCAAGATAATATTGTGCAAGAGAAATACTATCCGCCGAAAATGAAGCCAACCATCCTTGGAAAATAAAACAATTCGGTGAGGATTTTATCCCAACATTATTTTGTTATAAGTATTCCTAACATTATTTTTGTTATAAATATTCCCAAACATTATTTAAGCTTTATATTAGAACGTTTTAAATTTTATAGTATATGAGATGAACGACATCGATCGGAATATTAGGAAAGGACTCGACATAGTCCAAGATCGACAGCCAGATTAATATAGAAAACGTGCATCAACCAGAATATTAGGAAACGACATAATCGAGTCCTAAAACTAGAAGTAGAAACTCTAGCACTTGAAAATTTATCATGACAGCCAAATTAATTACGAAACTCAAAACTAGTTCACACCAAAATTAACCAAACTACTATTTCAAAAAAAAAAAATATGTATTTTGCATATTACTTAATATATACACAGTTGCTATTAAGCTATAAAAATTTGGTTTACATTATTTATTTTTGATTATTTTAAATAATGTTTAATGTTTCCACACCTCAAAAACGTCATTACCTACGTATATTTGATATACTTCGCCTCTATAAATGTTATTTGGATCTGTGGTCATTCCTACTCACATGCAAAACAAAACAAAAAAATGGATAAAAGATGGAGTCTTCAAGGCATGACTGCTCTTGTAACTGGTGGAGCCAGCGGAATCGGGTTCGTTTTTCTACTCTCTAGCTATATCATTATCATATTTATTTCCCATTGCTACGTCCCCTTTTCTATGTAATGTCGATAACCTTTTGTTAAATTGTGGACTGTTCTAGGCATGCCATAGTAGAAGAGCTAGCTAGTTTTGGAGCTATAATCCATGTATGTGACATATCCGAAACACTGCTCAATAAAAGTTTAAGCATATGGGAAAAGAAAGGGTTTCAAGTGAGCGGTTCAATATGTGATGTATCCTCTCGTCCCGAGAGAGAAACACTAATGCAAACCGTCTCAAAGATGTTCGATGGCAAGCTGAGTATTCTTGTAAGTTAATCTTAACTTTTTTAAATATAAGTATATTCTTAGGGGAAAAATACCTATTAAGTAGTGGCAAATATAGTAAGATTTTTGTTACTCTTTGTTTTTGTTCAACATAGGTGAATAACGTTGGGGGAATTCGCCTTAAACCAACAACAGAATATGTGGCAGAAGATTTCTCGTTCCATATTTCAACAAACTTGGAATCTGCTTATCATCTTAGCCAGCTTTCACATCCTCTTTTAAAGGCTTCTGGATATGGAAGCATTGTTATGAATTCTTCTGTTGGAGGGGTTGTATCTATGGAATGCGGATCCCTCTATGGTTTATCGAAAGGTAGAACTATGGAATATTAATCAATAACAATAGACATAGTAAAACCAGTGGTGGTAGTCTAGAGGCACTTGAGGGAATAAACCTAATACGGGGAATCCTGGTTTGAACCCTGCTAGCCACATGGATATGAACTATTGCTTTCGGCTCATTTGAATGTCCAGGAGAGAGTTTATCTGTGGGCTGTACCTCCACCCGAGGATTAGGTCTGTGTCTTTAATAGACTCGGATTTAACCTTTTCAGTTTCAGAAAAAAAAAAACAATAGACATAGTAATCTTGTGAATATCTTTAAGGTTAATGTTGATTTACGTTAGTAAGTTGGTTTAGTGTTGTGTGTCAAAATTCAGAGCTGAAATGATAAGATAGATATACTATATATATGCGTGTGTGTGTGCATTATTTTAGATCTCGTCTTCATTGAAATAAGATTCTAAACACAGCAACAATTATTTTTATTTTTTTTTGATAACTCTGGTATCTGGACAGCCACAATTCCAACTATCCTCCCGAAAAAGGTCCAACGCCCCAACGGAAGGGATGTTAAATCCGTTGTGGCCAAGACTCGAACCCGGGTGGCGGGCAGTACAGTTGTACCTCCTTTACCACCAAGCTACGAGCGCTTGGTTCACAGCAACAATTATTGTTAGATAGATACAAAAGATCCTAGTGTCAAATATAGCTCATGTTGTGTAACATATATAATAATATAAAGAGTGGTATGTCTGTTAGTTACCAAAAATATCGTATAGTAACAAATCTATACAAAAAAGACAAGCATGAAGGCTTTTGTGAATTTATTACTATGCGATACTTCTAGTGGGTAAATAGGTCGTTTATCCTCTAAATGATTAAATATCTTTTTTTTTGTACAGGAGCTATGAATCAACTAGCAAGAAGTTTGGCGTGTGAGTGGGCAACTGATGGCATAAGAACCAACTCTGTTGCTCCTAATTTTATCCTCACTGATATGACTGCACCTGTAATCAATACCACCCTCCAGTAGTTGTTCTTATATATTATTTTCCAGTTAACACTTTGTACTTATCATTCTTATGTCCTATAATCTTGTGAATAATCAGGTTCTCGGAGACGCTTGTTACAGGAAGAGTTTGTTTAGTAGAACTCCACTTGGTCGCGCTGGAGAGCCAAAAGAGGTTGCATCACTTGTGGCTTTTCTTTGTCTACCTGCAGCTTCATATATTACTGGTCAGACCATTTGTGTTGATGGAGGTCTCACTGTCAATGGTTTCTCCTATCAGCCTAAGCCTTGAGCCATACTGGGTGTGTGTCTGAAAAATTTGTCTGTGCAAATAAGAAGAAAGTGATCCTTCTGTAGGAACATTATCTCATTTTCCATTTCCACAAGTTAAGGAATCGATGATTCTTTTTACTTTGTTTCCTATATATACATGTATAAACCATAAAATAATAATGAATAAAGACAGGATAACTTTGTTTTTTTAAAGAAAGTGTTCTTATGTTTCGTGTTAATGCGTTGCTATGATCGAGCTTTCTACTAACCATCGATTCCTTTTAACTTTTTTTTTTGAAACATAAATTTACTTTAATTCAAACTCAATTCTTTCTGTTACAATAAAAAGAGGTAATGTACCATTCTCTTTGATTGAAAATATAAACTACACAAGAAAGTAGATAAGCAAGATAGTTCTTCATGAGAAAATGATACAGCAAATTCAAGATCAAGCTCGAATGCATCGATAATATCTTCACAATAAAACCGGACAGCTAAGATACATAAAGAAGCGACGTTGAGAGCAAACTATCACCATCGGAAAATACACAATTAGTCTCGATTGCATCTTTAGGCCCAATACAAACGACTACACAAGATGAAAAGCAGTGATAAAGCAAGACTTAAAGTTCGATAATGAAACAAAAACGACATCTCCTTTCATGGACAGGAAGAATGGTGGTATAAGGTGCTTCTCGCTAGAGACGGTGAATATGAAACTAGACCCGATGAACCCACGATAAATATTTTTCAAAGAAGAGATATGACAATAAACAACTAGAAGAGATTCCACTAAACTCACTAGAAATCTCTGAGGAGCTAGCCCAAACATTCAAGATCTTTAATAATTGAAACAAGACCTTTAATGGAAAAAAAAAACAAATTTGGATAGATTATGAATCTTTTAGTAGCAAGTGTTAGGATATTAACACAAATCAGGTATAACTGATTAACAATGTTCTTATAAGATTGTTTAATAGATTTCTTATAAACCAAAAGATGTTCGACTGTATTCATTCGCTTTTGATTTACCATCTACATCGCTTACAACGATTTCACAAAGACTCCTCACAATCCTACACACTTTTATCATTCAAAGGATTACTAGAAAGGTGAAAGCAAAGTCATGAAAATTTCCGTAATTGACTGAACCTTCTAGAATAAAGCCCAATTATTAGGCCCATTAGAAGTTCGGAAGAGGCCCATTAGGTGGACTGAAAAAACACTCGTCTCGTAATAACAAGGGAAGAGTGTCGCAATCAATAACTACACAAAAAAGGACCAATGAAATCAATCTGACAGAGCCGGTCGTCTCTTCTTGTCTCCCTCTCCTCCTCGCAAGCTCCACAACGCCGAAGGCAAAGAGCTTCACACTTGAAATCTCCGCTCGTTTTAATCGGAGAAGCCGGAGAAGCCGGCGCCGGAGCAGGAGCAGACGAGAGCGATGGAACCGGCGGTGCTCGACGATATAATCCGGCGATTGGTTGAGTTTCGGAACACGAGGCCTGGATCGGGGAAACAAGTTCACCTCAGCGAAGGTGAAATCCGACAGCTCTGTGCCGTCTCTAAAGACATCTTTCTCCAACAGCCCATTCTCCTCGAACTCGAAGCTCCCATCAAGATCTGCGGTCTGATTCTTCCCTCTCTAATTATTTTTAATTTTTGTTCTCTTTCTGTTCTGTTGTTATTTTGTAAGGAAATGGTTTGAAGTAGACTGATTTTTTTGGTTTTTAATTGTTAGTGCATGTTGATGTAACAATTGGTAGTTTTTAAGTTGTAATTTCGAGCGTTAATGTTGTTTTGGCCCTTTTAAGTGAGTCAATAAATTGGTGAAAAATGGTATTTTGAGTTCAGAACTCTAAAATTCAAGCGAATGGGTGGTAAAATGTGGAGTTTTAACGTGAAGTTTAGTAGTTATGTTATATAAGACTTAAACAGGATTAAGAGTTTTCACATGTTCTTTTGAGGTTCGTTTTTTGTATATATGTTAACTAGTTTAAGTTACTGAGTTTTGATTGGTTCTCATGATATAGAGTTCTGTCTTTACTTTTACAGGTGATATTCATGGGCAGTACTCAGACCTATTGAGGCTCTTTGAGTACGGAGGTTTCCCTCCCGACGCCAATTATCTCTTCTTAGGTGACTACGTCGACCGCGGCAAGCAAAGCCTTGAAACCATATGCCTTCTCCTAGCTTACAAAATCAAGTACCCTGAGAACTTCTTCTTGCTGAGAGGCAACCATGAGTGCGCCTCCATCAACCGTATCTACGGATTCTACGACGAGTGCAAACGCAGGTTCAACGTCAGGCTCTGGAAAATATTCACGGATTGCTTTAACTGTCTTCCCGTGGCCGCCTTGATCGACGATAGGATACTGTGTATGCACGGCGGGATCTCCCCGGAGCTGACGAGCTTGGACCAGATCAGGAGCATTTCGCGTCCCTTGGATATTCCTGACTCGGGTTTGGTGTGTGATCTACTTTGGTCGGATCCTAGCGGAGACGTCAAAGGCTGGGGAGCGAACGACCGTGGGGTTTCGTATACTTTTGGAGCTGACACGGTTGCGGAGTTTTTGCAGAAGAATGATATGGACCTTATCTGTCGTGCCCACCAGGTCTTTCTTTAACTCGTGTTATCTCTTGTCTTTTAGTTACAAAACTGTGCTAGCTTGATCTGAGTGTGTTTTTGTGCTCTCGTGTGTGTGTGTTTTATTTTAGGTTGTTGAAGATGGGTATGAGTTCTTTGCGGAAAGACAGGTTGTTACTGTGTTTTCAGCTCCCAACTATTGCGGAGAGTTTGATAATGCTGGCGCGATGATGAGCATTGATGAGAGCTTGATGTGCTCCTTCCAGATTCTAAAGCCGTCTGATAAGAGATCCCCATTTCAATGACAACAATTATCCAGTCACCACCATGCTTCAAATTAACAACACTCCAAAAAGGTAAAACGGTTTTACTTGTTATAGTGAACCTCCTTCTACATATCCTGCTTCAGGTTTAGCCAGTTCACAGTATTTGGCTCTTGGTTTTCTGCAGTTTATATTTTTGCTTTAGGATAGTGAAACTAATGGCAAAAATGAAATATTTTTGAAGTCTAACCTACCTTTTATGGTGTTATCGCATACATTTTGCTCATGTTGATTATAATTTGATAGGAGGGACAAGTATTTAAATGCAAATACATTAAGAGTTGCTCACACTATTCATGATGTAGCTCTCAGCTTTTGATTTTATGTTTTGGTATTTCTGCAGCTGAGGAGCTAGAGCCAGAATTTAATGGCGAAGATAGGCACATTGTGTAGCAAACACGGAGACGGTCTCGAAACAGAGTAACAACTCAGGTCTCTGCTGTGATGTGTGTGTTTTTTATATCTTCGTTCTACTAGATTCTCATTTGTACCCTCTCTTATTTTTTTATGAAAACACCCAAAAACTAGTCTTAGTTTCTTCATCATAGCTCCCAGATTCTTGTATGATAATAACAAAACCACAAACCCATAAATTATCGCCAGCTTTTGCGGGTACTATTCACCAGCTTTTTCACATATGATGTTAAATGAAAAAAAAAACTGTGCAACTGAGGGTTAACAATGAAAAGAATTTGTGTGCTGGAAAGAAGACAGGGATCTAACCAATAAAAAAAAATTGTATCAGACAGAAACAACCAAACCCAAACTCCAGATTCCTCTTGTGACTGTATCTCTCTCGCACAAACCTTTAGTGCTGCAAGTTTTTGTTATCATATCCCAAGCAGCCCCTCTAATTTTCTTCCTTTGTATTGGCGGGTAAGATCAAACCTATCGCTTCCTTGAAAGAGAAACACCTTAAATCTATCAGAATAGTTTTGCTTACAGTGCTGACTACCATCATCGATTACTCTACTCATCAACTCTTTGCTTACATGGGCTGGTAGATATCTCAACTCTGTTTCTTACGTAATTGACTTGCAGCACCAACCCATGGACATGTAAACATGTTTGTTTATATTACTTCAGGATCTTTGGCACGATCAAGGATTAGAAAAAAGCTGAAGGCCCAAATCAGGTTTCAAGAGAAAGGTCTCACTCTCAAATACTCTCCCTTCTTCTGTTTTGCCTCTTAATGTTAAAATCTTAAGTCATAACAATATCATTTGCACCAGCCAAAGCTGTTGGTCTCTGATAATCTAAAGCCAATTTCATGTTTGAATCTTCCTTACCGTTTGTCTTAATCATTAGTTACATCTACTGGTCGTAATTGCATTTAGTCGTCTATAATATCCAATCTCATGTATTTACATCTACTGGTCGTAATTGCATTTAGTCGTCTATAATATCCAATCTCATGTATTTGCCTTGCGGCACAGAGACAGCACCTCTTGCATGTATTTAAAATCCTAAAAAGTATAACTCCATTCCTTGTGTATGCTCTTTGTAGTTTTTTTTCTTGATAAAAATTCTTGCAGCTCTCTTTAATATCAAAATGTTTTTTGCATGTATAACTTAAATTAATTATAATCCGTGTGAGAAACATTTGATTTTCTTCAATTTAATTACTATTACACGAAAGACTTTCAGGAATGAGAAGAAAAAGCTACTCATCCCTATAAACTATTAACCCTTTTGCCACAAAACCGGGTTAAATTGTTTGTTGTATACCATCACTCATTCCAAGAACAACCAAAAAGAACTGAAAAAAGGGAAGTTAACTTAAAACTGCTGTCTTTGATGGGAGCAGAACCGTGCGAACATCTATGGTTGCCCTAAGCGAATCATAAAAATTTCAACAATAAGAATAAAAATAGATATTTTAATAGAAAAGAACATATGAAATAATTAAACTAATAAACAAAACCGTAATTATATAACAAGATTTTTTATATTTATTAAAAATATTTATCAAATATTTATCATTAAATTTTCTAATTAATTTTAAGATAAAATTATTAAATTACTCAATGTTTTATGCCATAATCAAACAAAGATAAAATTTGACCAACTTTAGCTTTAGTATTTCAAAAATACATTAAGACCTATAATCACTAATATCTAATTATATTAGTTCGTTAACAGTTGTTTACATTGTTTGTTACTTAGGAAATCCATGTATTCCTTAATAGGCTCATGTTTTTAATCTAAATTATTATAGTAATTGCGTTGTATACACTCAAATTCTAATGGTTGTATTATGAATGGTAATAGTGAACAGATGATGCCCTTGGATCTTTATTTATTTTTTGCTGCCATAAGCGAAGGTTTCTTTTTTCACCACTGTCGCACGGCACTGGATGGGAGTGTCAAGTAGTAAAAGGATTAGTGTCCAGTGACGTGTCCTTTCCTTCTGAGATCAATCACAACGACACTCACGTTGTCACTACTGTGTCTCGCTAACGCCAGCTTCGTCAGCAATACTGACGCTTCCATGCACGCTTTGTCCGAGATCGTCTCCACCGCTTGTTCCGGAGTACCTCGCCGTCTCCGACCACCACTGAGACACATACGCGCCACCGAGCAGGCTGTCTCGTTTGACACAACGTCCCATAAACCGTCGCTGGCTAGAATAAGGCAGTCATCGTCCGTCCTGTCTGTTACCGTTACCTCCGGTTCACAAGTCACGTAAGGTTTCAGATAGTTGTCTCCTATGGCTCGTGACATTGCTAAGACTCCTAGAACTCTCGGACAGTCCCAGTATATGACTCGTCCTCCAGCTCCTTCGATTCGGTCCAACTCGTCTGGACGGTCAGGCTGTGTTTCATACAAACTTTTGAGTCAAATCTACAATTCTGATTATTACCAAAACACACGAAAGTACAAAACAGAGCTTTCCAAGTGATCTATGTTATTTGTTAAAAAAAAAGGGTGATCTATGTTCAGTGTGGATCTTAAGATTTATAAATATTTTAAAAAATCATTTTAATAACTTTTCTTATATATAATTTAGAGATCACAAAATTTATAAACGTTACTCTTTAACATTTAGGAATCAGATAAATATATTTCATTAGGTTTAACCCATTACGTAGACATTGGCTTGTATCGCTAACAAAAACAAAATGAAGAAACATGACTTGGATATTCACTAGGGATCAGTGTTCGAATCTTCCTACTGCAGTATTAGTATTATTTGGTTACCCTAGATACCTTCAGTCACAAGAAAGATTAGATTCTTGGCATGTCTCAAGATTAGTCTCATGTAAAGACAGAAATAGAAAGATAGTAACCTTGTGATCTGTCGATAGAGGGAATGGTTTTCCATTCCGGCAGAGAACTGCTCTGGAATCGCCGCAGTTAGCGACGACGATCTTATCCTGCGTAATGATAGACACGACGGCGGTTGATCCGACCGCATCACAATCCGGCGTCTGAAGCTCGCACTTACAGTTCGCACTCACGACTGATTCACTCAACAACACAACCTCTTTATCCATGCGAGTGAAGCTACGCTCCATCGTGTTTCTCCACTCGTCCTCCTCTTCTTCCCTATCAGAGTTTAGCTCCTCTTGCACGAGCTTGTGAAGTCTCTCCCTACACCTGGCTGCAACCTGAATAACAAAACGGCGTCGTATGAACTACAACTCAATATAATTTTTGTGAGTTCCATACAAGTTTGGAGAAGAAACAAGAAAGACAACGACGTACGTGGGAACAACCATGACCGTCGTAGACACCGAAGTAGTGTTGAGGATACTCCGAATGAGAAGAAAACGAAGGATGAATCGCCACCGCATCTTCCATCTCTCTTCTTCTACCGCACACCGAAGAAACGCCGTATCTCGGACTTGCCTCCGTCACCGGAGACTCATCGGAGACGTTCTCATTTCTCACCGTTAAAGCCTCCAGTTTATTACGCTTAAAGTTTTTCTTCTCCCATTCTTCTTGCATCGCCACCGTCTTATCCATCGGAAACCTCTGCCTCCTCCCTGAATGTAACGGTCTTGATTCATACGCCGACGCATCGGTCAAAACTTCGTAACATATATCTGCCATATGTTCGATCTTTTTTTCTTTTCAAATCAAGAAGAACAAGAAACTGTTTCTCCGATGAACAAATAAAAAGTTGAATGCTGTTTAGGTTACTTGCACGTTAAGAAAGACTAGGAAACGAATCAATTGAACACAATAATATTGTTACTACTACACGTTGCTCCACTCTACCTCATTTATACACAGCTCTACCTCATAAACTACTTTCAATTTTGGTTTACTTTTTAAGAACGTCACGTACTTAATGTTTTAATCTGGACCGTCGATACATAGAGTACGGTTATTAAAAAATAAGCCACGTAAGCGTCACGAACTAGTGCGAGACTCGTGGTCCAATGAAAATAGGACAGGAAGGTTTAAAGCAAGTTCCTTTCGCGCCACGACTGGTGCTGGTTCTTCGCTTCAAGAATAGCTTTTCCCCAAATACATCTTTTGTATACTGTATTTTAATACCTAAAATGAATTTCACTACGTTAAACTTCGTATTTGATTACCATTTAAGTTTAAATTTCTATATAAATTATGTTTACCAATCAATACCTAACAGTGCCGATGATGTTTGTGTTTTCTCGTAGGCAGTAGACACGTAAACAAAGAAAACCTTAATATATATAAAGATAACCTTGTATCAATTATTATTGTCTTCATAGACCAGTGGATCATTGGAAATTTAATATTTCGGACAGTTAATCAACTTTGTTGTGATGGCACTATGAGCAATTTTAAAATATCGAAAAATCTAATTTGAAAATGTGTTTTTGGTCCACACGTCGTCGAGATGAAGTTGGCTTGAGAGAGAAAATGTTAAGCTTTATACAGTTTGAATTCTCATTGTTCTCCTCTAGAGCTAATGATTTTATCATTTACATTTTTAATGGATATGAATGATTCAGTGACAACTCAATACAGCAAATACACCCACACAAAAAACATGTGTTCTTGGGTTCACGTACCGGTTCACCGACCAATAGAAATTAAATATTTTATATTTAATATCTTTAAAAAAAAATTATCAATTTATATTATAATTTTAAAATGAAAATATAAAAAAAATACTAGTTACAAAAAAAAATTAAAATATTTTTAACGCCATCAGCAAAACATTAAACTCTAAATCTTAAATCATAAATCTTTAAGAGGTTGATTGTTTGTAGATTCTAGAGTAGTTTTTAGTTTTAGTTTTTCTAAAATCTAGTTTTCACCCAATCAAGATTTGAGTAAAGTAGATTTCCTATTTTATAGGGAATCCAGATTTTCAACTCTTTAACCATTTTGTACATAAAAACTAGAATCCACATTTTATGGGTTTTCCCAAGTCTTGCGACAGTTTTCATCATTTTGCAATACATTAGTTATTTTATATATAAAAGAATCACATCTAAAATAAAAAAAAAACATCAACAAATGGTTTAAATCCATGATATATAACTAATATTTTGTATCACGAATCCCAAAGAAAAGTTAATTAAATTTGTTAGTTATAAATATTATATATTTATTACCTCTAAATTTAATTTTTATTTTAAACCCCAAGGAAAATTTAATTAAATCTTCTTATAATATTTTAATTATGAAAATTTTATACACTTCTAAAAAATATATTTAAAATCTGGTTTGGTTTATTTTTTAAAAAAGTAACTTTTTTCTGTGGTAATATTTAGTACTATTTATAATTGTATAGTAAATAATATGTTATTATTAATAGTTTTATTTTGTTAATTTTTAATCTTTTGCAGAAAATATTAATTTTATAAAAACAATATCTACTTTGTAAAAGCTACATTTATCCTAAAACACATGAATAAAAAATTGTTTTAGGTAGATTAATTTTATAATTATTTAAATAATAATTTATACTATAAAATTTACATTAAGTTAAATTTGTTAGCTATAGTTATTATACATTTATTACATAATATTTTTTTATTTAAAAACTAACTATTAGTTTTTATGTTAAAATATTTGAATAACATAAATATGTATTTTTACCATTTTTTAAAATATAACTATTTTAATTTTATTTCACAATGATAATGTTATTTTTTTGTTTTAAAATATTTTTTTAAAAAAAATTATGTATGCTTTGATGATAGTATTTTATTTTTTATTCTTCAATAATAGATATTTTACTATTTATAATATTTAAAATTTATTTTCTTTTAAAAGCAAAAACCAGAAACTAAAAACCAAAATCAAAAACCACCAATCAAGTTTTTCAAAAAACCAAAATCTACTGCAAAATCAAAAATCAAAAACTAAAAACCAAAAACCAAAATCCAAAAACCAAAATCTATAATCTAACAAAACAATCATCACCTAAGTAAACCCTAAAACTTTGAGTAAACCAAAGACCCTTAGATAAATACTAAACCATAAATAAATAATACTAAATTTTAAAAACACTAAACCCAAGGGTTTAAGGATTAGGATTACGGGTTTTTAAGATTTAGTATTTTTGATTTAGAGTTTAGGATTTTATCTAAGGGTTTATGGTTTACCCAAAGATTTAGAGTTTAGGATTTTAGTGTTTAGAGTTTAGGTTTTAGGTTTTAGAATTTAGTGTTTTGCTGACGGCGTTAAAAGTATTTTTTATTTTTTGCGACTAGTACTATTTTTATTTATTTTTACTTTTTTAATTTTAAAACCATGTTATAAATTGGTAATATTTTGTTTTCTTTTTTAAAGATACTTAATATAAAATAAGTAATTCATATTGGTTGGTGAATCTATAAGTTCACCCTAGAGGTAGAGCTGGGTTGCGGGTCAAATCCGCCCTGCTGACCCGCCAACCCCCGGATAAACTGATTTTTTTTACTTAAAAAATTTGACCCGCTTGACCCGCAAGAAGAAAATATGAAATCCGCACCCGCTCCGCTAAAACCCGCGGGTGATCCGCTAGACCCGCGGATAATATTAATAATATTAAAAATTATTAATTTAAATATTTTTTTATTAAAATAACAATAAAATTTAATATTTTAAATATTTTTTATTAAAAATAACAATAAAATTTAATATTTTAAATATTTTTTATTAAAAATAATAAATATTAATCTATTTATAATTAAAATTAAATTATTTTTAAAAAATTTTCTATTTAAAAATAATATTTTCAAAAAAAATCTTTTTTTTTTAGTTTTTGCGGGTTGGCGGATACCCGCACTGAATTTTGGCTGACCCGCACCTGCCCCACATAAAAATCACTCAACCCGCACCCGCACCTGCGAACCAAATTTTTCAAATTACTCGATCCACACCCGCCCCGCAGCGGATCAAATGGAGCGGGGCCCACGGATAATGATTCATATTCCCAGCACTACCTAGAGGGTGAACCCAAGAATAACTCTACAAAAAAAAAGACTTTTTCTTGTGTACACCTTAGTGAACCTCTAACTCACCAACCAATATGATTGAATTATTTTATATCGAATCTTTTAAAAATGAAAACAAAATATAGTCAAATTATATTATTTTTTAAAGTAAAAAAATAAATAAAAATAGTAATAATTATTAAAAAAATATTAAAAAATAATATTTTTAACATCATCACAAAACACTAAATCCTAAACCCTAAATCTTAAACCTTTGGATAAACCCTAAACCCTTCGATAAATCTTAAACTTTAAATCAAAAACACTAAACACTAAAAGACTCAAAAGTTTAAGATTTAGGGTTTAGTGTGTTTATTTAGAGCTTGATTGTTTTCAGTTGCTGAAATGGTTTCTGGCTTTTGTTTTTGAAAAATCACTTTTTTGCCAATCAAGATTTTGGAAAAAAATAATTCCTTAAAATTTAGGGAAACTAGTTTTTTTAAAGTTACCACCTATTTATATACAAAAACCAAAAGCTGTGTTTTCTTAGATTATGGCCAACGTTCTTTTATTTTAAATTATTTTATTTTAAAATATTTTATTTTAAATTTTTCCTTTTATATTTATTCCATGTTTATCTCCTATTTCTACTCCCACACATTTGTTTCACCGTCATGTTATCAGTTAAACTATGCAATAGAGCACTAAAATGAAAGAAATTAATAATAAAATTTAAAATAACTCAGAATGCAAATGGTGGATGATTATATTCATGTAGTTTCGAGTTCCACAAAAATATTCTTTAAAAATTAAGTTATTGGAGTTTTATTTAGCTAAATTAGTTTTATAATTATTTAATTAATATTTCATACTATAAAATTAATTATAACTGTTAATTATAACTGTTATACATTTAATAGATTCATTCTAAAAAAATAGATAGTCATTCTATTTTTACCATATTTTAAAATTTTAAATATTTTTTTTTTAATTTTGTTTTACTATATTAGCTATTTATTGTGTATTGTTCTGAAGATATAGAATTAAAGTTATTTTAAAATATAGCTATTAGTTTTTATTCTATAATATATTTTAAAAACTTTTAATATAAGTTTATTTATTTTAGTGATAATAAAAACAATTAATGGTGTCTAGAAGAAAGATTTTATATTATACATATTTTAATTCAAAAAACAAAAACCAAAATCTAATGTCACCAATCAAGCTTTTTGAAAAAAAACTAAAATCTACAGAAAAATCAAAAACTAAAAACTAAAAACTAAAACCAAAATCTAAAGACTAAAAACCAAAAACCAAAAACTAAAATCTAAAAACTATGCAAACAATCATCACCTTAGAGTTTAGGATTTATGCAAGGGTTTAGGGTTTACCTAAAAGTTTAGGGTTTAGTGTGATGTTAAAAAAAAAAAATTAAAAATAATATGTTTTGTAACTACTATTATTTTTTTATTTTTTTTATTTTAAAAACATAATGTAACTTGACAATATTTTGTTTCATTTTCTAAAAGATATCGAATATAAAATAACAAAATCATATTGGTTGGTGAACTTCTAGGTTCACCATACGTGGTGAACTTCTAGGTTCACCATACGTGGTGAACTCAAGAATACTCCAAAAAAAAAGAACAATAAATAGTTACAAAATATTTTTATCACCAAATTACATAGTTTAGTTAAAAGAACAAAAATGTACAGAATATTTTGTTTACATGCCTTAGATTTCGAGTTTTAAACAAGGAAGCATAATGTATTTAAGGCAAAGCGAAGCCCCGCAGGAAGGATATTTTCGAGTCTTTAGAATTTAGTGGCACCTCCGTCGACGCAAATGTGTTGACCTGTTATATATGAAGCCGCATGAAAAGAGATGCCACAAGCGATGAGACTTCGTTTGCTTCCCTAAAAACATCTCCAATGAGACACAAAAATGTCCTTTATATTCTATATTAAAATAGATTAACTTTATTATAGAATTGAATTTACTTCAATGGTTCACTCTATAAGACCATCTTCAAAGGAACACTATTATATCTTCTATATTTTACACTAAAATAGAGTATCTCTATTATAAAGTTAGATTTGCTACAATGTTTCACTCCGTAATAGAGTGAAATATAGAGGGATGTTGTTTTTTTTTCTATATTTGGAATAAAAAAACAAGATTCTTCTATATTTCACTCCATTATAGAGTAATTCTATTATAGAGTAAACCACTGGAGCAAATTCAACTCTATAATAGAGTTATTCTTAGTTTAGTGTAAAATATAGAGAAAAAAATAGTGTTCCATTAGAGATGCTATAATAGAGTTACTCTATAAGACCATCTCCAATGGTTTATTCTATTTTTTCTTCTAAAATAAAGTTACTCTATAATAGAGTTGGACGTTGCTCCAATGGTATTTTATTTTAGAGTAAAAAATAGAGTATGAACAAAAAGTAAAGAAATTACTCTATATATAGAGTAAAAAATAGATTTACACTATTATAGAGTAGAAAACATAGTATCATTGGAGCATTTTTTATTCTAAACTCTATTTTAGAGGATAAAATAGAGTGAAATTGAAGATGCCCTAATAGAATGAAATATAGAGTAATATTTTTTTACTCTATATTTGAAGTCAAAAAGCAAGATTACTCTATATTTTATTCTATTATAGAGTGAACATTGGAATAAATCCAACTCTTTAATAGAGTTACTTTATTTTAGTATGAAATATATATAGAGATAATTTTTGTGTCCCATCGGAGATGGTCTAACACGTCTCATCGGTGTTTTACTCTCCACTTCTTTTTTTTTTATCCAAACTCTCCACTTTTTATTTACTATCCTAGTATCGCAGAGATTTTCATGTAAAGTAATCAAAATTCACTTAGTGTCCTAGTATCGGAGAGATTTTTCATGTAAAGTAATCAAAATTCACTTAGTACGAAAAATCAACCAAAACCTTCTTATAAAACATAGTAAAAATAATATCTTACATTGCGATCAACCATCGACATCCTAAGTTAACCCTTATGTTGCCACTTTCCCACTCACAATCTATATATAAGTTTCTAGTCAGCTGATTCATAGCTCCTGGAATGTATCCAAAGATTATGTTTTCTTTTGATTACCCTAACATTTCTGAATATCGTTAGGGGTTTTCATAGGTTTTAATTAATGGAGAGTTTTTTTGGATTAGGGTTAATTACGTATATCGTTTTTTACTATCATAACATCTCAAAAATGAGACACATTTTTTACATCAGAAACACACAAAACAGATTATAATTCAATGTGTAAACATGTTTTTATACCCAACTTATTCACAAAAGTGTATCATTCAAATCAAGCTTTATATGTAGTTATTTAGAGTCTGGGATGGAGATCACTAATCATATACTACTAGGTTTGAAAGTCCAGTAAAGAAGCTTCTCTACAAATTTTTGTCAGTATGCCTCTCTGTATTAAAGCAAGAAAACTGAAAGAACCAGAACTCCGGGTGATCATCCAAAGGTTTGACACAAGAAGACCACTAGTGATGCATGCATAAGGTCGGTTTGAGTTTTTGGAGACCAAAAAATACTTTAGAATAAAGCTTAATAACAATAATTTTTTAACAAATTGGAGGCATATATATATGTCAATGACCGGATGCAAAATTCATTTGATTTTCTAGTACGACCAAGTACTGGAGTTCTACCGAAAGACGAACCCGATTCCGCTGGTTCAACCGGTCACAAGAGAAGTCATACCTAGGCCTGGGGCTTTTTTCTTTTTTTTTTCCTGATAATTTTGGTGTGATTTCAAAGGCTTTCTAGGTCAAGGACTAATCACCAAAAGACCTATAAAAACCTAAGTTTTTTTACCACTTAAGACGTCTATGGGTGGCCAAAGAGAATCGAACCCAGGACAGAAGCTCTAGCTGTAACCTCTTTACCACTAGGCCAAGACCATAGGCATGGGCATTCGGATCGGATCCTTTCGGGTCCGGATCTTTCAGGTCTAAGAGTTTAGGACCCGATAGGGTAATTTTAAATTTTCGGTTCTGGATCGATTCGTATCGTGCCGGTCCGGGTCGGGTCGGGTCTTAAATAGTTAGACCCATTTGGGTAACTAGAATTTATCGGTTTGGATTCGGTTCGGTTTCGGGTCAGGTTCGGTTCGGGTTCGATTTAAAAAAGATCTAAAAATACAAAAAAATATCTGAAAATATTTATATATCCGAAAATATTCGAAAATTTATCCAAAATTTGTGTTTTTATTATATTAAAATGTGTATATATATTAAACTATGCGAGATACAACAACAATTTGTTGTCTCCTAATGGTTGACCTCCATGTTCTCTAGACGAATAATCCGTCTTTGATTCCCCCTTCATGCATTTTATTTAATTTGCATTATTAATTCGAGTACCCATCGGATTTGGGTCGGGTCGGATCCAAGATCCGCGGGTCCTCTGCAACAAGACCCGATAGAGTAATTTGATCGGGTCGGTTCCTATCCGAACTGGGTTTTTTCGAGTCGATTTTGGATCGGATCTTCGGATCCAGGTAAAATACCCAGGCCTACAAGACCACTTGGTTCCTGGCTCATTATTTTCATGGGCCCTATATATTAAGTTACGTCAAAGAACAACTAAAATAGTTATGCAAAAAGGTCCTAATTTTGTTGGTAAATGCTCCAAAATCTAACCAACAAATTGTAAAAAATATTGGACCCAGTGCACCTCTTGCACATGCCAAGAGCCAGGCCTGGTCATACCTTGAAAACTCCATCTTTTAACCATTTTTTGTTTGCATGTGATTAGTAATTACCAGAAATGCCACAGATTATAGATATACAATGAATGATTAAGTTGGTATTTGTGGTTGTAATTAAAAGAGAAGATGATTTAAACATGTAAACAAATGGTAGTCCAGATAATTTGAAACAAAAGAAGACGAAAAAATAACAAGCATCAATACATCTTAAATAAGATTGTACATTTAAGATGTATTAACTTTGGAAGTAGCTTTCAAGTCTCAACAATGAAAGTAAGAACTCATTTATTATGACAAACTGACAAAACGGGACAATGAGATTTTTATAGAGAGAGAACTCTGAGAACTGAAGGCAAACAGATAAAACGCGACAAGGTCATTTTTAAGCATGTGGTTGATAGGAGAAACCGTTAACCGTAAGGCCTCCATCAACACAAATAGTTTGACCTGTGATATAGGAAGCTGCAGGTAGACACAAGAATGCCACTAGTGATGCAACTTCATTCAGCTCACCAGCGCGCCCAAGTGGAGTTCTTCGGCATAATTCTTCATTGAACTTGACGTCATCAAGATACTTTAAAACACACAATTAAAAGATGATTAGAAGAATTGAGGTTGTTACATTCGTACACACACATTACACATAATATGTAAAAAACTGTTTTATTTACTGACAGATTGAGACAGAGGAGTCTTGATAACATTAGGTGCAACAGCATTGGCTCTTATGCCGTCTTTTGCCCATTCACATGCCAGATTTCTTGCTAGCTGATTCAGAGCTCCTATAATAAACTTTGTCTTACGATTTGTGGAATCAACAAAATAAAAGTTAAACTAGCGATAATTAGCTAGTATTGCCTCTATAATTGTATTTTGGTTACCTTTTGTTAAGTTATAAATGGATCCAGCGGTAAATGATAAAATGCCTGTAATAGAGGACATGAAGATGATACTTCCATAGCCTGAAGCCTTTAGTAGAGGATGTGAAAGCTGACAAAAATTGAAAGCAGGTTCCAAGTTTGTTGAGATGTGGAAATCAAAATCCTCTTTCGCATATTCTAACGTTCGCTTTCCACGAAGTACTCCCACATTGTTCAACTAAGTTGAACAGAATGAGAATATTTTTCAGTTTTCGTTAAACGGATATGCTTTGTTGTTTCAAGATTAAGATCATTTACTTACAAGAATGTTGAGCTTGCCATCGAACAGCGAGGAGACAGATTGTATTAATGATTCTCTCTCGGAAAGAGAGGTAACATCACAGACTGAGCCACTCACGTGAAACCCTTTATTTTCCCATTCGCTTAAGCTTTGATTAAGAATAACTTCAGATATGTCGCAAACATGGATTTTAGCTCCAAATCTAGCTAACTCCTCTACTATGGCATACCTAAACATTCAACAAGCATAGACTACTTAAAATCTTGACCATTCAAGATGATACAGAGAAGAAAGACGAACCCGATTCCGCTGGCTCCACCGGTTACAAGGGCAGTCATACCTTGAAGACTCCATCGCTTATCCATGTTTTTGAGTGTGACTAGCAATGGCCAGACATGGCATGTGTTATAGCGTGGATCAGATAAGTTTGAATGAATGAGTACGTTTGGATGTGTGGTGGAAATGTTATCTGAGAGAGCATGGCAATAATGTCTGTGCACGTTGTCCCATCACCCATGCAAAAACATACTGATAATGGTCAAAATTGTCGACTAAAACAAATTTAGGACAATTCCTCAAATAGCCATTTAAGTTTTTGTCACAAAAATAGTATTTAAAAAAGAAAATGACCAAAATAGTTCATTTTTATTTTGAAATTTTTATTTTTAATTTTTATTGTTTAAAATTTAAAATCTTATCCTCAAAACTCTACCCTTTAACTCTAAACCCTAAATTTAGATTAGTTAGCCCTAGAATAAAAACACATTTTTATTTTTTAATAAAATTTATTTTGGTCATTTTTTTCATTGAAACTATTTTTGTAACAAAAACTTATAAGGACTATTCTAAAAAATTTCTCAACAAATTTTCTCATTTGTCGTTTTCGCCTTGACGGAAAACGAAACCAGAAGTTAGAACAAAGTTTGCTTCATCATTGCACATTTTATAACTATGTGAGTTAGATGAAATCAAAACAATTTTGATATTGAAATTTTATTCACTTGAAACCAAACAGCATATAATAATAATTGTCTATCAAGTCAGCTCAATTTTCTCTACCTCTCTTTCGTGCACTAGTTTGCATAATAATTGGCTTGAATCAATTTCGGTTGCAGCAACTGTTCCTTGCATATGAGGAGGATTCTAGTGTCAAACTACTGGAGTTCTTCACTTTGGCTTTATTAACGATCGAAAGCAAAATTTTAAAACAAAACATAGGCTTTAATTGGTGACATGTAATATTAGATCTGAGTTATGATAAAAGTTATGGTTTGATGTAGTTTGCAGTAAAAACTTTGTGGTAAAAACCAAAACACAAATCGACTTAAGGGTAATCATAGACTAAAGCAAATAAACTGCTGACCCTAATAGAGAACCCAACATCAAAAGAAAAAAAGAGAGAAAAAGGCTAAAGGAAGGAATTTTGAGACTGGTTAGTGAAAGTTACAAATGCTCTCTAATTTCAAAATGGTCTTTGAGCATTTCTCTTAATCGTGTTTATATGCTTTTTTTTTTTTTTTTTGAAACACTGCTTAACTGCGGAGTTCTGATGGGATCCAGTGCATTAGTGCTGGTATGATCGCACCCTTCTTAAATCGTGTTTATATGCTTATTATTGATTATTTGGAGACTAATTTATCATTTTAAGGCTCTATTCTTTAACTTAGAAGCAATTACAAACTACTTGGATATCAATAATGATGGGGAACTACATGAGTTTCTTCATTTTGGGTTTTATTAATGATCAAAAGAAAAGTTAAAAACAAAACATAAAGTAAAGCACGAATACACTGCCAACCCAAATACAGAACCCAACACCAGAAGAAAATAGGCTTGTACGCTGCATCACCACCACGCAACTCTCAGCTCAAGCATGTGGTTGATAGGAGAAGCCATTGACCGTGAGACCTCCATCAACACAAATGCTCTGACCAGTAATATATGAAGCCGCAGGTAGACACAAGAATGCCACAAGTGATGCAACCTCTTCTGGTTCTCCAGGGCGACCAAGTGGAGTTCTAGTGGACAAACTCTTGTTAAAACCAGCGTCATCAAGAAACTGATTATTCACAAGATTTAGAAACAAGAATGAGAAAAGTGCGTGACGTTAATTGGAAGGAGAAAAATAAAGTTGGAATGTGTCATTCATTACAGGTTGAGCCAGAGCAGTGTAGATAAAATTGGGAGCAACAGCGTTGGCTCTTATTCCATCTTTGGCCCATTCACAAGCCAGATTTCTTGCTAGTTGATTCAAAGCTCCTGCACAAAACAAGAATGATAGAAATTAACCTTTTCTTTTTACCAAAAAAATTTGAAATTCTCCTATATTGCGTCTAGTAATACTATGTACCTTTGGTTAAACCATACATGGATCCACAATCAATTGAAACAACCCCTGCAACTGAAGAAATGAAGACAATGCTTCCAGATCCTGAAGCTTTTAGAAAAGGATGTGAAAGCTGGCTAAGATGATAAGCAGACTCCAAGTTTGTTGAGATATGAAAGGAGAAATCATCTTCCAGATATTCAGTTGTTGGTTTTACACGAGCTGAGCCAACGTTGTTCACCTATGTAGAACGAAAACAAAAAGAAGAGTAACAAAAATCCTATTGTACAAAATTTTGTTTTCCGAAAAGAATATCCTTCGTTACTTGAAACTTAAATTTGACTTACAAGAATGTTGAGCTTGCCGTTGAACATAGTTGAGACGGTTTGTATGAGTTTTTCTCTCTCGGAACGACATGATACATCACAGACCGAACCACTCACTTGAAACCCTTTCTTCTTCCATTCACATAAACTCTGATTGAGCAGAGTTTCGGATAGATCACATGCATGAACTTTACACCCAAAGCCGGCTAGTTCCTCTACTATGGCATGCCTAAAATATTAACGACAAAAAAAAAGAGATATATTAAATAAAAGCAGAAAACTAGCTAAATTTTGATATAAGCTAGAGAGTAGAAAGACTAACCCGATTCCGCTGGCTCCACCCGTTACAAGAGCCGTCATACCTTTGAGACTCCATCTTTTATCCATTTTTTTTTTGTTTATGACTGGCAGAGACAAGAGATACCACATAAATATAGTTATATAACATATTATCTAGTCAAAGTAAATCAAATAATACAAGATGCGTTTCCTAATTAGCAATAGGGCCTATTGTTGACCACGGAACACACAGAACAGAACATGTGAAGCAGCTTTTTTAGACCACATGTTAATAGGATTGAAAATTCAGTAAGGAAGTTGCTCTACAAAAAGTCAGTGAAATTTTGTGTAGCATGCCCTCTCTATTCCGAAGCAAAGAAACTGATGTACAAATTATATATATATTTTTTAACTAATATCAAACTAGAACTCTTTAACGAAAACTATTTGAAGAATTTATATTCTGAATATCACTTTTCTTCAAAAAACAATTATGAAAAAACAATTATCAAAAAACAATAATCTTCTCTTTGAAAATAAAATATCACTTTCAGAATTTTTTTGGAGGGTTTCTTCTTCTAAATGAAAGACAAAGCAAATCCAAACAATGTTCATTTTGAATATTTATACCAAAACGGATTTGATCAACATATTAAATATATTCTCTGACGTATGCATTTTTTATCCAAAAAACTTCTTTATGACCAAAAACTTTATGATCTTATGAAATGTTACATGAATATACTTTGTGCTTACATATATGTGATTCTTATGTAGAAATAATGCACTACTATTCTGACACGCCCTTAAAAAAGACGGATATTTTTTTTTGTTTTACATTTTTTAGAAATTTAATTTTTATATTTGTGTTTTTAGTTATATTTGTGTTTTTTGTATAATATTCTCTTAAATGATTAATAATAGGTTTTAATAATTGTATTAAAATAGTTGGACTACTCTATATCAATAGGTCATGTTCATGTTTTAAATGAGTATAATATATATTAGATTTTGACTCGCACTTCAAAAACACGGGTTTTTCTAGAATATAAACAAAATTTGATATGAATTAGTATTTGAGAATTGTTATACAGTATTATGTTAAAAAATCATATTATATCGAAAAAGCGAATATGTCGAAAACTATAATTTATGAATTACTTAATTTAAGATTTTTTATGTACACTCTTACATAACTATTTAGGCATGGCATATCCGGACCTGAGAAACCAAACCGAAATCGACATAAACATAATGTTTGGTTTGGATTCGGGTCCAGAAAAAAAAATACATATTGGGTATTTTTGGACCCGCGGGTCTTGTTTCGAGTCTTGTTCCTACCAGAATCCCAATCGCGGGTACCTAAAATATTTTGCGTATATTAGTATATTTGGGTATTTCAATTTTCAGTATTACTATTTTTTTTTCCAATTTTGGGTTCAGATTTTGATTAAAATGTCAAAGTTTTAAAAATATATGTTGGGCATTCGAATAAAATTTTGGGTGTTTTTTGGTTCTTTTATCAGATTTCGGGCAAACTTTGTGTTTTTCTGGTATTCAAATATTTTCAGGTATTTGTTTGAGTTTTCAGGTACTTTAAGTTTTTTTGGGTCTTAAATACCCAAACCCATTACATATTTAAAAATTACATGTATCTGAATTATGGGACCTGAATTGTCATGGTCATGAAGTGAACCTATTTGAACATGAACCAAGAAAAATTTCAAATACCTAGTTAGATCCAAATGTCTAAGACTCGAAAGACTCGGAATCGAAAAGAAACAATATGTACCCAACTCCAAGATCCGAATGCACATGCCTACTCTATCTTATTATATTTTGTGTGTATTTTATAAGAGTTGTATTTATTGAGGTTACGAGACTTAAGATTTACTTGATTTTGACTAATTTAATAGTATAGATTTATATGATTTTTAATAGTTTTTAAGTTTATCTTAAATAACATATTTTTATTATTGATACTCTTTATAAAAATTAATTTAACGTAGTATATATAATTTTTAACAAATGGTTTGCTAAAGTGTTTTTATCAAATTTTATTTTGTCAATATTTGGAATTATATAATGTAAAATGAATTTAATGTAAATTATGAAAGTAACTGTTGAATTATTCCCTGTTTTATAGGAATCACAATCGATACTACTTATGTCAAAATATGACATACTCAAAAAATATTAAATCTAGGAAATATTAATGAATAATTAAATGTTGTTAATATATATTAACCATTAGTTAAAAATATTAAATCACTATCTAAATCATTTCGGATGGTTATAATGGATTCTATATGTAAACCAATTTATAATTTGATTAGACCACTTATGAATTTACAACAATGTAGTATGTGAGATGGCGTGGATATACATATGTAGTATTGATGATTAATTGAATAATAGAAACACAGTATAATTAATTCGATTGATAACGGAATCAGTTTGTTAGATATGAAAATATTCTAGGAGTGAATATTAAGAAATATCATATTGATATATTTTTGTTTGGTTAAGGTAAATATTAATTATTAAGTTTCTAGTGAATAGGTCCAACAACCTTGTTTAAGTAGATTTTTTCAGATTCATTCTCCTTGAATATAGATAGCTCAGCTCTACCTTAATCAACGCTCAACTCTGACACAAATAACTTAACCCAGTATTCTATCAATTTCCACTTACATAGTAGACAATTACAATTGATTACACCATCGGTCTTCAACAGATAGGAGGACCTCTTGCAAGGATAAAATTGTCTCATGAAGTATACATTGCATTGCCTAAATCTCATGCATAATCCGAGTTCATGTTACTATAACTAAGCCACACTGTTGGCCTCTAAACATAAGCCTATACTTTGTACCCTTCAAAGTAAATTTATTACGTGACTAACCGCTTATACTGAATCTGACATGTGTAGACTCTTAACATATACAAATAACCAACTACATTAGCATAAACGAATTATGTCACATCTATGATATATTATAAATCTTTGGACATTGCGTTGTTGAAAGCATGATGTGCTCACCAAAAATGTGCAAACTGGGTTTGCTATTAAAATCGTCAAACCTTTCTAAGATCTTCTGTATATAACTTGATACTCAAGATCTTCAACCAAAACTTGTCACTTGTCTTTTCCAATAACTTTACGCACAAGAGTACTAGTGTCGAACATGCAATAAGCTTAAATCTGAGTCGGCGGAAGAACGCCGAATTCAACAAATATTGTAAAAAAAAAAACAATTTGATATTAAAGATCAAATAGCACAATATTTTTATAGAATATTTAGTTTTCGGGATGGAGATTGATAGGATTGAGTTTATATAAGATGTTGCTGAACACAATGACAAAGTAGAAAGTGCCTAGCTGATCGCAGACACTGAAAGCATCACAAGGTTTTAAAGATTTGATACGAGTTTTGAAGTGCACATGTATGAGTGTTACCAATGTTATGCTCAGTTAAACATGTTGATCGAGTTTCTCTCTCAGTTTTCTTGTTTTCTTCGAGTTTGATTCGCTTTTTCTTTGTTAGAACAAAGCAGAGTATAGAGGAGAAACTTTATGATGCATGAGAGTCTCTCTTGAGAGATATTGCTTTGCTTCAAGTTGTTGGTGCTCGCTAAGGTTCTCCTGTGTGATTGAATCTTCTATTCATACAAATGGCAATGTGTAGTCGTTCATATTTTTGCGCATGCATTCGTCGCGTGAGAAATTTTATTATAGATAATACTGTAAGAGTTTAAAGAAAAAAGAAAAACGAAACAAGGCTATTTCTTAAGCATGCGGTTGATAGGAGAAACCGTTAACCGTGAGGCCTCCATCAACACAAATGGTTTGACCTGTGATGTAGGAAGCTGCAGGTAGACACAAGAAGACGGCTAGTGATGCAACTTCGTTTGGCCCACCAGCGCGACCAAGTGGAGTTCTACCAAACAATCCCTTCTTGAATCTGACGTCATCTAGATACTTTAAGAGCCAAAATATGAGAGATGATTAGAGGAAATGAGGTTGTTTATTTTTTTTTTTTTAAAGGTGTAAAAGTTGTCTTGTTCATTACAGGTTGAGACAGAGGAGTCTTGATAACATTAGGAGCAACAGCGTTGGCCCTTATGCCATCTTTTGCCCATTCACATGCCAAATGTTTTGCTAGCTGGTTCAGAGCTCCTGTAAAGACTTTTATGTGGAATCAACAAAAAAAAACACAAACACTCCTTGTTGACTACTGAATCTTGCCTCTAATAGTACTTTGGTTACCTTTCGCTAGACTACAAATAGATCCAGATTCAATTGATACAACCCCGGCGACAGAGGAAATGAAGATAATACTTCCATAACCTGAAGCCTTTAGGAGAGGATGTGAAAGTTGGCAAAAATGGAAAGCAGGTTCCAAGTTTGTTGCGATATGGAAATCAAAATCGTCTGCATCATATTCTGTCATTGGCTTTGAACGAACTCCACCCACATTGTTCACCTATGGTAAACATAAACAAAGTTTTCTTTGAATGTATATGCTTAGTTGTTTATATATCAAAGGTCATTTACTTACAAAAATATTGAGCTTGCCATTGAACAGGGTGGAGACCTTTTGCATCAAATTTTCTCTCTCGGGTCGAGAAGTTACATCACAGACTGAACCACTCACTTGAAACCCTTTCTTTTCCCATTCGCTTAAACTTTTATTGAGCAAAGTCTCGGATATGTCACATACATAGATTTTAGCTCCAAAACCACCCAACTCCTCTACTATGGCATACCTAAACATTCAACACACATAATATAACTTAAAATCTTGACCATTCAAGACGATATAGACAGTAGAAAGACAAACCCGATTCCTCTGCCTCCACCGGTTACTAGAGCAGTCATACCTTGAAGACTCCAATTTTTTTTTTTCCATTTTGTGCGTGTTATGCATGTGATTTGCAATTACTGGAAATGCGACATTATATATACAGTGAATGTCGATCAATAAGCGTGAATATTTACTTATCAAAAAAAAAGAAGAAGAAAAAAATAGGTCTGCACTAATGGGGTGAGTTTGTATGTGTGGAAGAAGTGTAATGAAGTTGTATGCTTTAAGAACTTTATCACCAACAATGGTGGAATTTTAGCCGATTTAACAGCTGAGATTAACTCCCTATATAATTCCATCCTTTTCTACATTCTCTAGGATTTTCTATAAACTTATAGAATACGTTTAGATAATTTACATAGATTGGTTCTGGTAGTTTAGTGGATTTATAAATTCTCCTTATATTTAGAAATCTTCCATAAATCCAGTGATTTTCAAATCCAGTGAGAATTATTGATATGAGTATTTTAAAATCAAATAAATGAATTGTTATAAATCAATGGATTTGTAACTAGACCTAAATAAAGCACTACAAGAGAAAATTATGTTCTCCGACTGCAACTTCCAAAAACATGAATTTTCAGAACAAACTTTTCATGGCATCTCCTCAGAATTTCGGATCAAACTATTTTTTCACCATGTTATCGGAAGTTTGATCGGATCAAAAGTAAAAATTTCTGACAAAACAGATTTACTTGTCATCTTTTCAGAAATCTCATTGGAGTATTCTCGGAACTTATCGACGACTTCATCTTCTCCACCATTCATCATCTTTCTTGTCTCTTTTTCATTTTGCTAAGCATCAAAAGCTGGTCGCACACAATTGGTGGGGATACGTTCATATGGAATACATCTCTCGTTGCATCTCTTTTTCATTATCGTATGCATTATACAATATGTTTATATGGACATGTGCTTAGTGCATGTTTTTAACATGAGCCAAAAACAATGCATAAAATTTGAAGTAATGCATCAACTGATGTTTGTTGGGACACAAAAGTATAAAGAATGAAAAAAAAACCAATATAAAACAAATCCAGCCAAAATAACAAGGTTAAACCCAATATTTGATCCTTTGTATTTTACTCTTAAAAATAGTTACAAATCCAATCAAATCCAGTTTCAAATTAAATCCATACACAAATCTTTATTATTGAATAACACATGATTCTAAAATTTATTTTAAAATCATAAAACCAATAACTATAGATTTGAATGTGAATTTTAAAATAATAGAACAAATAACACTACATTTAGTTTGGATTTACAAATCCATTAAAATGCAGAAACCAATAACACCCTTAGAAAATTGCTTTCCAAGTTTTTTAAAGTTATCTCTTGACTTTAAATTTTACTTACAAGAACGTCGAGCTTGCCATCAAATAAAGACAATTTCCTCGAGTGTTTCTCTCTCGGAACGTGAAGTTATTAAATCTCAGACTGACCCGCTCACTTGAAACGCTTTCTTATGGGAATAATTTGAGCTCAGATTTCCTCATATTTAATTATAGTTTTCATTGGACAAAAGTAATATCTACTAATCTTAAGGGATCAGGTGTTCCTAGAAACCCTCAACTACTTTGGTTGACAAAAAAATACCTCAACTACTTTGCACCACTTTAAATCAAGCTGTCCACTTACCATTGGCTTTGTCGAAAGCATACTAGAAATGTTTCTATATTGGGTAAGGGACAAAGGTACTACATGTATAATCTTTGTTTTAAAGTACGCACCAAACTCATGTCTATATGCAACTTCCATCTTTCTCAACCACTTTTGTGTATAATGCGGATAAGACACAATGATGTCAGAATCTAGAAATCATGACACAGAGAACAAACCAATGAAAGCTCACGGAATCAGGTTATCGCATGAAAAAGTTTCTCAGCAGCTTTCCACCACATAAAGTTATCAGATGGTAATCATTTACATTAACAGTTATTAAATTAGTAGAACAACTTTAATCTCATGAACTATATTGAGTATCTCATATGAAGAATTGTCTTTCACAGAAACGAGATATACTAGTTAGGGATTAAAGAAAGGATCCCAAATAAATATCATAAATATGATAAGAGTGGCCTAAAAATAATGTGAGCAATAGCTTATGGTTTTGAGAAGTATTCTTGGTCGCTTCATGAAAACCTTATTACTCTTCCGAGAAACTTAATATTTCAAAGTATTTCTCTATCTATTTTGAATGACGTGTGTTCGTCATTTTCGAATAGTATGAGTTCGAAGTTTTGAGATTAATAGGGAACATGTATGAGTGTTACCCATGTTTTGCTCAGTTAAGACACTATCTGTCTTTTTCTTTGTAAGTACAAAACAGAGGATAGAGGAGAAACTTTGTGATGCATGAGAGAGATTGCTGAAGGCTGTTGGTGCTGTGGCTTCCGGGTAAAAGAGTGGTGCTCGCTAAGGTTCTCGTGTGTAACTGAATCTTCAATTACAACAGTGACAATGTAGACACGAGAAGATTTTTTGATATAAACTCACAGTGTGACAATTTTTATTTGAGAGCAGATTTTAAGAGTTCAAGGACAGTTGCATGAAATAAAACACGAGAAGGGCATTCTCAAGCATGTGGTTGATAGGAGAAACCGTTAACGGTGAGGCCTCCATCAACGCAAATTGTTTGACCAGTTATATAAGACGCCGCAGGTAGACACAAGAAGACCACCAGTGATGCAACTTCATTTGGCTCTCCAGCACGACCAAGTGGAGTTCTACCAAAAAATTCCTCCTTGAAACTGACGTCATCAAGATACTTTAAGAAACAAAATATGAGAGGGATTAGAGGAAATGAAGTTGGTAATTACAAAAAAAAATGTAAATGGTGTCTTGTTGATTTACTTGTTGAGACAGAGGAGTCTTGATAGCACTAGGAGCAACAGCGTTGGCCCTTATGCCATCTTTTGCCCATTCACATGCCAAATTTCTTGCTAGCTGATTTAGAGCTCCTGTAAAATACTTTTTTGCTAGCTGATTCAACAGAAAAAAACACTTAATCTTGTCTCTAGTAGTACTTTGGTTACCTTTAGTTAGGCTATAAATGGATCCACATTCTAAAGATACAACCCCAGCAACAGATGAAATGAAGACGATGCTTCCATAGCCTGAAGCCTTTAGGAGAGGATGTGAAAGCTGACAAAAATGGAAAGCAGGTTCCAAGTTTGTTGCAATATGGAAATCAAAATCGTCTGCATCATATTCTGTCGTTGGCTTTGGACGAACTCCACCCACATTGTTCACCTATGGTGAACATAAATTTTTTTTCTTTGAATGTAAATGCTTAGTTGTTTCTATATCAAAGGTCATTTACTTACGAAAATGTCGAGCTTGCCATTGAACAGGGAGGAGACAGTTTGCATCAAAGTTTCTCTCTCGGGTCGAGAAGTTACATCACAGACTGAACCACTCACTTTAAACCCTTTCTTTTCCCATTCGCTTAAACTTTTATTCGCAAACATGGATTTTTGCTCCAAAACCAGCTAACTCCTCTACTATGGCATACCTAAACGTATTCCAAAAAATTAAATTACCTAAAATCTTGGCATTCATGACAATATGGAGAGAAGAAAGACGAACCTGATTCCGCTGCCTCCACCGGTTACAAGAGCAGTCGTACCTTGAAGACTCCATCTTTTATCCATTTTTTTTAATGCGGCTAGCAATGGTCAGAAATGGCATACATTATAGTGTAGATCAGATATGTGTGAATAAATAAGTATGTTTGGATGTTGTGGTGGGAGTGTTATGTGAGACAACATGCCAAAAATGTCCGTCGTCTCGTGCATAAAGTACTGTTACTAGTCAAAATCTTGGACGTAAACAAATTTGTCGTTCTGTGACGACGAACCTAGAAAGTCGGAACGGTGAACAACGTTTTGTTGGAACCAAATTTTACAAGTTTATTAGACCTAGGGCCTGACCGGTTCAAACGTGGCGGCTGCGGTTATAGGAGTTTTGCGGATGCGGGTGGTTGTGGTTCTATCGGTTTTAAGAGATTTGTACGACTGGTCCTGCGGTCAAAAATTAATGCGTTTGCGGGATACTTATGACTGGTTAACTATCAAATGCAACATGAGTTAAATAAAAAATATAATATGTACATTTTATATAATTATAAAAATATCAAAAATCATAATTCTATATTAAATATAAAAATTATATTTAGAAAGTTATAGTTTTAAATTTTTTTAAATTATAGAAAATATTTTTATTTTAAAATTTATAATATTAATTAAAATATAATAGATATATTTTAGTATTTTTATAATTCTCATTTAAATTTTTTATTGAAAATATTTATTTTTGTATTTATATTATTTTAAAAAGAAATTATCTTTCCGCAACCGTTTGCAACCGCAAACGCTACCTGAAACCAGCTTTTGAATTTTTGAGGTTTAGAACAGTTTAAAACGGTTTAAAACAGTTTGGATGATTGTTGCAAAACACCAACAACCGCTACCAACCGCAAAAGCTGCGTTTGCAGGTGGTAGCATAAAATCCAGTCATACCCTGACTAAAATGTTGGATTATGGTTTCAATTTTATTGGCTGTCTCCGAAGGGACCTCTTACATTTTCATGAAAGGCTATTAAGCGTAATATGACGAAATTGTCTTTTCACATGAAGGATATACTAGTTAGAGATTAGAGAAAGGATCATAAAAAAACCTAATAAATATGACAAGACTCGCCTAAAAATAAAGTGAGCAATGGTTTATGGTTTTGAGAAATATTCTTTGTCGCTTTACAACCTTATTACTCTTTCGAAGCTAGTTGACTATTTTTGTGTTCTCCTTTTACCCACTGTTTTCCTTTTCGTTTTGATCAACCTGCTTTGAAAGTCCCTTCATGTTTTTAAAATTTTACCTCTTTTATCTGAATCCCTGGATAATAAACTGCTCTGCCTTTTATCCACCGGGTTCAGCTTCCGATCCGGGTCGGAGGGCCGGAGTCCACCACCACTGCAGCACCGGTAAGCATATGCCCAATAGTTATACTTGTTTGTCCCTCATCTAAACTATCCTCTTGCTAGATCTTTGTTGATAACAGTGAACCTTCTTGAGCTCAACTCTAAGAACTTCTCAGCAAAGCTCTTATCTGAATCTCATAGAGCTTGCTCTAAGAACTCTCTCACTTTTAAAGTGTTGAAGCCAAAAGAACTTGTTTGTAGAATATAAAATACACTAAAATTGCGTACCATTGACTATGAAATATTTTGAAAAACTTGTTTGTAGACAACGTTCATTGTTTTTGTCTACAACTTCCCTTGTTTATCCGTTATTAGAATTTTTAATCCAGATCTCGACTTTACTCTTGAAAGTGCAACATATAATTAACTGCCCATGAGAAAACACTGGTCTAGGTAGAAACAAACCAACATTTTGCAGCGTTTGACTTTGACTTTTATTGACAGTCATCGCAAAAGGCAATGTAACTGGAAAATGTCTTCGATGCGTTCTAAAGAGAAACTTTGTATCAAGTGGTGTGACAAACATTCTAGGGATCCAAACTGGCTCTTCGGTAATATTGTTTCTTGTTATACTTCTACCTTGTATGACATGGGACAATAACTGAGTAACAATTATCCTAGTACCATTACATAAACCATCTGCAGCATCAATGTTACGAAGACACATGATATGAGCACCAACCATGAGCTTCAAACAGTGTCTAGAAAGTCCAGCGACTTTAACACTGTTCAAAAACTCTATAGGATATACCACATTTTCTTCTATGTCGACTCTAACCTTCTCTAATTTTTAAAAATGCCTTATATGTACAATATACTTGAATTCTGAGTTCATTGTATATGAATGAGCTATGAAATATATAATATTTTATATATTTGGTACCTTCAAGTGTTGTACATATAAGGCATATAATTGATTCACTAATAACTCTCTTTTTGATATAAAATTAAGTATATACAAAAGTTTCAGCAACTAAATATTCAAATATGTAAGATGAAAAAAATATAAGGATATGAGTATTGGTCAAGTATTTGTTTTACTTTTACTATATCAATATTATTCATTTCTGACTGCAACAGTTATTACACTTTCCGAGCGGAGATCTTCCTATATATTGGAACATTGGTTTAATTTCGCATAATAGTTTTTACTTTTTGGAAGGTAATAAAAAATGCAATACTATTGGTTAAGGTAATACAACTTAGGGAAAAAGGTATGTAATATGGTCAGGTATCTTGGAATATATTCAGTATCGTGACAGGAAAAACTGTTCCAATTTTCGAAATTTGATACATCATAAATTTAACATTTAATTTTAAATCTTAAAGGAATTAGAGTATGTCGTTATATGATCTTTTATTAAGAAAAAAAATTAGAGTATGTCGTTATAGCCGAGGAAAAAAAAAGAGTCGTTATGTTTAAATTTTCCTTAGGTTAAAATGTTTTGCTTGTTTAGCAAGCATCTTGCCTTGAAAGACATGTAACTATTCATTATTAACAACTAGGGTCGGCCCGGCTAGATATATTTTACTTGTGATTTAGGTTACTATTTTTTATATGATTTTGTGGGTTTTGTTTTTGGTTTACATTTGCAATAGATGTATATGATAATGATTTTTGTCTTTTGAAAGTTGTAGGTGAAGAGGAATTATATGTGATTAAATATATTTTGTTTGTTTGCAATAGTTGTTTCTTTATTAAAGAGTTGTGGCATTGTTATGTTGTGAGGGCTTCAAATGGTCTTCATGATGTTTCCTTTAAAAAAAAAATTGATTATGTATTTGGTATGTTATTTGTGATTTGTAACATTTAGGTTGAGAAGGATTTGGTTGTGGGTAAATTTTTATGTATGTTATAAAAGTAATTATCCTTTATGTTGAAATCATAGATTTTGGACATATTATTTGAAGTTGCATTTCTTATTAAAAGTAAAATGTTAAACTAAATGAGAAGAATGTATTAATGCAAAGCTAATCAAAATAAGAACACATTGAAACTGGAAAATGTGAAAACTGAGTAGTGGCCGATGAGTGTAGGCACTTGTCAATCACCATAAAACCAACACTAAGAATTTCTCCATTTGTTTATAGTAATAACAATCAATATATTGTTTTTCAAGATTATTGAGATGTGGTGGCATTGTAAAGATCATATTAGTCTCAGCATTTGTCTGCCCGAGACATGTTGGTTTTTGTTCATGACGTTCCATAAATTTCATGCATTCCTCATGTTTTCATGTGCATAACAAAATTATGGTATAAAGATAGTTACTTCACCACAGTTGTTGTTTGCTAATATGTGAAGATGTTTTAGTCTTGTGGCGGTTTTGTTTCAAAGTCAAAAATAATTTTTTTCTAATAATAATTCTTGTATAGATTAGGTAAATATTTTCTTACTTAATCTCATACACTGACTTCTAGAGTCATTCATCTGAACTGAACGGTTTTGGGATCTTTTAAATTCTTTATATTACAGTTAAAATTAAAAGCAAAGAAAAACACATTGGTTAAGTATGTATTTGGTTTAATAGTTGTTCTTATTTGAGAAATTTTGGATATATGTGGGTTGAATAATTATTTTCGTGGTTACTTTATTTTATAGGGTTTTATTATGATTTTTCACTATTTTTTGGAATTAAGTAAATTTATACTTTGATGGTTGAGATGATTTCAATAGAAATGTGTTCTTCTTTATTTTGGTAATATAAATATTTTGATTGGTTTATTTTATATTTTCTACTTTCATTTATACTCCTATATCTTATTGTTATTATTACGCTTCAATTTAAAATTTATAATTACTAAAAAAGTATTTTCATATCAGTATTAAATTAGTTGTATTAAAACTCTCTTTGACATTCATTAAGTTACTACATTTATTTGCATATGGTTTCTTTAATGTGTTATTATATAAATACAATTTTCATTTATTTTTATAATTAATTCTTTAGTTCTATTTTATTATATTTTTCTCAATTAATTTTTAAAAAAATTTTAAAATTATTTGACTTATTCTTTTTTTTTATAATATTTTTTTTAGTTTCTCGTATTTCTTGTGTTTCACGCGGAGTATTTGTTATTGTAAAATAAATTCTTATTTTCAGAATTATTTTTATGTTATTGAATTATTTTTTAAAAAAAATTCATATTCTTTTTATTAGTTATTTTTAGAATCATATTTTTTGTTTGAGATATTTTCACAAACGCTAATCACGTTTTGTAGTATATATACACGGAGAGAGATGAATGTATAGCTTCAGACAGTAACAGTCTAACAAATAGTATACACAACGGTATTATGTTGGTAACAGATCAAAGAGCAGAGAGATCAGAGTCGAAACATATGAAGAAAGGATCTTGCAAGAATCTTAAACTCACCAATATGATGGAGAAGTGGAGGCAGTGTAACAAAGGACACTTCTCTGCGTACACCAGAGAAGGCAGGAGGTTTGTTTTGCCGTTGGATTATCTGAAACGTCCAATCTTTCAGGTCTTATTGGAGATGGCGGAGGAAGAGTTCGGTTCCACAATTTGTGGCCCTTTAAATGTTTCTTGCAATGGAGGTTTGATGGATCACATCCTCGTGTTGCTCAGAAAGAAGAGTTTGTCTAGCCATGGTGGTGATGATGATGATGTGAAGAAGAAGAACCATGATGTGTCAAGCAAAGAAGCTTCATCGGTTTCATATTTCTTCCCTCTCTTTCGTTGCAACGCAGCCCAAGATCAGATCAAGCTTCAGTCTCTAGTTTTTTTAACACTTTTATGCGTTGTGGAGAGCACCTTTACAAAGAAAATTTATTTATGTTTGTATATATATAGAGAAACAGAGATTCTGTATAAGCCTTGCAGTTTGGTAAATCAATATTCAGTTTTGACAGAGATTTCTGTAAGAGAAATAAATAATTGGTTAACCAAATAAATGAGTTAACTAACGGTGAAGTGTAAGATAGAGTGGTTTGCTAGAGCTTCGAGTTTGTGAGCTTTATAAGTTTTCTTCTTAAAATTTTGCCAGAGGGATTTTTGGGGATTGAAGCCAAAAATGTGACCTTATGTATCCTCTTGTACGGCGATACCTAAGTAATCTAAACAAAAACTTAGAATAAATCGTAGGAACCACACTGGATTACGACAAAAAGGGTATATGCATTGGTTGGAAAAACCTGTTTTGCTACGAAGCTCATGATTTCAATTTCGGATAAGTTACTTCCAGCTGTTTTTACGATATATACCATTGGATATTGCCCAGCTTTCAAGTCAGGGATGCTTCAAAAAACATAAGAAAGAAAAAGTAAAGAGCTACAGAAAAAAGGTCATTAAAAAGAGAAGAATTTAGTGGTGGATCATGTTAAAAGAAAAATTCCTTACGGTATTACTGCTGCATCAGAAATCTCTGGATGAGCAAGCAAACCAGAGGATCCGTACCTCTCAGTCTCCTCGTTAGTAAACATAGAAGCAACTATAGCCGCCATCTCAGTCAAGCCATAGCCTTGCAGAAATTTAACGTTACTGTATATATCTCTCAACGAACTTCTCCGTCACCTCTTTAATAGTTTACCCATTCTTCAATATCCTTACACTCCAAACGGTTTCTGCATATAAAATCGTTTCATAAAGTCTCCTTCTTTACAATAGCACAACACAATAAACAGAATGGGAGCTTCTTTTTTTTTTTGAACAGCAAAAACATTGTATGAATGATGAGATTTGATGTTTTCACCTATCCATCTAAATTAAGAGAGCTGAGAAACCGTTTGTAGGATGAAGTGAAGGTAATCCTGATTGGATCAGGAGAACTGAGAAACCATTTGTAGACGGAAGTGGATAAAAGCTTGATTGGATCAGGAGGACTATCGCTAATCCGTTGATGCGTGCCCCTAAAAACGCAGAAGAGTCGATCCCTCGCAGAAGCTTTCCTTTACAGTTTTGGCAACAGAGGTAAGGAGCAGAAGCATAATTAAGTTGCCCCTAAACCATCACGCCTTGATTGACCAGAGGTGGTAAAGTGAATATCGAACGTCACGGCAACGACTCCGTCTTCACGCAGACGCAATGATGGCAGGTGAGAGACGGTGGATTGATTTCAGGTCCGATGAAGAGATCAGAAGAGAAATACTGACTTATTTATACATGATATCACAGATCCTCGCCGATGCAAACGACACATTGAAGAACTCGTACAAAACCATAACACACTCCTTTTCAGAAACCGTGAGGAAGATGGATCATCCCGTACCCTGTTTAAGAACTGGTTTTGGATGTGGCATGTCATCCTAAAAGAAAAAGAAGCTCTATTTTATATAAATAGATTTAATTAAACTATCTTTCACAATTTACATAAATAGACAGTCAAGTGATATAATCTGATTTTCCCAACTATTTATTAGGTGTTAATGATAAGGAAATTGATACAAATATAATGTAGACATTTTTCTTTTTAATGGATTATAAGTAATCCAAATAAAGAATTATAATATTAAAAACTAAAAAAGCTGAAAGAATAAAACAAAAAAATAGTTTAGATATTGTTGTCAAAAAAAATTAAACAAAATATTATCGAAAAATTAAACATAAAAAGAAAATTAAGACAAAGACATAAAAAATCTGATAGTAATCTTCAAATCTTTAAATTCGGTTTTCATGTTTTAGTTTTTGGATCCCAAACAAAGTTACGAACGGCACAGCAATATGAAGACTTTAGATTTACACCTTCTGAATGTAAGTTTGTTATTCTCCATCCAATCCATAAACTTGGATTTATCTTGGTCATAAAGGATATTGACTGAATGTTGTTCTCTGTGTGTAAATGTCATCATATTGTTATATTGATGCCACTGACTGACTTTAGTCTCTTGACGATTCTCAATCTTTTGGGATATCTGAAACGTATTTTACGACAATGTTTAGATATCGAAAGTATAATAAAAGTATAATATAAAATATATATTGATATATAAAAATTACTTACATCAACATACAAAGAGAATGAAGTTTTATCATCATCCCATGTGCATAATTCCTTTAGGAAAACAAATCATGGTCAAACATAAAAAGTGGGCTTGCAAAAAGATGGATCTCGAGTTGTAGAATACATTTTTAGGAGTTCACCATAGATATTTGGACGGCTGCATGTTACCCGGTGAATTTTAGGACGCTAGACTAATTTATTTTGTTCCTTTGCAAAGTAGTTTTTGAGTGGCAGATTTTTAGTGAGCTAATCAACTGCTTCCCAATGCAAAGCCATGAGATACTTCTTCACAAGATCAACTACAGATTGTTTATCCCTTATGAGTATGAACCAGAAATGAAGTCAGAATCCAGAAATCATGACACAGAGAACAAACCAATGAAAGCTCACGGAATCAGGTTATAGCATGAAAAAGTTTCTCAGCAGCTTTCCACCACATAGAAAGTTATCAGATGGTAATCATTTACATTAACAGTTATTAAATTAGTAGAACAACTTAAATCTCATGAACTATATTGAGGATCTCATATGAAGAATTGTCTTTCACAGAAACGAGATACTAGTTAGGGATTAAAGAAAGGATCCCAAATAAATATCATAAATATGATAAGAGTGGCCTAAAAATAATGTGAGCAAATAGCTTATGGTTTTGAGAAATATTCTTGGTCGCTTCATGACAACCTTATTACTCTTCCGAGAAACTTAATATTTCAAAGTATCTCTCTATCTATTTTGAATGATGTGTGTTCGTCATTTTCGAATAGTATGAGTTCGAAGTTTTGAGATTAAATAGGGAACATGTATGAGTGTTACCCATGTTTTGCTCAGTTAAGACACTATCTGTCTTTTTCTTTGCAAGTACAAAACAGAGGATAGAGGAGAAACTTTGTGATGCATGAGAGAGATTGCTGAAGGCTGTTGGTGCTGTGGCTTCCGGGTAAAAGAGTGGTGCTCGCTAAGGTTCTCGTGTGTAACTGAATCTTCAATTACAACAGTGACAATGTAGACACGCTTTTTTTTTTGGATATAAACTCACAGTGTGACAATTTTTATTTGAGAGCAGATTTTAAGAGTTCAAAGAAAGTGTGACGCCCGTCACTTTCGAAATAATAATAAAAATGATGCGATAAATAATAGTTTCTGAAATCTTCATTTATAAATATAAAAGTCAACGTCCACGCTGTAAATCCATAATATAAAATAACATCCGAAATATAGATAACGGTATAAGTCCGAAATATAAAGACAACATAAATTCGTAAGTCTGAAATAGGAAATAACATAAACGATAAAAGCCCAAAGGCCTAAAATCCCGATAACGATAAAAGCGATAGAAGCCCAAAAGTCCAATAGCACCGGTCCGATAATCACTCCTGCTCGTCGGTCTCACCTGAAAGGGGGAAAGAAGGAGGGGTGAGCAACAGGGGAGTTGCCCAGCGAGGTATGGGATGCTAAACCGCAAACCACAGACTGAGTTCATAGCACTACTAAAATGTAGGCATAGCTCTAGCATGAAACAAACACGGTGCCTATTACACCACACAGAACAATCAATATGCGGCTAGAGGACTAGCCGTTACAACTCATGCGCTTATAGTACATAGCTACTCTATGCACCACGCATCTCCTCATAAGGATATATACATATACTCGAAGCGTCGCTAGTACAGTCTGTCTCTGTACCCCCGCCCATCGTAGCGTCAAATGCAAACGTCTCTGCACCACGCCCCAAACAGTAGCGTCGAAGCTCAAACGTCTCTGAACTCACGCCCATACCATACCGTAGCGTCGAAGCTCAGACATCTCTGAACTCACGCCCTCATCACATAATCCCTACTCATAACTATGTATATACATATATATAGCAGTTCTTAGCATCAATCATTTCACACAATCGTTGAATCCTCTATTATCCTAATTCCGGTTAACAATCAATATCAATAATGAACAAGCAAGACTCTCAAACAGACTCGATTCACAGAGACGGATCATGTTTCGAAACTAAACTTTCCATAATGGTAGTACTAAACTAGCTCGGGATTTAACGGAGTAGCCCTCACCTTAGCAATAGGGAAATGTGGTATCTATGAACTCCAGATGCTCAAATAGACTCCAAATCTGAAATCAGGGCGAAAAATCGAGTCAGAACGCCTTTCGAACGGTTTAAAACGGGTCTGGTCAAGGTTTATGGAAAAGTCAATTCGATGGTCAAAGGTCAATCCGGTCAACCCTTGACCAGAAATCAATTTGTCCTAACCGACCGGTTTACCCTAACCGAAACGAAATCAATTTAAACCGGTCAAACCAGTCAAACCAGCGGTTAACCGAGTCAACCGAGTTGACTCACCGGGTCGACTCAGCCGAGTTGGCGAGTCGTCGGCGAGTCACCGGCGACGGTCACCGACGGCGACGGCGATGGCTTACCGGTGGTGACGGCGGACGACGGCGGCGACAGAAGGCGGAGCACGGCGACAGCGACGGCGTTCCGGTGGTGGTCTGGCGGCGGAGACGATTTCTGGCGGCGGCGCGTGTAACTCACGCGCGCACAGAGGCGAAACTTCCGGATGCTCTAGCGGCTTCGTCCGGACTCCGATTGCGGCGTGGTCGGTGGCTACGGCTTCGTCTCGACGAGAGGAACACGATGGTGGCTCTGCATGCGCGAGATTCTCAACGGTTAAGAAGATATGGCCGATATACTGAACGGACGAAAACAAAGCTTAAGAGGCGGCGGTTTCCGACGATACTCAGCTGCGGTTGATGGTGATGACGAGCTTGACGATGTCCTGGCGTGCGGTGGCTCCGGCGAGGACTCCTGGTGGCAGCATGCAGTGGTTCCTATCTTTCTTTCTCTCACTCTCTCTTTTTCACTTCTTCTTCTCTCTAACTTTTCTGATTTCTTTTTGATGCAGGTGGAGAAAACAATGTGAAAATGGGGTATTTATAAACAAACATTTTAGTTTTGATGTATTGCTTGGGCCTTAGCCGGCTAACGAGTTCCGAGATCGAAATTCGGATCGTTACAATTCTCCCCCACTTATAAGGAATTCGTCCCCGAATTCAAGTCATAATCTGACATGTCCAATGTCATCGTAACAAAACCTCGAATAATAATCCTTGCTCGGCTCAGGTCTCCTCTTGAATCTTATTCCTCCCAACGAACCTTGACCAACATCGTCACTAGATACATGGTCACCACTCCCTAGACTGATTTCACTTGCTGACCAATAAAGAGATATGTTCCCATATATTTTGGTTAAGCTTCTTTAGATTCCGAATCTTTGATTCTTCTTGAAACATCCTCCTTCAGATTTATTAGGTCGCCAACTTCAAAATCCAAATCCTTACGGCGCTTATCCACGTAACTCTTCTGACGGTCATGGGCTTCCTAACCTAAGCTTCGAGCATTTCCATTTGCTCTACCGTCTCTTGAATCATTGCTGATTCCATCTCACGTCTCTCCCCCACTTTGGTCCAACAAAGTGGTGTACGACTAGACCCACCATAAAAACCTCGACGATACCATCATAATACTCAAATGATAACAGGTATATCGCGATGAATCTTGATCGTTCCCAAGCTCTCCATAACAACAATCTGAATCTGCTTATATTTCGGTTAGAAGATCCCCCAAAAAAAAACTAAAACTTAACCAAACGCGAACTCACAAAACTATAAAAAGCTCTTAAGTCAAATAAGGTGTGAGGTAACTCACACCAACCACAACCAATCATACACGAGATTCACTAATCTCGAACTATACAAGATAACCACAAAACCACAAATATTAACACAAGCAAGTATGTTAAGAACACATACCCGCTATCGGCTCAGCTCCATGGGGATCTCCAACCGCAAACGCACGTGGAGCGATGGCTAGACGCTTCGGTGGTGGTGGAAGTGCCGCATTGCCCCTCCTCGGGCAATCTCTGATGAAGTGACCTGGATGACCACAGCCAAAGCAGACATGTGCCGCTGCTGGTGCTGCTGGTGCTGCAATCTGTCTGACTGGTGGCGCAACCTGAGCATCAAATAGCCTACTCCGACAAACCCTACTCTTATGTCCCATCTTTCCACAGTAAAAGCACTGTATGCTCGGTTTGTCCCATGTCCTCTGCTGTGCCTCTGAAGTCCCTCCAAACTTAGGCTGAACTGCCTTGGAGTACTTCTGCTCCTCTGCCAAACCTGCCTCCTGCTCGGCAGCCTTCTCCACCAAATCTCCCAATCTGTGATAAGTGACGACACGGCACCTGTTGCGAATCTCCACTCGCATCCCATTCAAAAATTTTCTCATCAGGTCTTCCTCTAAAATGCCCTCTCCAGCAAATCTGCGAAGTTGGTTAAACACAACCTCATACTCCCTGATAGACATCTCACCCTGGCTTACATGCTCGAACTCGCATTTCTTCCTATCCATAGCTTCCTTCGGAAAGTATTTCCTATCGAACTCTCGGATGAAGTCTGCGAAGGTAAGCCTCTCTGGCCCAAGGTGACTCAATCGTATTCCCTCCCACCATATAAGAGCATCTCCACGAAGGTACTGCATAGTCAATCTGAGCGACAACTCTGGTGGACACTCAATAATCTCCAGCTTCCGCTGCAAGGCTAACTTCCAATCATGTGCAGCTACAGCATCCACTGTCCCACTAAAATGCTCCATATCCATGTTCCTCATCTGACGCGTCAGCCTGTAGAACCTCTCATCATAAACCGGGTAAACATGAGGTCGCGGTGGTGGTGGTGGTAGATCCTGAACACCATGAGCAAACTGCTGAGCTGGTCCGTGCTGCAGTGGAACCTGAGGAAGGGGAACCTGCTGAACGGGATCCTGATGATCATGCTGAGCGGGAATCTGCTGATCCTGCTGGACCTGAACCGGTGGAACTTGCTGAACCTGAATCTGTGGACCCTGCTGCACCTGAACCTGAGGAGCCTGCTGAACTGCAGCCATCTGACGAGCAACCTCCTGAGCAGCTACTCGGGCAACCTCCTGAGCGGCCTGCCTGGCTGCCTCCTGGGCAATCTGCTGAAGTGCCTCCTGAGCGGCCTGTCTAGCGGCATCCTGAACCATCTGTCTCAATGCATCCTGATCAACTGGTGGAGCCGCGGGTGGCGGAACTGCGGGCTGCTCATGCTCATCTAAATCGTCTCTAACAGCTCTGGCGGTCTGGGCACGAGTGGTTCTTCTCCTTGGCGGCATCTGAAAGGAAAGCGAAATGTTAACTTACGCTCAACTTTCGATACCAACATTTAAGGAGAAGTGATATCGAACGGAAAGGTGCTATTTATTTTCGTTTACAAAATTCCCAAATCCCCGAAAATATTTGAAATCATCTAAAACCGTCTAAAACCGAATAAAACCGAATAAAACCAGGTCTCCAAAAATCGCCATCCCGGGTCGGAGCCGGGACAGAACCCCGCTCTGATACCAAAACTGTGACGCCCGTCACTTTCGAAATAATAATAAAAATGATGCGATAAATAATAGTTTCTGAAATCTTCATTTATAAATATAAAAGTCAACGTCCACGCTGTAAATCCATAATATAAAATAACATCCGAAATATAGATAACGGTATAAGTCCGAAATATAAAGACAACATAAATTCGTAAGTCTGAAATAGGAAATAACATAAACGATAAAAGCCCAAAGGCCTAAAATCCCGATAACGATAAAAGCGATAGAAGCCCAAAAGTCCAATAGCACCGGTCCGATAATCACTCCTGCTCGTCGGTCTCACCTGAAAGGGGAAAGAAGGAGGGGTGAGCAACAGGGGAGTTGCCCAGCGAGGTATGGGATGCTAAACCGCAAACCACAGACTGAGTTCATAGCACTACTAAAATGTAGGCATAGCTCTAGCATGAAACAAACACGGTGCCTATTACACCACACAGAACAATCAATATGCGGCTAGAGGACTAGCCGTTACAACTCATGCGCTTATAGTACATAGCTACTCTATGCACCACGCATCTCCTCATAAGGATATATACATATACTCGAAGCGTCGCTAGTACAGTCTGTCTCTGTACCCCCGCCCATCGTAGCGTCAAATGCAAACGTCTCTGCACCACGCCCCAAACAGTAGCGTCGAAGCTCAAACGTCTCTGAACTCACGCCCATACCATACCGTAGCGTCGAAGCTCAGACATCTCTGAACTCACGCCCTCATCACATAATCCCTACTCATAACTATGTATATACATATATATAGCAGTTCTTAGCATCAATCATTTCACACAATCGTTGAATCCTCTATTATCCTAATTCCGGTTAACAATCAATATCAATAATGAACAAGCAAGACTCTCAAACAGACTCGATTCACAGAGACGGATCATGTTTCGAAACTAAACTTTCCATAATGGTAGTACTAAACTAGCTCGGGATTTAACGGAGTAGCCCTCACCTTAGCAATAGGGAAATGTGGTATCTATGAACTCCAGATGCTCAAATAGACTCCAAATCTGAAATCAGGGCGAAAAATCGAGTCAGAACGCCTTTCGAACGGTTTAAAACGGGTCTGGTCAAGGTTTATGGAAAAGTCAATTCGATGGTCAAAGGTCAATCCGGTCAACCCTTGACCAGAAATCAATTTGTCCTAACCGACCGGTTTACCCTAACCGAAACGAAATCAATTTAAACCGGTCAAACCAGTCAAACCAGCGGTTAACCGAGTCAACCGAGTTGACTCACCGGGTCGACTCAGCCGAGTTGGCGAGTCGTCGGCGAGTCACCGGCGACGGTCACCGACGGCGACGGCGATGGCTTACCGGTGGTGACGGCGGACGACGGCGGCGACAGAAGGCGGAGCACGGCGACAGCGACGGCGTTCCGGTGGTGGTCTGGCGGCGGAGACGATTTCTGGCGGCGGCGCGTGTAACTCACGCGCGCACAGAGGCGAAACTTCCGGATGCTCTAGCGGCTTCGTCCGGACTCCGATTGCGGCGTGGTCGGTGGCTACGGCTTCGTCTCGACGAGAGGAACACGATGGTGGCTCTGCATGCGCGAGATTCTCAACGGTTAAGAAGATATGGCCGATATACTGAACGGACGAAAACAAAGCTTAAGAGGCGGCGGTTTCCGACGATACTCAGCTGCGGTTGATGGTGATGACGAGCTTGACGATGTCCTGGCGTGCGGTGGCTCCGGCGAGGACTCCTGGTGGCAGCATGCAGTGGTTCCTATCTTTCTTTCTCTCACTCTCTCTTTTTCACTTCTTCTTCTCTCTAACTTTTCTGATTTCTTTTTGATGCAGGTGGAGAAAACAATGTGAAAATGGGGTATTTATAAACAAACATTTTAGTTTTGATGTATTGCTTGGGCCTTAGCCGGCTAACGAGTTCCGAGATCGAAATTCGGATCGTTACAGAAAGTTGCATGAAATAAAACACGAGAAGGGCATTCTCAAGCATGTGGTTGATAGGAGAAACCGTTAACGGTGAGGCCTCCATCAACGCAAATTGTTTGACCAGTTATATAAGACGCCGCAGGTAGACACAAGAAGACCACCAGTGATGCAACTTCATTTGGCTCTCCAGCACGACCAAGTGGAGTTCTACCAAACAATTCCTCCTTGAAACTGACGTCATCAAGATACTTTAAGAAACAAAATTTGAGAGGAGATTAGAGGAAATGAGGTTGGTAATTCCAAAAAAAAAAAAAAGTAAAAGTTGTCTTGTTGATTTACTGGTTGAGACAGAGGAGTCTTGATAGCATTAGGAGCAACAGCGTTGGCCCTTATGCCATCTTTAGCCCATTCACATGCCAAATTTCTTGCTAGCTGATTCAGAGCTCCTGTAAAAGACTTATGTGGATTCAACAAAAGAAACAAAAAAAAGAAAAACACTTAATCTTGTCTCTAGTAGTACTTTGGTTACCTTTTGCTAGACTATAAATGGATCCACATTCAAAAGATACAACCCCAGCAACAGATGAAATGAAGATGATGCTTCCATAGCCTGAAGCCTTTAGGAGAGGATGTGAAAGCTGGCAAAAATGGAAAGCAGGTTCCAAGTTTGTTGCAATATGGAAATCAAAATCGTCTGCATCATATTCTGTCGTTGGCTTTAGACGACCTCCACCCACATTGTTCACCTATCGTGCACATAAACAAAGTTTTCTTTGGATGTAAATGCTTAGTTGTTTCTATATCAAAGGTCATTTACTTACGAAAATATCGAGCTTGCCATTGAACAGGGTGGAGACCTTTTGCATCAAAGTTTCTCTCTCGGTTCGAGAAGTTACATCACAGACTGAACCACTCACTTTAAACCCTTTCTTTTCCCATTCGCTTAAACTTTTATTAAGCAGTGTTTCAGATATGTCGCAAACATGGATTTTAGCTCCAAAACCAGCTAACTCCTCTACTATGGCATACCTAGACGTATTCCAAAAAATTAAATTACTTGAAATCTTGGTATTCATGACAATATAGAGAGAAGAAAGACGAACCCGATTCCGCTGCCTCCACCAGTTACAAGAACAGTCGTACCTTCAAGACTCCATCTTTTATCCATTTTTTTTTAATGTGGCTAGCAATGGTCAGAAATGGCAGATATTATAGTGTAGATCAGATATGTGTGAATAAATGAGTATGTTTGGATGTGTGGTGGGAATGTTATGTGAGACAACATGCCAAAAAGTCCGTCGTCCCGTGAATAAAGTAATGTTACTAGTCAAAATCTTGGACGTAAACAAATTTGTCGTTCTGTGACGACGAACCTAGAAAGTCTGAACGGTGAACAAAGTTTTGTCGGAACCAAATTTTACAAGTTTATTAGACTAATAACTACAATGTTGGATTATGGTTTCAATTTTATTGGATGTCCCCAAAGGGACCTATTACATTTTCATGAAAAGCTATTAAGCGTGCGTAAAAGATGTATAATACTTGTTAGAGATTAGAGAAAGGATCATAAAAGAACCTAATAAAAATTATAAGAGTGGCCTAAAAATAAGGTGAGCAATAGTTTATGGTTTTGAAAAAGACTTTTTATTGGGTTCACCCCCTAGGTTAACCTTTAGGTTCACCAACCAATAGAAAGTTGTCATTTTAAATCTAGTATCTTTTAATTAAGGAAATAAAATAACTTGTCAAATTATATTATGCTTTTAAAATAAAAAATAAAAGATTAAATAAATAAAAATAACAATAGTTCTAAAAAAAAGATTATTTAAAAAAAATATTTGTTTTTAGGATTTAGAGTTTAGTGTTTAAGATTTATAATTTAGAATTTATCCAAATGTTTAGTATTTTTCCAAGGGTTTAGGGTTTACCTAAGGGTTTAGGGTTTACCCAAGGGTTTAGGGTTTACCCAAGGGTTTAGGGTTTTCCCAAGGGTTTAGGGTTTATGATTAGAGTTTAGGGTTTAGTGTTTTGTTGACAACATGTTCAGTGTTTTTCCAAGGGTTTAGGGTTTATCCAAGGGTTTAGGGTTTAAGATTTGAGTTTATGGTTTAGTATGAGAGTTTAGGGTTTAGTGTTTTGTTGACAACATTTTTTCTTTTTTGAATTCGTTTTTATATATTATTTTTATTTATTTTTAAATTTTATTTTGAAAAGATAATATAATTTACCAAATTATTTGGTTTCCTTAATTAAAAGATATTAGATCTAAAATGATAATTTTCTATTGGTTGGTGAACCTAAAGGTTCACCCTAGGGGGTGAACCCAAGAATAAGTCTTTGAAAAATATTCTTGGTCGCTTGACAACCTTATTACTCTTCCGAGAAACTTAATATTTCAGAGTGATAATAATAATAATAATAATAATAATGATAATATAATAATAATAATAATTCAAAGTACTTCTCTACTCTATTTAGAATGATGTGTTCGTCATTTTAGAAAGAATAGTATGCCTTGTTTGTTAGAAAGGAATTTTGGAGGAAAGACCAAATGAAATTTTCAAGGATATTAACAAAAATATTTGTTTAGCCAATTTATAAGAAGTCAAATGCTCACCTGAGGTTTGTGTAGCGTCTTGGTATAAACAAAAAAGGTTTGAATATGAAATAGTCGAGCTTTCTTGAAGCTATAAATAGATATAGCAACTGACACAAGTAACTTCAAACTCTAAAACAACATAAAATGGCCATTACCTCCAAATCCATAGCTCTAACAATAATCTTCCTATTACTCTCTGTTTCTTGCGCCTCAAGTCAACAAGAAACCAAGTTTCTTAACCATGGCTTTCTTGGTGCTAACCTCCTCAAGTTCGGCTCCTCCATTGTCCACCCTAGTGGCCTCTTGGAGCTGACAAACACTTCGATGAGGCAAATTGGTCAAGCTTTCCATGGCTTTCCCATACCCTTCTCGAAACCTAACACTTCGAATTCGATTTCTTTCTCCACAAGTTTCGTCTTCGCCATCACTCCAGGACCCGGCGCACCAGGCCACGGCTTGGCTTTCGTCATTTCACCCTCTATGGACTTTAGCGGAGCCCTTCCCAGCAATTACCTAGGCCTCTTCAACACCTCCAACAATGGAAACTCCTTAAACCGCATCCTCGCAGTTGAATTCGACACCGTGCAGGCCGTTGAGTTGAGCGATATTGATGATAATCATGTTGGTATCGACCTAAACGGAGTGGTCTCCATTGAGTCTGCAACAGCTGCATACTTTGATGACCGAGACGCGAAGAACATAAGCTTGAGGCTGGCAAGTGGAGAACCAATCAGAGTCTGGATCGAATACAACGCGACAGAGATGTTGCTCAATGTCACGTTGGCTCCTCTAGAACGTCCAAAGTCAAACGTGCCTCTTCTCTCAAGAAAAATGAATCTTTCCGAGACTTTATCCGAACAAAACTATGTTGGATTCTCTGCAGCCACAGGAACCGTCACGAGCACGCATCTTGTTCTAGGCTGGAGCTTCAGCATAGAAGGGAAAGCCACAGAGATTGACCTAACAAAGCTTCCTTCTATTCCAAAACCGCCTTCTCCACCGTCTCCATCCTCAACTCCTCAAGTTTCAGTCAAGAAGGATTCGAACAACACTAAGCTCATCATAATCTTCGCTGCATCAGCAACAGGTGTAATCATGATCCTGGCTCTCTTAGGGTTTTGGCTCTTCCGTAGAAGGCAAGTATTCTTCACAGCAGGCGCAAGAAAATTCTCTCACCAGATGATATCAAGCGCGACGGGAGGTTTCGACAACTCTAGACTTCTCGGAGAGAGAAACTCAGGAAGTTTCTACAAAGGGAACCTTACTCCTACAGAGATTACAGCAGTGAAGAAGATTACTTGCACCACAAGGCAACAGAAGACAACCCTAATAGCGGAGATAGCTTCTATCTCAAGGCTAAGACAAAGAAACCTTGTTAACCTACTTGGTTACTGCAGCAAAGGTAACGAGGTTTATCTCGTCTACGAGTACGTCCCCAACGGTAGCCTAGACCGGTTCTTGTTCAGCAATGACCGACCGGTTCTCACATGGTCAGACCGGTTCTGTATCATAAAGGGTATTGCGGCAGGACTTCAATACCTTCACGGCGAGGGTCAAAGACCTTTGATTCACGGAAACGTGAAAGCCAGCAACGTACTCTTAGACGAAGAGCTACACGCTCGGCTAGGAGACTACGGACAAGGAATCAGGCATAGCAGCACCACGGGACACGTGGCTCCGGAGCTAGTCGAGACAGGGAAGGCTACACGTGACACAGATGTGTTTGGTTTTGGGGTGTTGGTTATGGAGATAGTCTGTGGAAGGAAAGCCATAGAGCCGACAAAACCACCTGAAGAGATCAGTTTAGTGAACTGGGTGCTTCAAGGGTTCAAGAAAGGCGATCTTTTACAGAGATGCGACACGAGAATGAACAGAGACGAGTTGGTGGCTAGAGAAGTGTTACTGGTTCTGAAAACCGGACTTCTGTGTGCTAACCGGTCTCAGGAAGCTAGGCCAATGATGAAGCAAGTAGTTGGGTATCTCGACGGTACAGAACGTCTCCCTCATGACGACTAAAAGAGGTTGTTGTATTTGAAGCATTTTCGTTTTGTGGTTGTGTGAATTTAAAGATATGACCAAAAGTATTAAGCATGATGCATGTGAATAAAACAAGAATTGTATACTCCATTTGTAAATTTGAAAATAAGAAAGATAATACATTACTTTGTCTTGAATAATGGATACAATAAGTAGTGTGTGTGGCTATAACACAAGTCTCAAGAAACTTTGTGAAAATTTGACCCAAGAAAAAAAAAACTGTGTGAAACCAAATGTATTTTAAATGCAGTCTTTAGACAAAGCAAGGAAACAAACACGACAACAAAATATCCAAGGTGTTGGATCTTACGCTACACCTAAGCCACAGAGACTCCTCACACTAAATCTTCATCATTTCTAGACAGCACTTTCAGATTAGACGATCAAGTAATGGGCAACATAGCAGCGCTTCAGCTTGTGTTAAGTATTGGATTTAAAAGGGTAACGTATTAAATACTTCTGTTACAAGATATTGCAGTTTGGTAACGAAACATAGAAATTACCATTGTTCAGAAAAAATATATATAGGAGACACAACTGACAGAACAGAACAAAAGGTTGAAAATATGTTAGGATTTAAAACAAACAAACAAAAGCCATGACCTGCCGATTCTCACATGGTTAGATCGGTTATGTATCATAAAGACAATTGATAGCAACATACTATTAGACAAAGAGCTAAACTCTCGAGTATGAGACTATGGACAATGAAGCAGACACAGCTCAGGACATTCAGCACCAGAACTAATCAAGACGGGAAAATTGCAAGAGCTTAAGGTCAGGCCTATGCTAATCTAAGACGCACAAGAAAAGAGATTGTGTACTTCACCTTAACCAAGTCAAGACATAAATGAGATAAGCCACTTTCTTAGCCAAGTCCTGTAGTTGACACTACTCATCTAACAACAAAATCCCAAAGGACAAGCATGTTTCAGTATCAAATGGTATGTGACAGTTTATTTATGCAATATTACTACATAGAGCAACCGCATGAAGATGGTTGAGCATTCTAATATCAAACCCCAACTCAAAGCTCTGAATAAGCACATTCCCAGACAATCACAATACCAAATAATAATATATAACTCAATGCAAGAAACTTTTACCCGAAGATCAGAGCCATCAAATGTCTGCAAAAGTCTGTACTCAAGAATAGCAGCATAGTAATATCAGCCATCAAGTTGCTGCCACCAACAAACAGACTGACATAAGAAAGTTTGCAACATGTAAGACGTAGCACCACATGAAACATAGAAAAAGATAGTAAAGCATTGTATCTTCAGAAAAAAGATGTTCACATGACGCTGGATACTCCTCAATAACGAGATAAGGATTTAGTGGCTGATGCCCTTCTTTGCTTTCAGTGACTCCAGTGCTTTGTTTCGCAACTCAATCTCAAGCCTCTTTGGATCCGACTCCTCCCCATTTTTACTCTTCTCAGCTTCGCCTTCTGACGAATCAGAATACTCTCGATTCTTAAGTTTCTGCTTCTCACCCCGACGTTCTTCCCTTTTACGACGTCTCTCCTCTCGCCTGCGTTTCTTCTCCTCCTTTTTCGTTTTCTTTTCCTCCTTCCTTCTCCTTTTAGCTTCCTTCCTATCCTCAAGGTCAGAGTCGGAACTGCCGTTACTATCTGAGGCTGCTTCGTCCCTCTCAGACCTTTTAGTCTTTCTTCTCTTTTTATCCTTAGAATCAGAATTAAGTTTTGCATCCAGGTCGCTGTTATCCTCTTTCTCAACTTGCGAAGGACGCTGTCTCTTTCCTTCCACATTTTCTACTCTACCGAAGTCCTTATCTGAAACTGGAGACATCTGTGAACCGTGGTGCATTCTGTGACTAGAACGTCTCTCTGGCAACTTTTCACTGTTAAGAAGTTGAATAGACAAACATTTAGCTTACAATAAAATATTATGTCAAAAGATTATCATTTGAAAAAAGATCAAAATGCACCTCTTTCTCTCTTGCGCCTTAGCATGTTCAACACGTCCAACTTCTTGTACCGTCTCTGGTAATTGTTTCCTAGACAGCTTGGACTTTTGATCCCTATCCTCTCTACAGGCAATAGACAGATGGGTCAAGGAGTTAACAGCTATTGATAAAAAGCCTTTACCAAAATAAAAGGGTGAAAGGAGTCACCAAGAGCATACCTATCTCGCATTTCAGATGGATGTCCCGGAGATCTTCTGTCCCTCAGGTGTTTTCTTCCACTAGGTGAGGGAGGTCTACGGCGAACAGGAGGCGAGGGAGACCTAGACGAAGATCTGCTCCAAGATGGAGACCGTCTCCTTCGGCTGTCATCAGGTGATCGTGAACCAGATGGAGATCTTTGACTTCGCCGGGTGACAGGTTTTGGTGATCTACGCCGAACAGGAGAGCGCGCTTTTTGATGTCGAGAGGGAGGAGATCTACCTCGACCTCTGACAGGGGACATAGATCCACCCTGCTTGTCATGTGAAGGGGATTTTGCCACAGGACGTCCAGCTGGAGATAGGGAGCCTCGCTCTCTGGCAGGTGTCAGTGACCTGCGCCTTCTAACAGGTGGAGATGGTAACCCATTTTTCCTACCAGGAGGGGACAGTGAACTTGATGATGGTGATTTAAGATTATTAGCTGACTGAGGTCCTCCTAGCCTCATTGGTGATGGTGATCCTGCACGCCTAGGAGGTGGTGAAGGCAACCTTTGCCCAGCGGGTGGTGAAGGCAATCTTGGCCTAGCGGGTGGAGAGGGTAACCTTTGACCAGCGGGTGCCCTGCGGCTACCCACTAGTGACGGAGATCTCCCTGGTGAATCAGACCTTTCCCGCTTAGCCAGTGGTGATCGTGACCGTGATCTGTTACGCCTGTAGAGTGGAGATGGAGACCTGCGCCGTCTAGCTACAGGTGAAGGAGACCTGCGCCGCCTAAATGGTAATGGGGACCGCTGACGCCTAGCAGGCGGTGATGGTGACCTGCGTCTCCTAACAGGAGGGGATGGTGATCTGCGTTTCCTAGCAAGAGGGGATGGTGATCTGCGTCTCCTAGCAGAAGGGGATGGTGACCTGCGTCTCTTAGCAGGAGGGGATGGTGACCTGCGTCTCCTAACAGGTGGGGATGGTGACCTGCGACGCCTTGAAGGGGGTGATGATTGGCGGCGTCTCTCAGGTGTAGATACACGGCGGCGCCTTTGTGGTGATGGTGACCTGTGACGTCTGATCGGTGACCGCGACCTGCTTCCATAAGGAGAGCGTACCCTACGCCGCCGAGGAGACAGAGACCTACTCAAGGAACGTGACCTGGATCGACGCCTTGAATATGATGGTCTCCGCTTTCTAGGTGAGATGGAGGCATCTGACGATCGAGACAGGCTCCTTGATTTCCGTCCACTGTTGTACAAGATGAGCTATTAGCAAAAACTGCAGTTGTTTATAAATTAACCAACGCGTTGAAAAACAGAGGCTACAATTTCACTGGATTCATGAAAAGTAACTACAGAAGGCACATACCCAGAAGAACTTCTTGATCCTGAATTTGTTCTGCTGATCGACCTCGAACGTGAACCTCTACAAAGAAACCAATTAGTTAGACTCGCATATGCTAGAAGGCTAGACTAAATTAAGACTCCAAGTACACACCATAACAAAGAACACAAAGAGCAAACAGTGATGACCTAAAACTTGAGGTGCACTATCGAACTTCAATAAGATAACACAATATAGGTATTAAGAGAACTCTACCTCCTCCTTTCGTTGGCTCCTCCAACCTTCTCATCAACCTTTCTCTCATCCTCTGGACGATCTCTTGAAGGTTTTGCCTCCATGGCATTTGTCACCTTGTGTTCAACGCCGCTGTCCTACAGTAGTTTGAGGTAAAGCACATGAACCCTTATAATTGCAGAAGCTCTAAATAACATGAAAAGAAGAGGGGTTAAGAAACCAAAGGAACATCTATAAAGACCGAAACTCTAGCATGAACAAGTTAGTCTTACAATTTTCCCCTGTATGTCATCCTCATAGCACTTCCTCCTCCCAATTTCATTAACTAACTTATTGTTCTCATCTGCTTCTGCTTTTTTCCTTGCTTGTTCCTGCCACAAAAGAAGAGAGTCATTCACCATCATCAAAATCCAAACTTTTCTACAACAATACCTTAAACTTGATGGTTTCAGCGACAGAAGCATCAAGAAACTGCTGCGGGACACCACTAGAATTACTCTGGGCGCTGAGAAGAAGAGTCCAGAGCTCTTTCATGAACTTGACAGTGTTCTTCTCCATGAAGCCAGTGATAGCTATCTGAATCTCCTTACCGTTGACGACCTTGTTATCAAGAAGACCGTAGATGAAGTTGATGAGGACTTCATCTTCGAAACCAAGAAGCTCAGTGACTCTAGTCGCAATCCAAGGCTTCATAACATCCATCTTCACCTTGCTCACATCAACCTGAGGATAATCACAACAATCAAAACCCTATCCGATCTGATTTTTTTTAGAATTCAAGAAAACTAACAAACCAGAGTCTCCAGCTCCGAGGCGAATTTCTGGCTCTTCATCAGCTTGGCTTGCTTGTTGGAGAACCGAGTGTCCTGGTCCGCGGTAGTACCCTGAATCGAAAAGAGGAATCAGATAAAAAAAAAAAACAGAGCGAATTGCGTCGATCTGGATCTAAGATGATCGGGGACTCACCCGGAAGAATCCGCCAGACATCTTTGTGGAAGCGACTCTTTCTTCCCTTCCCTATGATGAGAAAGATGGAGAAGGGGCTTGGGAGTTTTTTCGAACCCTAAAACTCTCTACTGAAGTTTTAGTTTCCATTTTTACCCTCAGATTTGTATTTAAATGACTTTGTTGCCATTTTGGAGGACATCGTATAACGTAACAAAATTATTAAGACTATGGGCTGAAGAAAGTAGTAGAAGCCCAGGCCCATAAGCCCATACTAATGTGAACATGCGTGAAAAAGCAAGCCAAGCTGACGAAGAGCCAGAAAATTCGCCTCGGAGCTGGAGAATTTGGTTACGGAGGCTACCGCGAACTATGGCCAAGCTTTTAACGTAACAAAATTATTAGACTACTAGTGTTACTGCCCATGCTACGCATGGATTAATTTTACTGTCTCTTAATTAATCACTAGTTTTTGACCCGCGCAGGCGCGCGGATGTATATTTTGAAAAATATGTTGATATTTGTTTTTCATGTAATTATTAGGATTTGGAAAAATGAATCCGAAGAACATAACCGATACCGATCCAAAGATATAGTACCAAACCCAAACATAAATTGATTAAATATTCTAATTATTCAAAATTTTGTTATTTAGAGAACTAGGGGTGGGCGTTCGGGTACCCGTTCGGGTACCCGTTCGGGTTCGGATCGGGTATTTCGGATTTTCGGGTATTTCGGTATAGAGGTGTAGAACCCGTTCGGGTATTTCTGTACTTCGGGTCGGGTTCGGGTATTTTTAGTTCGGATTCGGTTATTTCTGATCGGGTTCGGATATTTAGATTTTGAAAAAAAAAATTAAAATTTTCATTTCTCAAGTTTCTTGTATTTAAAAGTATAACATTAAGTTAACTAATTTTTTTGTTTTTAATAGATTGAATGGTTAAATAGATTTGGACATAACATTTTAAAACTAAAAAGACACTAATTTAGTTATTTTTTTAAAAAAAATTTGGTTGTAACTTTTTGTTAATTTTTGAAATAAAAAACTTGACATGCATTTTAAGTGAGTAGCAAATCATTTTTTCCGTAATTGTATGTATATCATATGAACTTAAAGTATGTGTAGTATCAATATAAATATTTTATATAAAATGAGAGATGTAAACTAGAAATATAAGGTTGATTATACATATGTTCGGTTATCTTCGGATATCCATTCGGGTTCGGGTATTACCCGTTCGGGTTCGGGTATCCAATCTCTCCTTATTCAATACCCGTTCGGGTATTTTGCTACTTCGGTTCGGGTTTCGGTTCGGGTTTTTCGGATCGGATTCGGGTGCCACTTCGGATATCGGGTAAAGTGCCCACCCCTATAGAGAACCGAATCTGATCCGAACCGAAGTATTTAGGTATCCGAATTTATCTAAAAATAGATTTATATACTTATATATATTAATTATTTTTAGATTTAACGTATATAAAACATCAAAAATGATACTTTTAAATTGGTTTAAATACTTGAAAATATATATAGATAGTCAAAAGTAAATATCTGAAATAGTTAAAGTATACTCAAATCACCAAAAATACTTAAAATAATTATTGATTTCGTATCCAAAATTTTAAATCAAGCCAATTGATATGTTAAGTTTAAGTATTATGACATATGTTATTCAAATTTATACGTAATATATTATTTTATTTATACATTTTGAGAAATTTAAAATATATAATGATTTAAGACTTTAAAAATAATTTAAATTAGTTATCCAAACCCAAACCAAACCCGCAAAGATCCAAATCGAACTCAAACTAAAATTTAGAAACATTCTAATAAGACTGAAATCTTTGACCCCGAAAATCCAAAATACAAACCGATCAGAACTAAACCCGTATGGGTATCCAAAAGCCCATCCCTAGTCATTATTATATATCGTATTTTATCATCATATAATTAATCGTATTTTATATGTACCATCATATAAGTAATCATATAATTAATAGTATTTTATACATACCATCATATAAATAATTACATATATTATATTTTTAAAACTTAATATGAAATATGAAAACCATAATTTGAGTTGGTATTTCAAATTGGGCTTTGTATTATATTTTTCTTATATATATTGACAATATTTTTTTATAATGGTTATTGAAAAATAGTTTAGTAAAAATCCATTTTTGAATATATGTATATTTTTGAATCAATTTTTGATATAAATCAAATTTGAATTATTATTTTGATTTGAAATATGTATATAAAGTTTAAATTTTGTTTTATGGTTAGTTTAGAAAAAATTTTTTTAGGGAATTAGATTGACCCATTTTGGTATATTTTAAAAGTGGCCTAGATAACTTTCAATTTTTTAAAAAAACATAAGCTCATTACTTTTTTTCTTAATACTACTATCATTGTTTTCAAACAAAAATATTTTTTTTTAAAAGACTGCAATCCATGTTTCCAAACACTCCAAATTTTTAAAAGTCTTATTCAAGTCTCCAAACACTCCAATTTTGTACTTGAGTTTTAATAAGATAGATGTATACTTTTCAGTAAGAATAAGTTTTTCTTTTGTCAAATATTGTATGAACCTAAATAACAGTGTCTCAAATTTCAAAATTGTAAAGAGGATGGGGAAGGGTGTACAACAATAATTCTTTAGTATAGAAGCAATAATGTAATTATTATCCAAGTATATAATTAAATATATATTTAAATACTGAAAAGTAAAAAAAAATTGTTTTTATAAATACTGAAAAGTAAAAAAAATATTGTTTACCTGAAATTCTGAATGGTCAAATGGTTTGCAACTCTATTTAATTCTCTATCTAATCCATCTGTCTCCAACTTCCCCCAACTTAAGCTCTAGAACATACTTCATCCAAACTTGTCTTTCATTGCTTAGATCTTCTTCTTCTCGTACATGTCTGCAGCAAACTGAAATAATAATAAAAAAACTGAACAATACAAAGATTGATGCTTGATTTTCTGTTTACCTGTGAATTCTAGAAATTTTGGTTTTAGTGGCTCGTAAAGCGGCTGAAAGCATCAATTGGATTGTGGCTCGTAAACATCAAAATTGAACACTTCAGAAAAATGGTTTTAGTGAAGCTTATAAAGAAATTTGTTGATGTTTGTGTGAAACGAAGAGCGCTTTGTAAAAAAAAATATGTTGATGAAATGATTTTAAAGTTCACTTGAATTAGGTGTAAGCAGTTTATGTGAAAAAGTGGTGATCGTGGCTTTGATTGAGAAAAGGTTAAACAGATACATTTTAACTTTTTTTCTCTTTTTTTCTAACTAATTCTAAACATTAACCGTAGACACATAATTTGAATTACATAAAAAAAAGAATTTAAATTATATAAAAGAGAAATTAAGTGGAGTCAGACTTTTTCATTTTATTTTATTTAAAAACAAATTCCATGTGTCGGTTTTTGATTCGCCAAGTGACTTGTGCTTTAGTATATAAGGGATGGGCTGAGGAAAATGATAAAAGCTTGGCTTGCTTGTTGGAGAACCGAGTATCATTCTCCATCGTCTAGGCTCTAGCCTCCGTGAACTGATTCTCCTCCTACTCGCCCCTGGCTAAGTGTTCCCCGTGACTAGGCATGCCGGTTTGGGTTATTTGATTTTTAGTTAGGTCAGTTTATGTTGTCCAAACAAAATTTGGTTCAGTTCAACATTCGGTTCGTTTGGTTAACGAAAAATCTATCGAAATTAACAATTTTTGTTTGTTTTGTTTTAGCTGTCGTTCTAAACAGCTAATCATTTATGTAGTTTTTCCTATTATTTAACATTCAACTAGAATAGAACATGATCCATGTGCGGCTAAGTTTCATTTTAAACATTTATTTTGTTCTAAAGATAGTTTGAGTTCGTATTTTTTATATTCTAGAAGGATCATAAGTTGTCATTGGGATCTGAAACGAATATAAGTTTTTTATATGAAGTGTAAGCCAGAAGTCGATACCAGCTCTAACTCTAAATGAGTCATCCTGAATTAATAATTTTAATCTCAATTTTCCATCTAGTTTTAAATGGTACGAGATCTTATATAAATATTTTATATAATGAAATTTAAATGATTTAGATGAACCCGTGTTTGATAGTTCAAAAATTAAAATATAACATGTAAAGTCCAAAATATGATTTTAATTTAATAGATTAAATATATTTTTATTTTTTTTTTGAAATACAAATGAATATTATTTTTTTAAATTCTAACAAAATATTTTAAAATTTTATTTCCAAAAAGCAATTGATTTCAGTTTCAATTATCAGTAAAATATAATTAAAATATTTATGTGATTTTAATTTTAATTTTTAAATCAAAACTGAATTAATTTTAATTTTTAATTATATTTTAATAATAATCGAATATAAATTAATTAATTACAAAAAAAATAAATTGCAAATAGATTTTTGAAGATTTTGTTATAATTTTATTAAGGATTGTTTATTTTTATTTCAAATAAAAGATTAAGATATTATATTTAAATTATATGTAATTTTATAAATTTTCTAAAGGATAGTCTAAATAAAAAATTACACATAAAAACAGTATAAGACTCTAATTTAATAGATTAGATGCACCCAGACTTTTTATCTTCTCAATTATCCTTCTAAACTAATAATTTGATTAATAGCTTTTTCAAATTAACCTAAATAGGTTCGTGGATTAGAATTAAGAGTCGAATTTAAATTTTAATCGGATTAAACCATTAGAAAAATTGTTTATACAAAATTTGATTATGTTAATTAAACGTAGTTAATTGTATTGATGTTAGTAAAAAGGTTATTTTTCAACTTTAGTATTGTAAATCCAGTTACAAAAAGAGTATAATGATTATTTTCTCTTCCAAAAGTTACAACATATTAAATTTATTCATTTGATTCAATGACAAAAAGTTATATAATTGTTATTGGATAATGTTACTGGCTAACAAATAAATTCGGTGAGATGAAACAGTAAAGGAGAATTTTTGAAGTTGGTAAACCTACAACTAACGATCTACATTATTATGTTCTTTCTTACTTTTCTAAACCCATGATTTTAATCATCATTATTTACCATGATAACTGAAACACGCAACTAAACGCTGTTTTGAACCAAAATACCATATGAAGAACATAGATATTAGATAATACGGAAGAGGCATCGATTTTACGAACTCGTAACGTCTCGGCCATATCCACAACCAATAATTCCCTGTGATTGGAGAGAACTTACAAGAAAACCATACATAAACCAAGTGTCGACTCTGTTTTATAGCAAAAACAGCAAGAGCTAACCAGTGCAGTTTAAACCACTAACAATGCTAGTCAATTTTGTAATATCCTCTTTCAAGTTGAACTGAACCCTAATGCTGCTTAGTCTGCAACTCTTCTTGTAATTGAGATTTTAATCTCTGTTGCTTAAAACTTTTAAGATTTAGCTCCAATTTGAAACTTACTTCTTACAACCACTTTTTACTAAACTTGGTATTTAAAATTTCGATGAGATAAAAAAAAAATTCGATGAGATCTTAGCAAAAAAAGAGGTAAGAGTGTGACTATAAATTTGAAAATTTCCACAATCAAATGGAAGGACAGAACGCAGAAAAAATTATCGAATGAGTTACGTGTAGTGTGTTGACACAATAAGTCAAACCTATTGTTTTATGTAATCAAACCTACAAAAATCGTTTATGCAGATTGCGTAACATGGATACTAATAGTCTCATCACTTAACTCATTGATCAACCCACGGGAAGGTTGTCTGTTTTGGCAGTATTAGGGATGTAGTATGGTGAAATCTAATTCTGGATCCCTGGTTGGATCTGGAAAACATTGAGAAGGTTATGTTTTATTTACACGGTTATAAATGGTGTTTAAACTTATTCAACTATATTCATTTTCAATGTTTTTTATAGGTAGAAGTTAAAAACGAAACCCATTAAAAAATTTGGTCTCACTTATTTGTTCTCTACTCTTTTCCTGCTTAAGAACAAGACACCAATCTTAACTTACAGTTAAAACATTCCTAATTAAATCCAAAGATTCCATGCTGTCAAATGAGATAAAAGAAAATGTAGTGTCTCATTTAACCAAAATTAAACATTGGATGCAACATCTTAATTGTAGTTACCAAATATCTAGAAAAAGTAGATGAGGCAGATAAAGGTAGAATATAAGGCCAAGTGAAGATTATTCCAACAATCGTTGTCTTATGTTGCTTGAAAGGAATGGATGAATTGGGTGAAGTGTCAAAGAGAGAGTCTTCCAGGAGACTGTGAAGATCCTCCTTAAGCTTAGAACCACTCAACACTCTCTTTTTTGTTGGAACATGTGTTTTCAAACAACCAACCGGCAACGTCCCATGTACTTACTGTTATATTCCATGTTTACTATAATTAATTAGTCTACTCATTACATTATTTAGTATCCTTAACTTGGTCTAACCACACATATATATATGATTATATTTCTTATCAAGTTTTCATATCTCGAAAAGCAAAAACGAAAAAGTTAGTCTTTTAGATTTATAAGTTCCTAAATTAAAATTTGATATGAAGTGTTGTATTTTTGAATTGCTATTTTGTATGAAATTAATAATCTTATTTATATTATTTTAGACTATGTTTTAGTGAGTTTTTGTATCCTATAAGCAATATTCATTGCAGAAGTTTTTTTTTAGTCATCTTCATTGTAGAATTTTATTAAGGCAATAAGTAAAGTACTGTTTGATCGTTAATTAGTGAGGCACGGGTATTCACTGATCAGAAGAGGGAGCGTAAGGTACAGACCAGACCCACATTAGTACCTCCAGGATGATGGTGTTTTATAAATGGTCCGTGGAAAGATAAGGAACTATTTTTGGGATAAGGATGGTATAGTATCTTACCGGGCTTTGATGGTTTATTAGGAGCAAGGAATGTAACGGCATGTATTTCACCTCTTCATTCGGAGATGGAGGCTTTGATTTGGGCAATGGAATGTATGAAGAATTTACGATAGTCTCAGGTTACATTTGCAACGGACTACTCTCAATTGGTGAAGATGGTTTCGAAACCAGAAGAATGACCAGCATTTGAAAGCTATCTGGAAGATATCAAGCTTTTACGATTAAGTTTTCTCAACTCATACATCGTTCATGTACCTCGGATGGAGAACCTACGGGCAGATAGCTTAGCACGCAGTGTTAGGAAACAACCATCTTTCGTCGTTCATATGGATACGAAGTTACCGATTTGGTTTACAAAGTCAATATGAGTTTGTGAATGTCTTGCTGTCAAAAAAAAAATATATAAAAAAATAGGAATAGTTTTGAATTTACTAGTTTTGATAAATATACATTCTAGTAAATACCAAAACATGAGTTCTTTAGAAAGATAATTGATATTTAGCTAATATCTCGATTATCTGTTTGTATCTTTTTTATTAAAGATAAAATTATCATTTTGTTGGTACACAAATTTAGATGTAGAGCTATGGTTACCATTGTTTATGCACTCAATTAGTTAACTTAGAATTCACTCGGACCGTCAACAATTGGACCAACTATAACATCAACACTAAATCATCTCATTCATCACTTATCCTAATAAATCACAAATATATTTTGTTCCTTGCTTTTGTTACCAACCACTACCTTACCATTCGCCTCTTTCCTTATATAAAAACAACATTCGACTTCTATTTACACACACACCACTTAAGAGCTTCACCAGAAAACGATATAACAAGAAAATCATACTTCTTACATAAATGTTCTGAAATTTAAAAACAGATTTTCCTTCAATATTCAAATAAATAGTATACATGGCTATGTGGGGTTTGCATTATCTTCTTGTGGCATTTCTGATCACCATAACTTACGGCATCAACGCAGAATCTGCAGGAATCACGCGACACTACACCTTCCATGTAATAATAAATTAGTCTCAGTTTGAGTCCATATATATTAGTTAAAGTCTTTGTTTTTTATATATGATATGTTTTAGTCGCTTACTCCAATTCCCCTCTGGCAGATTCAACTTAAAAACATCACACGATTATGCAAGACAAAATCAATTGTAGCAGTCAACGGAAAATTTCCAGGACCGAAGGTTACTGCAAGAGAAGGAGATAATCTCCAGATAAAAGTTGTTAATCATGTATCCAATAACATTTCCATACACTGGTAAATTATTAGTTGCTTTTAGTCTTACAATGATAATAAAATTTTAAACTCTTGTTTAATTTTCTTTAAGCCTCAATAAATAAATGAATGTATAAAATGTAGGCATGGGATCCGGCAGCTAAGGAGCGGATGGGCGGATGGACCGTCGTATGTGACACAATGTCCAATTCAGACGGGACAAAGTTATGTTTACAACTTCACGATTATTGGACAAAGAGGAACCTTGTGGTGGCATGCACACATTCAATGGATGAGAGCCACCGTGTACGGACCATTGATCATTCTCCCAAAACTCTATCAACATTATCCTTTTCCCAAACCCTACAAACAAGTCCCTATTATCTTTGGTAAATTATCTTCTGAACACATAAATTTTATATATGTCCCACAAGATTAGCGTTCTGTTTAAGGGATTGATGTATTTAATCTGAGTATAGGTGAGTGGTTTAATGCTGATCCTCAAGCAGTTGTACAACAAGCTCTTCAGACTGGTGCAGGTCCAAATGCGTCAGATGCTCATACTTTTAATGGGTTACCAGGCCCATTATATAATTGCTCCACAAAAGGTAATTATCATATTTCTTCTTGTTGTCTAAAACTAGAAACTGATTTAGTTTTGCAACGATTAAATATATCTATTTTTTTCAGACACATACAAGTTGGTTGTGAAACCTGGAAAGACATATCTACTACGACTGATCAATGCTGCACTCGATGATGAACTCTTCTTTACCATAGCCAATCACACATTGACAGTGGTCGAAGCTGACGCTAGCTACGTTAAACCATTCCAAACCAACATTGTTCTTCTCGGTCCGGGACAAACCACCAACGTTCTACTCAAAACCAAACCTATTTACCCAAATGCAACCTTCTACATGCTAGCAAGACCTTACTTCACGGGCCAAGGAACAATCGATAATACAACCGTCGCAGGGATTCTCAAATACCATCACAAACCTACTTCAAACCATTTTAACTCTTCTAAAAACCTTCCTGTTATTAATCCTTCTCTACCTCCTATCAACAGTACGAGCTATGCAGCGAACTTTACAAAAATGTTTAGAAGTTTGGCAAATTCTAGATTCCCGGCAAACGTTCCAAAAATCGTGGATAAGAAGTTTTTCTTTACGGTCGGTTTAGGAACCAACCCTTGTCCTAAAAACCAGACCTGTCAAGGACCAACTAATACCACAAAATTTGCAGCAGCTATCAACAATGTGACTTTCATCTTACCAAACACTACTTCTTTATTACAATCATACTTCTCTGGCATGTCTAAGAAAGTTTTCACAACCAATTTCCCAAGTGCCCCTGTTTTCCCATTTAATTACACGGGCGTGCCACCAAACAACACAATGGTCTCAGGAGGGACCAAAGTCGTGGTCTTGAAGTACAACACAACTGTCGAATTGGTCTTGCAGGGCACTAGCATCTTGGGAATCGAGGCACACCCTATTCATCTTCATGGCTACAACTTTTATGTGGTAGGTCAAGGCTTCGGTAATTTTGACCCGACCCGTGACCCAAAACAGTATAACCTAGTTGACCCGGTTGAACGAAACACTATTAATGTCCCTTCCGGTGGTTGGGTTGCCATCCGATTCCTCGCTGATAACCCTGGTATTGGTTTAAGTTTTTTTTTTTAAATGCGTGTTACAAGTTGCAACACATATTATGCGGTTTTGAATATGACTGTGATAATTTTAATGTTTATTAAAACTGTCGTTTCTTAATAGTTTTTGTTTGATGGTGTCAGGTGTGTGGTTTATGCATTGCCACATTGAGATTCATTTGAGTTGGGGTTTGACCATGGCTTGGGTGGTTCTGGATGGAGACCTTCCAAACCAGAAGCTCCCTCCTCCTCCCTCGGATTTCCCTACATGTTGACTCTGACCAATCCAACGCCTATACCGTTGCCACATCACTTTTCCCTTTGTCGATTGATATTTCTTTAAATTGTGCAATATATGTTTTTGTTTTCATTTTATTTTTGTGTGTTTTTGATTCACCACCTGAGAATTCTGAGTTTTTATTTTATTTTTTTTCTCTATTTTTATTGTAAAAAGATCAGTGAACTGAAGAGCTTTGTTCGCGGTAATAATTTCTTGGTACATTATTTTGACGCAAATAAGTAATTATTATAATCAACGAAAAAAACCCACTGGCAAAAACTCCGCAATGCTCTTTATCGTGACTAGAGAATTTTTCCGCGCTTCGCGCGGATTGTGTCTTATAAATTTATTTTATTTATAGTATTATTTGTCAGTTTTTTTCTTTTATATTAACTTCTTGTTTTTCTAATGTTAGTTTTTCTTAATTTAAATTTATATGTTGATAATTTTTTGTTTTTTTTGTCGTAGATGGAGAATTATATTTTTTATTGATGGTTTTTTGTATGTGACAGTGACATAAACTTTTTGAAATTTTAAAATAATGTTATATATAGTACGATTAACACATTAAAGAACAGAAACATATTCAGACACATTTTACACAGCTTTTATATGCATAATTTTAAACATTATATATGTATATATTATAAGTTTGAAACATGTAAATGCTTTCTAAAAGTAAATACTTGTTCAGAGTTTACATAACTTATCGAAAATTTTATCTCTTTTTAAATTCAAATCACTAAAAATATCAAAAAGTCAGTATAGATGGGTTTTTTAGGCTTTTAAATCAACACTGAAAAATTACATGAATTAGATAACAACAGTTTTATAAACAACTGGATAAAATTTGACCGAGCCAAAGATTTTCACACAATATATTCTTTCTTCTTCAAATTACGAAGAGCCTATAGGCACAAGAAAAAAAATCATAATTTTTGTTTTCACTTATATAACATTTTTTCTCCATTACACACGGAGTTTATTACACTACTATAAGCAATGGAGAACTCTATTCATATAAGATTCACATCTATGCATTTTGACAAAGATGAATTTTAGCCATCTTTAATTTCAGAATGGACCAACTTCAATCATATACACTATATTTTCTCTATGATTCAAAACTTACAATTTTAATTATTTTCTCTTTATTTATAACTACAATATAAGGTTATAAACTATATATATTATAAATTAATAATTTATTTATCCTTGAAGTCTAACGATTAAAAATAGAACATAATTCAATATAGATATATGATTCTATTAATAAATTAGAAGTTACAAATTTGAAATTTCTAGAAATATCAAAAGTTGTATGTTAGTTAATTATTTTCTAAATGATATTTATTTTTAATTCTTTTTGGATGAAAATATTTTGGATGAGGTGGATAGTCTCAAAAGCCTTAAATTTAGTCCCTTTTATATAGTAGGATTCATTATCTAGAAATTAGTGATGAGCAAAATAGCTATAAGTTTTGATTCGACTCATTACTTGTTTTTATTGAAACCAAAAGATCCAAATATCACTAACTTTACAGAAAAGCAAATATACTAATATATAATATCTATGAGAAAAGAAAAAAAATTATAAATACTAATATTTTTAAGGATAGATATCCGATCCGATCCATTATATGTATGTATGTACATATATTTCAAAAGTATATATATAAATTATATAACTGTTTTATTTAAGTAAGTTTTAAAATATTTTTATTTGAGTTATTAGAGTCATAAGAAGTTAATAACTTTAATTAATAAAATTCTATTAATTTTTTTTATTTGTACAGATCGAATTGGATATATGGTTAAATTTTCCAGAACATCAAATATCCGTATGGATATTGGATTGAATAATTAATTATTCATACGAAATACCTCTAAAAACCGGATATTCGTTTTTTGTCCACCTCCAATGGAAACAAACAGTTTTATTTATGGCAAAAGACCAAAGAAGAAGTCGTTGGCAACTTTTCACTGGTTTCTTATTTAATCAATTAATTTAGAATCTTAATTATCTGATCAGCTGGTTTTTGGACCGTCATTAGAGTTGTAATGTTCGAACTAAAATGGATACCAATAATTAGTATTCAATATCCAATGTATTATATTTGATATTTTCATATGTAAAATTAAATTAAAAAAAAACATAAAACACATTCCAAAATATTAGTGACAAATCAATTTTACCAATATATTTTAAATTTTATTTTTTCTTATAACAAAAAATATTAAGAAAATATAACAAAATCATGCCAAGAATTTTAATTTGTTTAAAAAAAATAAAGCATCAATTGTTTCATAATTATAATTTAATATGAACTAAGATTTTTTATAATCCGAAAAATAAAACTATATACTACTTTTTATAAATTTGATAATTATAGTATGTTTTATTTTTAAATAGGAGTATTATATAAAATTAAATATAGAAAATTATATTAAATTGGTAAGTTAACCTATTTTTTTAATACTTTTCATTTACTCTAAATTAAATGTTTCAAAAATATGTATGTTATAAAAATATGTTGACTTTTACGCTCAAGAGGTAGTTTACTGTGATATTGATTTCAGTTATATCCAAAATATGATAGTTCTCATATGAGCGGAACTCTTATTTTATCAAATATATGTAAGTGTTGAGACTTTGAGTTTCCAAAGCATCATCTATATCGTTTTTTTTTTTTTTTTTGTCGACAACATTACAGACTCATATTGACCCTGTAAACCAAACTGGGAGATGTTGATCCATGTGAACGACGAAAGACGGCTGAATCCTGACACTGCGTGCTAGGCTATCCGCCTTCGTATTTTGCGTTCTTGGGACATGAATAATCTCTGAGCGTATGACTCTTGATATCCTCCAAATAGCTTGCAAAAGCTTGCCATTCTTCTGGTTTCGAAACCATCTTCACCAATTGAGAACAGTCCGTTGCAAACGTAACCTGAGATTGTCTTAAATTTCTCATACATTCCATAGCCCATAGTAATGCCTCCATCTCTGCATGCAAGGGATTTAGAGATGCCCGTACGTTCCTAGCTCCCAACAGTCCTTCAAATCCTTTTAGAGTACTGAACCAACCCTGACCAGAGAAAAGATCGCCCTCTTTCCATGATCCATCTGTAAAACACCATCGTCCGGGAATTGCCGGAAGAGACGTAACCGGTACGTGTGTGTCCGTTTTCTTTTCGTTCAACAGCTGTGCCTCTGCCCAAAGTGTTGCTTCCGTTTCTGCCAACTTAAGAGTATCCTTAGGATCCATATCCAAATTACTAAATACCTTATTATTCCTTCCTTCCAAATATACCATAATATCCAAGCAAACTGATGATCCTCCAGCTGTGGGATAACCCGCCAGAAGAGATGATCCATATTCGTAAAGAGAGAGCTCGTGGGGAAGATGGCTGGATTTGTTGGAATCTTTGAAAGAGCCCAAACCTGAAGTGCTGGGGGACACTCAAAAAATACATGATTAATCGACTCCTCCTCCGCTCCACATCTTGCACAACATATCTCACCTTGCATCCCTCGCGCCTTCAGATTCTTCTTAACTGCTACACACCCTGAAACCAGTTGCCAAAGAAAATGCTTTATTTTAGGTGGACACCGGATTTTCCAACAAAATACCTTCAGTACATCAACTGTTGATCCCACCAATAATGGTAATCGTTCCCTATCCGGATAGATCCGTTCCACTTGATATCCTGATTTAACCGTAAATTTTCTATTATTTGTGAAATGCCATCCTTCTCTATCAACCATCTGATTCCTGCTCAGTGGTATTCTTTCTATAATTTCCACATCCTGAGGATCTACCAAATCCCGGAGAACCTGCGAATTCCATCTTCGCGTAGTGGGGTCAATAAGTGAATCCACTGTGAGATCGGGATACAAATTATGTTGATTTTTATTGGCTGGTCTCGGGCGAGTGGTTGGGATCCAAAGATCATTCCATACAGAGATAGAAGATCCTGTTCCCACCCGTTTGATTAGTCCTTTGCTTACCAGAGATCTAGCAGATACAATACTCCTCCAGCCATATGACGGGGAGAATGAACGGATCGGATCAAGAGGTGAGGCATGACGAAAATACCTCCCCTTGAAAACGCGAGAGAATAAAGTGTTTGGCTGTTCTATCAGCCTCCATAACTATTTACCAAGCATCGCTGTATTGAAGTCAGTTATATCCTTGAAACCTAAACCTCCTTCTTCCTTACTAACACATACTTTATCCCATGATTTCCAATGCAGACCTCTTGAACTACCCCCAGGGCTCCACCAGAATTGTGCTACCGCACTCGTCAATTTTCGTGTAATGGCCTTAGGTAAACGGTAACATGACATCGTATGATTCGGCAATGCCGTAATCACTGACTTAATAATCACTTCCAACCATTGACCCTGTTATTTAGACGATCCTGCACAAAACTGAAAAATTGAATCTTGGAACCCCCTAAATTTTCCGGTAATCCTAGATAGGATCCCACGCCCCCCAAATTCTGAATCCCCAAAATATCTCTTAGTTCTTGCCTGACCGATTCCTCAATTTTGTGTCCAAATTGAATCGAGGATTTGTCGAAATTTATCAATTGCCCAGAAACTACCTCATACTCCTTTAAAATCCTGAGAATAGTGTGACATTCCTCCTTTTGAGCCTTGCAGAAAAACAAACTATCATCCGCAAAAAACAAGTGTGAAATCGATGGGCAAGCTCTAGCTACCTTAATCCCTGTTAATTGTTTCCCTCGCTCCGCTTTCCTTATATTGGCAATCAAAGCCTCAGTACACAGAATAAATAAATAAGGGGACAACGGGTCTCCTTGTCGTAAACCTCTGTGTGGTACAATGAGTCCCCGTGGTTGTCCATTGAGGAGAATCCTATATTGAACTGACGATATACACTCCATCATTAATTTAATCCAGTGTTGATGAAAACCCATCTTCTGCAGTAATGCTTTAATAAAATCCCATTCGATCCTATCATACGCCTTGCTCATATCCGTTTTAATTGCCATATACTTCCCCTGACACGCTTTATTTGTCCGTAATCCATGAAACATTTCCTGAGTTATAAGAATATTGTCGGAGATCAACCGCCCTGCCACAAAAGCCGATTGAGTCTCTGAGACGAGAGAGGGCAAATAGACTTTCAACCGTTGACACAAAACCTTCGATATAATTTTATATCCCACATTACATAAACTGATTGGTCGCAGCTCCGTCATCCTTGTAGGCCTTTCTATATTTGGAATCATACATATATTAGTAATATTTAACCTGGAATCCATTTCACCCGATACCAGAAAGTTATTCACCATCTCTACCAAATCCTTTTTAATAATATGCCACGAATGTTGAAAGAAAAGCGCCGTCATACCATCCGGTCCTGGTGCTTTTTCTGGATGCATCATGAATAGCGCCTCTCTAACCTCGGCTTCAGTTGCCGTCCTCAATAACCATCGATTTATCTGAGGAGTAATCCCCGGTGTTATTTCCGAAAGAAAATCGTCAAACTCCGATGGAGATGTGGTACTAAAAAGTTCTTCAAAATAGTCTACCGCTACCTTTTCGACACCATTATCCTCTGTAATCCAATTTCCAGCTACATCATGTTGTCCTACAATCCTATTACGTACTCTTCGTTGCTTTGTCAAAGCATGGTAAAATTTTGTATTAAGATCCCCAGATGAGTACCACATATTTCTACTTTTTTGGTGCCAATACTCCTCCTCATCCCTATATGCCTCTTGTAACTTCCTGGATACCTCTAATATATCCTCCTGAGACCTAGTATCATCAGTTTGTACCTCCTCTAATGCCTTCTGCAAATCTGCAATTTTTTCCTTTCCATAAGGTGGATTATTTTTCCGCCATTTTCCAATTTGGCGACGAAAATTACTAATCTTTTCCACTATGCCATTTGCATTGCCTTCATTATATTTCGACCATCCCATTGTAATTGATTCCATTAAACCCTCTTGACCAACCCATCTCTTATCAAACCTAAATTGACCTTTTTTCCTTTGAACTTTATCATCGAGGAAAGCCACCAGAGGTCTGTGATCAGATGCCACCATCCCTAAATATTCAGTATGAGAGCATGAAAATAGCGTATGCCATTCCTCATTAGCGAGTGCCCGATCTAATCGACAACGAACCATTACTGCCCCCTTTCCTTTACCTCGTCTCCCTTGCCATGACAATTTGTTACCTTTTGCCGGAAATTCCAGTAATCCACTATTCCTGATCATATTATTGAAAGGTACAAATGAATCCGCACTCCTGATAGCTCCACCCTCCTTTTCATGATTTCCTGTAATTTCATTCAGATCACCAATAATGAACCACGGTTCCGATCTTGACAGTCCATATCTAGTTAAGCGTTCCCACACTTGTTCCCTCAAATCTTTGACAGGATCCCCATACACAAAAGTAAAAAAAGCTGTTTTTTCCAGCATCACTGCTTCCATATCTATCATTCGATTACTTGAATATAAAACATTAACTTGATAATCATTATTATAGTAAAGCGCCAGACCACCACTCCGCCCTACTGGGTCAACTGTGACTAAATTATCAAATCCAAAATGTGATTGGTATTTTTGAACAAACTCAAAATCCTGCTTTGTTTCCGATAGAAATAAAAAATCCGGTTTATATTTATGCCATATCTCCCTTAAATAGGCTGTAGTCCATTTGCTTCCCATTCCTCGACAGTTCCAACTAAGCACTCTCATTTTAAAAATGTGAAAAAAACTCTGTAGAGCTATGTAATTTGGGTTTAATGATATCCGAAAAACTCAACCACCATTCTGTAATAAACAAACAAAAATACGGCACCAATGTTTTTAAAACCTTAATACTCTCCCATATAGTCACTCTCCCCAAAACTCTCAGGCTGATCCTTCGATACAATAAAAGACCTGTAGTCCGTGGAATTGCCATCCACGTATACCGTGTACCAACAACCTTCCTCAGAGACCAAAGTGTGATCAATACCTTAGCCTGTCGTAAATGATTGCCATCCGGATAACCAATTCCAATCTTGTATGAATAATATAGCCTCTCTTTCTGGTTTAATGAGACCAGAGAACATGCTTTATGTCCATCCATTATGTTGAACCTTATTGATCTCCCGAAGACCCCATGTATCCCCACCGAACACCAATCCTCCTTGCCCCTATTTCCATAACGCATCACCATAGTATTCCTCTCAGTCCATTTTATCCATTTTCCGATAGACATACCAACCTTATAATTAATATTAACATTCATCCCAAGCCAAGAACACATCCAAACAAAGCCAAAGCAACCAAAAAAGCCAATATCATTCCATAAACCAAACTCATAACCAGATAAAACAAATAGCAAATAGCCACCACATAGCCAGATAACAAGCAAAACAACCACAAAATAAAATCTTAAAGAAATGCTCACAGAGCTTATTAAAGACCAAACATAAGAAAAACCAGAAACTCCAAAAGAACCACTCCTCAAATCTTCATAAATTTTACTATCCATGGGGCGCATTTAAGGGTTTGGAAGAGGTTGGTTTGGGGTGTAAGGGACCCTTTTCCTCCTGCGATCTTATACCTTCTCCCTGACGCTTGCCTTGTCGAGATTGAACACTCTTGTTCTGTGAAAGTAGCGCTTGAACAAACTTCTTCTTGGAGGTTCCAGCAGCCATGACTGTCTGTTTAAGCAACAACTTACGAGTTCCTTTCTTCTTTTCATCCTCCCCTGCTTGAGTACCCTTCTCTCCAACTTCCTTTGCGTGTGAATCTTCCGCAACCTCCACTAAGGCCACCTCCTGTGTCCCAGTAAGTTCCTCCATCTCTCCATCAGTTAAATTTTGGAAGCCATCATCATCGCACATAAGCCCCACTTCACCATCAATGTGATTCCCTGTCTCCTCCAAATCCATACCCTCATTCACTAAGCTATCATTACCAACTCCTATCTGCTTCTGAGCCAGCTCTAATCCAGTACCAATATTTTCCGAAACCATTGCAGTAATTTCACTATTCACCACGCCCACGGGTTTACTAATTACCTTAACCACATTGCCATAGCCTCTTCGATCCTCCTGTTGTGACAATTGCAGGTTGTTTGATGCAGAAGTATTTCCCTCCCTCGTCACACCCCTGTTAGCACTACCCGTGTCTTGTATCTCGCCCTCTTCTTTTGGCTCCTCCCGAGGACTCCTCTCACGTCGTGTGCCCCGATGACCCCTCTCTCTTGCGTCTTGCGTGTGGTTCCGAGGTTGCTCCCACCTAGAATTCCGAGACCTCATGTTTCCCTCATCAGCTCTGTTGCTGCCACGGTAAGTTGAGTATCGCTTGTGCCCTCTCTCAGGAACCCGCACCCACTGTGACTCTTCCTCATACATTTTTCCTTTCCCCTTCCCCTGGTAACTCCTCTGATCTTTACCCTTGTCCTGATGATTCTCTTCACTGTGGGAACCGAAATTCACACTGTCGATTTCCGTTTAAATAAGGAAACTAGGAAAACCCTAATTTCCCAGAGGACCCGGATATCTGTTAATTACCACACGTCAAGCAATCAGAACACGAGAATAACAACGATAAAGTATAATAAATCGAGAAAGAGAGCAAAGAAGATCTTATTCCGAATTTGCGTATGAGCGTTTACAACAAGGTATAAGCCTGGGCTCGAGAGCTGTCGGCGAGATTCCTAGTTCTAGTAACCCTAAGACGGCTAAACCTAATTGAGTCGCAGCTCGAAATAACAAAAACGGAAAATTGCCTAAATTGCTCTAAGTGCTAAGTTTGCTCTGAAAAAGTTCTTCCCCTTGCTCCTCGCCTAGGACTCCTTATATACTAGCTCCAAGGTCGGTTTACGCTTTTACTCTTCTGCCCTTAAGCCGTCATAGCGTAAAAATGGAGATATTCCATTTTTCCCGATCTTCACAATTATCTTCAAAACTTCCGTATTTATCCGCGGAAACTTGACATTTATCCTTTCTCGTGGGCCAAGCGTGAACCATGCTGTGGTTCACGGGCTTTTGGTTAGGAAAAATCGTAGGATGGGCCTCGAGTCGTGTTTTAGGTCCCTTTGGGCCGTCTTCCGACTCGACACGTTTACTACGAGTTTTCCGCGGTTTCTAATCCGCGAAGTTTGATCGATGAATTAGAATAGCGGGAAACATGGACTGAGCTTGCTACGGTCTTCGGGAGATAGCATTCGAAGGTTTGACGAGAATGCAAGGACTGGTGTCGTATCGATGTTCGGAAAGGTTCAATCGCTACACAGCGACCAAACTTTGGCTCGAGCCCGGTCGCTACGTAGCGACCGAGCGAGACGAGTGCTCGGTCGCTACGTAGCGACCGAGCTTTGGCTCGAGCTCGGTCGCTACGTAGCGACCGAGCGGGACGATCGCTCGGTCGCTACGTAGCGACCGAGCTTGGCTGAGCTCGGTCGCTACGTAGCGACCGAGCGGGACGGTCGCTCGGTCGCTACGTAGCGACCGAGCTTTGACTCGAGCTTGGTCGCTACGTAGCGACCTGTTTCGAGCCTTCGTCGGACATCTCGATTCTTTCTTCCGTAAAGCTTTTTCGTAAGAAAGAGTCTATTTTCGAAAAGTACTCTTCGGAGAAATTCTTACTTTCTTCCTCGGATGTTTTGGATATTAAATTTGTCGTAACCGTTTTTAACCCTAACATTCACCATTAATCACAACCCCTCTGTAGCTCCTGGCTCGATCCTCTCTCCTGCCCACCGGCTCATCTCTGATATCTTTCTTCTTCTCTGTGCTCTTTGGATTCAGTGGGCATAGATCTTCCTCGTGACAGAGACTAAAACAGAGTTTACAGAAGCCAAACAGTTTCTCGTATTTAAGAGAAACCGACACCTCTTCCTCATCATAAAATTCTCCCCCTTTGAACTCCACAGTTGTCTCCAATGTTAGCTCCTTAAAGCCATCAACCACGACACGCATCTTTCCATAGTCCAAATCCACGTCCGTTGTCTCGCCACTCGCATCTCCGATGCTCTGAAATGCTGGTGTTGACCAGAACTCTGTTGGGAGACCCTCCACTTTGATCCAAAAAGGAATTTCTGATGGGAAAGTTCTTGACATTCTTGGCTGCCACCGAGCCACTGAGATCATCCAGTAATCAAAATGGTATGGTTGTGACTCCAAAACCGCTTCAATGTCCTCCTCCTTCTCAAAATGGAACTGGAACATCCCCTTTCCCAAATCTGCACCCGTCACCCTCTCCTCCACCTTCCATATCTTCGGAATCATCACCAATAGCGCACCAATCTTTTGTTTCTCCGGGTTCATGCACCGCCCAATCAAGGTCATAGCATAACTCTTGATCAAATCAGAGTTGTCAAAGTGGGGAACAGAAACCTTCAGCTTTTTGCGGACCCCTTCTCCAGTCGTTGAAACGCCCCCCTTTCCCACAAGTTGACCCTGATTCATAGTCGCCAGAAAAGGAATAAGCACCCACCAGTTTCGTAAGATAGAAAAAAAGAACTTTGAAAATATGAATCTATAGCTCAAGACCCATTCCCTTATATATTGATACAAACTCGAATCGATATTGATCTTGAAATCTAGGCCATAAATAACCCCTCCATTCCACTTGATTCGTAAAATCGTAATCATCCGATTGCTTAACGAAATCAAAGTTTCCAACTTTCCATCAGTATTGAAAACCCAAATCCAGACTTTCCAAACTCCATAGTCACAGAATCGACTTATAGAAAAAAAAATCCCCCACTAGGAGAAGGAAGGTTCTCGTTGTGAAGATAACAAGAGCCTTACCTCGAATCTTCCATGATTGAGTCTCCCAATTCCAGATTTCCACCGATCCGAAATCATTACCCAATTGAACCTCCATAACTCCCAAAATCCGTATCACCACAAATCCATCTTGATTCCATACCCTGCCGATCGCGAAAGGAAGAAAGATCTCCCTGCAAATCCCAATTTCCCCATCAGTACCAGGATCCCATCCATGAAACATATTTGAGACCCTAGAAAATCGCCATTATCGTCGCCTTTTTTGTTAGAGAATATAAATAAAATTCTCCTCCTCCTCCTTTTCGTTATCTATATCGTTTTGATGGGCTTTTCATATCAAAAATTGGCTGAAAAAACACTGTATACGCACTACAAAAGAAGTGCATATTAAATCACTTAAAATGTATCACAAAAATAGTGATTGTATTTTAAATTATTTATTTATATAAATCATATCATCATACAATAACTAAAAAGAAAATATCCTCATCAAGGAGGCCCTCCACGTCGGCATTTAATTCACACCACTTATGAGTTGCCACGTTTGCTTAAACTCCACGTCCTTTACAAATTGGACAAAGCAAAACCAATCCGTATGCATTTTTCAGGCCCGAGTTTTTTAAGTATTGTTTGTGTAACATAAGCCCATTCTCAACCCACAAAAATTTACGAACAAACTTATCTTCTATCTACAGGCGGTGTCCCGTCTCTTCGTCTACTGTTATCCTAACCTCACCGCACGTTCCAAGTCGCCGTATAAAGGCTCCCATCCACAACAATGATTCATCAAATCGAATTAATTAATGTAGCTCTTCACATCCCTTATCTTCCCCCAAACTTATCTATCCTCTTTTTGATTCTCACCACTCTATAAGCCTTAGATTATATATGAACTCAATATAAAGAAACTCTTCTTTATTAACTTAAGAAACTTCTCAAAAGTTAAGTTCTCAATCTCAATCTCTAAAACTCATGTGTTATGCAACACTCTCGCATATACTATATATAGAGATTAATGTTTCCATATTTCCTAAACTCTTAGGAAGTAACTTTCCTAAATACATTAGGATTGCTTTAACTTCTTCTCTAAGTTAACTTCATGTTTATCTGTAACATTCTCCCCTTTAAACTTGAAGTTAGCTTCTTCAACATCTTGAACTCCCACAAGATCTTTCATTTCCTTGAACTTGATTCTTCCTAATGCTTTAGTTAGAATATCTGCCTTTTGTTCAGCTCCTGGTATGTGTTGGACGTCGACTAGCTCGTTCTCAATGCACTCTCGGATAAAGTGATATCGTTTGTGTATATGCTTGCTGCGACCATGGAAGACCGGGTTCTTTGTGAGTGCTATAGCTAATTTGTTGTCAAGCCATATTACCACCTTCTCATTCGTTTTTCCAAGAAATTCTTCTAGGAGTTCTTGAAGCCATATGGCTTGTTTGGCAGCCTCGGTTGCAGCCATAAACTCAGCCTCACATGATGACAGAGCCACATTCTCTTGCTTTTGAGAACACCAAGTGATTGGACAATCATTCAGGTAGAATATGTGGCCTGTAGTGCTTCTTCCGTCATATTCGTCGATGTTGTGGTTTGAATCACTGAATCCCTTGAGTACAATCCCGCTTGTTTGCTTGTACACGAGGCCTAACGATGTCGTCCCTTTTAGATATCTCAAAACGGGTTTTAATGCTGCGCCATGTGATGCTTTAGGATCATGCATGTATCTGCTGAGAAGTCCTACACTGAATGATAGGTACGGGCGAGTGTGGAGTAGGTAGCGTAAGCACCCAATCTTACGTCTAAAGTCTTTCTCGTCGATGCTCTCTTCATCTGCCGCCTTTGATACCTTCAGACCAAATTCCATAGGAGTTTGCGTGGCATTACACTCGGCCATACCTGCTTCACTTAGGATCTTGTTCGCATATCTTCGCTGATTCAACGTGATCCTCCCTTCTTCTTGATACACTTCAATACCAAGGTAGTAGCTCAATAGCCCGAGACCACTCATCTCAAAGTTACTTGACATCTCCCTTTTAAACTCGCATATCAGGCCCTGATCAGCACCAGTTATCAGAAGATCGTCAACATATACGGCCACGAGAAGACAACGATTTTCCTCTTGCTTGCGGTACAATGCAGGTTCTTTCGAACATCTCGTAAACTTCAGCTGTCCAAGAACTTTGTTGAGCTTCTCGTTCCATGCCCTAGGGGCTTGTCTCAGACCATACAAGGCTTTATTAAGTTTATATACCTTATCTTCTTCTCCTTCTACCTCAAAGCCCTCAGGTTGCTTGACATATACCTCCTCTTTTATTTCTCCAAGGAGGAAAGCGGTCTTGACATCTAAGTGATGGATTTCCCATCCATTTGATGCAGCTAGAGCAATAATGAACCTAACAGTTTCAATGCGCGCAACTGGTGCGAAGACTTCCTCGAAGTCAATACCATGACGTTGAATATATCCTTTTGCTACTAGTCTCGATTTATGTTTGTTGATTCTCCCGTCTGCGTTCCGTTTGATCTTGAAAATCCACTTTAAACCAATTGGTTTGGCTCCTGGTGGAAGATCAACGAGATCCCATGTCTTGTTCTTCACAATCGATTTGATATCTTCTTCACAGGCATCACGCCATACCTTCTCTTCCATTGCGCTTTCGAAATCCCACGGTTCTTCGTTTAACAGAAGTAAGAGACGCTCTCCTTCCTCTTCTGCAAGAAGGATATAATCATCGAGATAAGCAGGTGTTTTACTGATTATGTTTGACCTTCGAGGTTGGTAATGCTCTGTTTCTTCATCGGTTTCCTCTTGAGAGTTGTGCTTATCTTCCTCGACTCCATCTTCGTGCACAACACTGCTACTAGGTTAAATGTTGCTTGATTCCTCAAGTCCTTGATTCCCATACTCTCCAAACGTAACTGTAAGTGTTTTTGTGTTCTTGGCTTCTTCACTACCAGTTTTGTTCCATTCTCATGTTTTATCTTCTTCAAATACTACGTCTCTGCTCACGAATATTCATTGTTATCTGGGATCAAATAGCCTATATGCTTTAGAGCCGGGCTCGGTCCCGAGGTGTACTAGAGTGCGAGACCTACTATCCACTTTTCTCAAGCTCTTTGACTCTATTTTAGCATGCACAATACATCCAAACACTCGCAGATGTTGGATATTAGGTTTCTTTTCTTGAACGCTTCATACGGGGTTTGACTGCTCAATGTTTTCGTCGCTAATCGGTTTATGAGATAGGTTGAGTGTCTTACCGCTTCTCCCCATAGGTAGTTTGGCACTTGCATGTGAGTTAAGATGCTCCTTGTCATCTCTAACAAGGTTCGGTTACGTCTCTCTACTACTCCGTTCTGTTATGGCGTGTATGGGGCGGTTAGGTGTCTTTGTATGCCTGATACTTCGCAGAAATCTCGAAACTCTGAGCTTGTGAACTCTCCCCCTCTATCTGTTCTCAATGTCTTAATGGTTGCACCGGTCTCCTGTTCCACAATCTTCTTAAACCGCACAAATTTGTCGAAAGCTTCTCCCTTCTCTTTCAAGAGAATAGACCACATGTAATGCGAGTGATCGTCTATGAGCACAAATATATATATCTGCTTCTTCCTGCAGTGGGTGGTGTTATTGGCCCGCAGAGATCAGCGTGTACGATCTCCAGGATTGTAGATGCACGATATGAGGTTGAAGTTTGAAAGGGTCGCCTTGTTTGCTTTGCACGCAAGCAAGATTCACATGTGTCTTTCTCGACTTTCAACTGAGGGAGTCCGGTAACGAGCTCCTCTCTTACCATGGTTTTCATAGCATTGTTTCCAAGGTGTCCTAGACGTGCATGCCAGACAGAGAATTCACATTGTAGTTGGGTTTGTAGGCACTTTGATTATTCTATCTCCATCACCACTTTGTATAATCGATTCCTTGCTCTTGAGGCTTTCACAATCATATTACCATCCTTATCGTGTAAGGTCAGGTAGTTCTCTTTCATCCTTACGTCACATCCCGATTCCATGGCCTGTCCGAGAATGATGATATTACTCTTAAGTGCTGGGATGAAGTAGACATCTGCAAGAATTTTTCTTTTCCCGTCTTGACTTATAAACAAAATAGATCCTTTGAATGTCTATTCTTGATTCATCTCCAAACCGAACCTTTCCAGTGATTGTTTCGTCGATAGAGTTGAAGTAGCTTCGATTTCCAGTCATGTGATTGCTGGCTCAGTTCTCTAAATACCATATTCTATCGCCATCGGTACTGGATTCAAATTCTTTGAGATTCACATTACGTTCATTGAGGTAAACGATTTCATGCATCATGAGCCTATCGGCTTCTTGGGTCTCGTCTCCATCCCTACTCTCAGTTGTCTCTTGTAATTTGAGTAATCTATCAGGACATGAGGCTGCAAAGTGTCATATTTTATCACATCTGTAACAAGTGATCTTCGTCGCGTCTCGACTGTCCCATAATATCGGCAACCTCGACCACGCCCTCTGTATTCTCCATACTCGCGTTGTGTTTGTTGTTCTGAATTAGCGTACATGAGTTTGCTTTGACTCTCCTGTGTATCTTCTTCTTCATCATGAATACGTTCTTCGTATGTTTTCAGACGACCTACAATGTCTTCGAAGCTTGTAGTCTTCAAATACAACATCTGTTCTATGGAGGCAATGATGTGAATGTACTTCTTACGTGGTAAACACGATAAGAACTTCTTCACGAGCTTTGATTCATCCATACTTTCGCCTAATGCAGCTGACTTTGATGATAATTCTGATAGCTTGGCCAGAAAGTCATCAATCTTATCAGTGTCCTTCATCTTTAAGCGGTCGAATTCAGTCATTAGGGTTTGTAGTCGCGCCTCTCGAACTCTATCAGCTCCCACATAACGAGTTTTGATCGCATCCCATACTTTCCTTGCGGTGTCGAGTCCTCCAGTTTGTAAGATCATTGTTTCCGGGATGGACTGAAACTGAAGAGCCGTCGCAATATCATTCTTGTCGCTCTCAGCAGATTCATTCTCAATTATCTCCCATACCTTATGAACCCTAAGTAAGAGCTTCATTCGAATTGACCACACGGTGTAGTTCGTTGCCGTCAGCATCGGGCAACTGATAGAGGATGATCCGCCATCCTTCTTAACCGTTGTAGTAACCAAATCACCCATGTCTCTTGATCGATTTTTCTCTGATACCAAATATAAGCCTTAGATTATATATGAACTCAATATAAAGAAACTCTTCTTTATTAACTTAAGAAATTTCTCAAAACTTAAGTTCTCAATCTCAATCTCTAAAACTTATATGTTATGCAACACTCTTGGATATACTATATATAGAGATTAATGTTTCCATATTTCCTAAACTCTTAGGAAGTAACTTTCCTAAATACATTAGGATTGCTTTAACTTCTTCTCTAAGTTAACTTCATGTTTATCTCTAACACACTCCACAGGGCCACCAAAAGAAATCCCATGCATCAATCAAAGAAAACGTCAAAATATACGAGATGGCTCTGGCTTCTCTAATCTTCAAGGCTGTTGTCCCAGGCTTAGGGGGGGCGAAGCTGAACTTCAGTTGACATCCTTCGAACAGATACTCACAAGTTCCTTCGTTGATCATCTGTTTGCTGACCCTCTTACTCTTTATTTTCATATTTTCTGCTACTAATCCCGACACCTGCTGTTAAATTAACACACTGTTATTCATACCATCGGGTTCAATCCAATAAAATTATTAATTGAATATGCGAAATCTTCGAAGTAGAAAATCTGGGAGTAGTGCAGCAACAAATATGTTTACAGTTGAGTTTGCTCAATTCTGTTACGCCAAATAACTGTAAGTTCATATCTCTTATATACTAAATCACAAGTCACTACACCAATAATATTTTGCCACATAGATCAAGAAATAAAAGAGTTTAAATACAAAAACAAAAATGAAAAAATGCAAAACAAAAATATTTACGCAAGAGACAAAAATCAAAAATATTATCATTCCATTTTGCGGAGCAGTTCCTCTTTCTAAACTCCATGATCACCACTCACTCTCCTAATAACTATCTCTATTTCCTTTAAATACTTTTTGAAGTTATCCAATGACCGATTGTTAACTGACACATTTTGTCTCTTTCTCTAATCACAAATCTGATGTGGGTATGGATTGATTCTTCCCAGAGGTAAATAGTTAATTTGTGTCATTTTTATGCTCTTGCTTCATCTATTTTCTTCTACGGCCTTTAATCAAGTGTCACTTTTCGCATTCAAGGTTTTCTTCAAAAGATCAAGCTTATATTCTGAAAATATGAAAAAGTTACTTTCTATTTTGCTCCCTTTCAAAAATCTCTATTCTGGTTTTTTCTAACGTTTATATGCTTGAAGAGATCGTATCCTATTACTAATTAGTATTGATTGATGCAGAAACTGAAAAATGTAAAAAGAGAGAAACTCCAACGCTTTATTGAGAAAACTATCAGCAAACTAAAATTACAGGTATATTATAGTATTTACTAACTTTTTTGTCCTAACGAATGATCATATTTTGCATGGTTTCCATGACACTGATATACGACAACTTCTTAGATTTGTTGAAAGGCCATTTGAATAGGAATTATATATTTCTTGGTTTTTTTACTAGAAATATTGAGAAAAAAATGAGAACAGATTCTAATTCATATAACTTTTAAAGTAAAAAACAATCATGTTGATATTGACTTATATAAGTGAGATTTTATATTTCTTGGTTTATCTATTACAGTGAATAGGTAACTAAAATAATAATTTGTTTTGATGTTTTTTAGTTATTAAGTTTTGATCAGATAATTTAGAAAACAATGAAATTGACCCATGCATAGCATGGGAGCTAATACTAGTTGTTATTGTAAAATTGAAGTCTGTTTATTTATTTTGGGCCTGCACTTTCGTCTGTATATGGAGAGAAAATATGTTATGATTCGAACTGAGGCTCTTTGTACTATCAGATGTACTATCAGATCGATTGAAATATGATTTATATTGTAAATTGAGTTGTGCTGTAAATCATATTTCTGTGACAAAGATTGTGTGTTTCTTATGTTCCAATTTATGTTTTTTTTTCAGCCTGCAAAGCCTGAGACTGTGACCAAGCGGAGTCAGGTGGGCTTAATCAAGGAGAAGAATAATTTCATAAGGCATCCTCATATGTCTGCTTCATAAATTGTCTATACATGATAAGAATGTCACCAATAGAGGTTGCAGAGATCTGACTGTAACTTTGGTAGATATACAGTGGTATTCCATTTATAGTTTTTGGTTGTCATACAATGGGATTTGAGCGTAAATGTTGCGCTCCACTGAATAAGGCACTTCTTCTAAATTGAGCAGATGAATAAAGAAAATGGGTGCAAAAGTACATAGGGTGCAAAAGTATATGGAGCAATAAAGAAAATTAGAAATGGAACTTATTTAAGAAAACAGAATTGTGTTGATCCAATCGCTACTGGGTACTAAAGGGTTACTCTTACGTTTTGGTTGAACTTGCATTTTATTGATTAATGTCATTGAGGAATATACTGTTTCACTTCCTTCTTATAAACCATCAGCAAGTATAATATGTTTTCTGTCATGACAGCTTTTCGCCTAAGTTCATAGCTAAGAAGGAACAATTGATAACATGGTTGCTTGATTGCCTTGGTTAATCACTAGGTCTCTTAACTTTGGTGCAGCTTCAACAATTACGTCAAAAGAAGTCTGTCACAAACACTGCTCATAAACAAACAACCCGAAAGGCAGTACAAGCCAAGTACAATCCTCCAATCAGAAGCTCCGTCTATTGTGGCAGCGTGAGGAGCTACATACCTAAGTCTCATGTGAATATCAGTGATAAGATTATTAACTCCCCCACAAACTTCTGCAAATGTATCACCTTACGAGTATGTTCCAGTCCATGGTTCATTATCAGAACCTCATATGTATGAGATAATCGGCTGAAATATTTATCTAATACAATCCCTTAGCTTACCCAACGGCCGGCACTGTAGGAAGCTTGGATTATTGTTGATCCCTCTTTGCTCTCCACTACTACGACCTTTACAATGTTCGATTATTTTCACAAGCTCACAAGCAAAAGAATGTTTATGCTTATACATATGTTCTTGAAATTGTTATTTCTAATGCTAAAATAATAAAATCAGCATTTATATGATTACGATCGGAAGATGACAGATGTGTACATCACTTTTTCTGAGTTGAGAAAAAAACCAAATGCTTGATTGTTGATTTGGTACACGATAAGTTTTATTCCTTTCAACCACTAAAAATAGATCTTTAGACTAACATAAAACATTTTAAAAGTATGAAATTTTCAGAAAAAAAAATTATCAGAATAAAGTTAAAATCAATATTAAATTACTAGCAGCAAGAAAAATTCAGATTAAAATTATTTTAATATCTAAGTTAAATTTATTTAAGTGAAATTTTGTAAAATAAAACTTTCATATGCATGAAACTGAATTTAGAAAATTTTTAGGAAATCATGTAAATATTTTAACTAACAAAATAGTGTCCTAAGAATGTAAAATCACTATCAATATAAACTTAAAAATCATTGGGTAGTGATTAACATTTATAAAACGAAAAATCTATCAAAATTTATATCACAAATATAAAAAAACTGCCAAGTTACAAAACCAAAAGGATAAACTGAAGACAGCAATAACTAATTAATAAAACATATAGAGATATACAGAAATTATTATAATTAAACATATATAAAATGAATAAAACATATACAGTAGAACCTCTATAAATTAATAATGTTGAAACTTTAAAATTTTATTAATTTATAGAGATATTAATTTACAAAAGTTTTTTTATTTAGATTTTTATTTTAAGATATATTTATTCTAAGATAAGAAAAATAGTTGATTTTAGTGTATAGACATTAATTCTCATTTTTTAAAATTTGACATTTATATTAATTTTATTATATTATTTGGTCTATATATATATATTGTATAGAACTTAAATGTGGTTTTAGGTATACTATTACTAAATCTCATCAAAAATATATTAAGTATAAAAAAAATATATTAATTTCATTGTGAATATAATACAAACAATATAATAATAGGTTCTTACTTATATAAATTATGTATACATACAAATTATTAATTTATAAACTTAATGGAACCATATATTTACATAAAATTTTATACAAAGTTATTATCTTATTATTTATCGATTTGTGTAAAATTTTGAACCAGTCCAAATTAGAACCAACGAAATTTATTAATTTATAGAAATTATTAATTTTTGAATATTAACTTATAGAATTTCTACTGTAAATGGTAAAATACACATCAAAGAATAAAGCTCCAAAATAGAGAGGCGGAACGAAGGTGGAGATTAACTTACACACTTAGGTAGATACATAATAAAAAAAAATATGTAACATAAATGAAGATTTAATGTTGTTCGGAAGAAAAATGAAGATTTTATATTTAAATTTATTGTAGGTTCACATTATGCAGCTAACTATATATGATGAATATATATATATTTATTGAAGACCAAAGAGTGGAAAGGACAATCATATTGTTAACGAACATAAATTCTAAAATATATAAAGATCAAAAACTTAGATTAATTAGTCATATATCATATGACAAAAAATATTAGTCATATACCATATAATTTTAAAATTAATTAAAACAATGTAGAAAAATTAGTAATTGTCATAACACCATTAACAAGATTTTGCTTTAACAATTATATAAATACTATTTCAAATAAAAATAAAAATTAACAAAAAAAATAAAATACAAAAGAATATACATCATACCACGTATAAGGTCATCGAAGCTAAAATAAAATCAAACTAACTGTTCACATATAGTGTGTTAGTTATGCTACTTATTTTTTAGTTTCAAAAATTATAATCTTATTGTGTAATATGTAAATATATATATGATACTTAGTAAAATAATTAACAAATCCTACTCCAAATTTACTGTAAAAATAACAAAAAATAAAGAAAATTATTTAACGGGTAAAACATTTTTAAAAATTACAAACTCAAAAAAAGAAATTTACATTTTTGTCAAAATAATAAGTTAACAATTTAAAATATATAAACCGCGCGTAGCGCAGTAAAAAACTCTAGTATACATAATATGACACTTTCCTCTCTTTTGAAAGTGTCTACATATGCATTTTTTAATGATAGTGACGTCCGCGTACATTTAGTTTTTTTGGGCGACTGATTTGTTTGGTTTGAGTCTAAGGAAATAATTGTTGGTCAGTTCTCAGTGTTTGGTTCGATAAATAAGGAAATAATTGTTGGTCAGTTCTCAGTGTTTGGTATGATTGAAAAGAAAAACATGAAAACGCAGTGTTTTCTACTTTAGTTGACTGGGGCGTCATCGCTTTCCCTCTTCCACAGATGAACTCACCGTCTCCGTTTTTCTAAATCTTCAAAGTTTCTGTTCTCATCTCTTCACATTCCCTGAAGTTGAATGATTCGTAAAATTAGGAAATAACTGATAACCACCTTAAACTCTGTAACGATCCTGACCTCTTTGTTTCTTCTCCGTCAAATCTATAAATAAGGGATGGTTGAGATATGGCTGCGATAGACTATGGATTTGATCCACTTTTATCCATGGTTTATAAGTATTTTAACTACTATTTATTATATTATAGAGTCTAATTATAGGATCATGAGTGATTTGGAAGAAAATGATGATTTTGGAGCATTTTGGAGATATTTGGAGTAAGCATCCGAGATGACCATCAAGCACGATCTTAGGTCGACATTGAAGAGGAATAATCGATCGATGTTCACATCATGACATTGATCGACAGCGAAACGCGCAGAAAGCCCGTTTGGTCTCAGCCGACTTAGAGCCCAAGTCTTCACCAATTTACAATATTACCTCTGACGAGTTTTAACCTAATTATATAAGCTTTGCCAACATGTTAGAGATAAAGTGTGCTTTCTTGTTTTACTATTTTCATAGCAAAGGTTTTTTAAGATTTTTAGTAGATTGGAGAGAAGATCCAAAGATATTTGTGATTGGAACTCCGTTGATATCTATTTATTTATCTATGCAGTTTTTATACCTTATTGCTGTTATGAATTGCTTAGCCATGTCTGAGTAGCTATATTTGTTAGATTTAGGGTGTCAATAGGTTATGAGGGATTAGCCCCAACTATAGATTGCTAAGTTGTGATACTCATCTTTAGGATTGTCATTAATGCCTGCTTCTAGATTAGCTACCTAGAACTTGCCCTAGGAGTTGTAGACAAAAGCGATAGCTTGCATCTCACCCTAAATCCATCCTAACTGAGCTAAGATTGTTAGAGTAAGGCGAGAGCTGATCTAGGAAGCTTAGTGAGCACATTCAACCCGCACATTAATGCTTTGACCAAAAGCATCGATCGATATTTTAATCAAATAATCGGTCGACGTTGCAACAAGTGTATTGATCGATATTCTTCTAGAATCATCGATCGACACTGGTCATTAGAAAAACCTAGAAAACAAGAGCCTAAATGTTTGTTTATAAGTGTTGAGCTCTATAACATCATGCATACAACTTATTAGGCATCTGTAGGATTATAATCCTAATTACCTGAATAAAAACCTTAAGTCGAGCTACTTTCAACTTATTAGGCATCTGTAGGATTATAATCCTACTCTATAATCTTGTTCATTTATACGTAATATAGTGTTTTTGTGAATGTGTACAATTAAGTTTTATAATACAATTAAATTTTCCTGTATAATTAAGTGAATGTGTACAATTAATATATTGTTTATGTGAGAGTGTACAAGTAAGTGCAATGGTAAAGGGCTTGTTTCTAGTCTTCTTAGTTTCTCGTTCAATTAACATTTGTATCATTTAAATTTAACTTAAGTTTTTTTTTCAATGAGCGGCAATGTTGTAATAATATCATCCTCTTCGTATTAGGGTTTCTGATTTTCCTGCAAATATATCTCAAAGCCACCATTGATTTTTAACATGCAATCTTCATTATATTTTGTATTTTTACCTCCAGAAGTTACAAATATTATAAATATTATATTATTTTTAACATGCAATCTTCATTACTGTGTGACTCATGATTTACTGGTTTTTTTATAACTGACTTATCTAAATTGGGAGAAGAAAACATATGAAAAAAAAATCAAAAGATGATAGATTTATGTTGTAGAGGGGTTGAAGAACATTAAGTTTTCTAAAATCAATTTTCTATTTAAATAAAAAGAAAGAACGAGATGAATGAAGAAGAAAGTCAGGAAAGAGAAGATGATTAGAAAATGTAACTTGGTTTGATTTTAGTTGAGAACATCAAAGTAAACAACCAAAATAAACTGTTCTAGTAGCTGAAACTGCCATATTATGTAATAAAAACTTAGAAATTATCGTATGGTGTAAAAAACTCTTTAAAACAACTGTTTTTAATATATAGCAACTACATGATTTGTTATCTAACACTACAAGAAAAAAAGTTTTTCTTAGCAGACGGAAAACGCTATCTAACGATATGATAACGGTTTATGAAATGTTGTATCATCGCCCGTCATAATAGGTCAAACACATTAGATAGCGGTTTTTTGCATTGCTATCTTATTGTTATATATTATAGCGTTTTTCTGTATGCAATTAAATATGTTTTAATTGCATATCTTTACTGTTATTATTTACATTAAATTATTTATTTTAGAATTAATTATTTAAAATTTATTTATTTAAAATTTATTTATTTGTAGGTTTAATAATTAAAAACATAATAAATTATTTTTTATTAAACATTATAAATTACATTTGATAGAAGATAAGAATCGGTTTACACTTAACACTAAACCAAATGTTTTAAAAATTAAATCTAATCTAACCTAATCTATCTTATTAAAACTCAGGTACAAAATTGGAGTGTTTGGAGACTTGAATAGGACTATTAAAAAAATTTGGAGTGTTTGGAAACATAAATTGTAGTCTTTTAAAAAAAAAATTAATTTTGTTTGGAAACAAGGATAGTAGTATTAAGAAAAAAAAAGTAATGGGCTTATGTTTTTAAGAAAAATTAAAAGTCCATCATATTATAAAAAACTATCTATCTGGGCGAGATTTAAAATATACGAAAACGGGTCAATCTAATCGCCTAAAACTTTTTCTTTTCTAAACTAACCATAAAACAAAATTTAAACTTTATACACATATTTCAAATCAAAATAATAGTTTAAAGTTGATTTATATCAAAAATTGATTAAAAACTAATACATATATTCAAAAATGGATTTTTACTAAACTATTTTTCAATAACCATTATACAAAAATGTTGTCAATATATATAATAAAAATACAATACAAAGCCCAATTTGAAATACCAACTCAAATTATCGTTTTTATATTTCCTATTAAGTTTTATAAATATAATATATGTAATTATTTATATGATGATACGTATAAAATACTATTAATTATATGATTACTTATATGATGGTACGTATAAAATACAATTAATTATATGATGACAGTATACGATATATAATAATGAATAGGGATGAGATTTCGGGCACCCATACGGGTTTGATTCTGATCGGTTTGTGTTTCGGGTTTTCGGAGTCAAAGATTTAAGCCCTCTTAGGATGTTTCTAAATTTTGGTTTGAGTTTGATTCGGATCTTTGCGGGTTTGGTTCGCGTTTGGATAACCCATTTAAATTATTTTTAAAGTTTTAAATCATTATCTATTTTAAATTTCTCAAAATCTATAAATAAAATAATATATTACCTATAAATTTGAATAACATATGTCAGAATACCTAAGCTTAACATATCAATTGGTTTGATTTAAAATTTTGGATACGGAATCAATAATTATTTTAAGTATTTTTGGTGATTTGAGTATACTTTAACTATTGCAGATATTTACTTTTGACTATCTATATATATATTTTCAAGTATTTAAACCAATTTAAAAGTATCATTCTTAATGTTTTATATACGTTAAATCTAAAAATAATTAATATATATATAAGTATATAAATCTATTTTTAGATAAATTCGGGTACCCGAATACTTCGGTTCGGATCAGATTTGGTTCTCTAAATAACAAAATTTTGAATAATTCGAATATTTAATCAATTTATGTTCGGGTTTGGTACTATATTTTCGGATCGGTATCGGTTCTGTTCTTTGGATTCATTTTGTAAAACCTTAATAATTACATGAAAAACAAATATCAACATATTTTTCAAAATATACACCCGCGCGCCTGCGCGGGTCAAAATCTAGTTTTAATTAAACCTAATCAAAACCTAATCTTCTTGAGCCAGCCTCCTCAAGAACTTCTCCGTTCCTCGCCGCAAGCCCCATGACCACCACTCTGCTCCGACCACCCGCTTCTCCGTCGCCTCCTCGCCGCAAGCCCCATGACCACCACCTCTCCTCACGACCACCAGCTTCTCCATCGCTTCTCCATTTCTTCCTCACTTTCAACGAGAACAGAAAACCAGATTTAAAAGAGAAATAGAGAGAGAGAGAGAGAGGTGACCAGTGGTGGTGAGAGAGACGGTGGCGAAAGGGGGACTCCACCTTCAGACTCGTGTGTGTGTGAGGAGAGTGTTACAGAGAAAGGAGATGTGTGTTACATGAATCGTGTGTGTGTGTGTGTGTTTGAGACAGTGAGGGAGATGAAGGGAATGATACAGAGAGGAAGAGATCGAGAAGAAGGAAAATAAAAAGATGAATTCTTGGCCATTGGATTACAAATAATCAATGGTCAGAAATATTAATCCAAATTTTGAAGAATGGACCAATAAAAACGAAGGAGGAAGCTCACAAAAGAGTGATTTTTAGCCTTTGGATCAAAACTAATCAAAGACCCAAAATAAAACTAATAAGAATTTATGTTCATTTATCTATAATCATCTTTTTGTGTTGTTTTTTATTTAATGATTTTATTTTTATTTTTGAATTGTATAATGTAAATTTGAAATATTATACATAGTCTGAGATATATATTATAAAAATTATATTTTATTTAAAGTTTGAGGTTTAATGTTCTTATGATATATGTTAAAGTATGTGGTTTAGGGATTATATTGTTAGGGTTTGATTGGAGATTTAAGGCTTGTATTTTGAAAGTTATATATTAATATTAAAAAGAGTAAATTTCGAGTTTATGTTTAAGATCTAAAGTTATAGTATGAGAATATTAGAGTTTTAAGTTGTGTTTTATAGTTTAGGGATTAAAAACTTGTTTAGGGTTTAGGGATTCAAAAAGCTAAATATAGCATTTCATTATATTATGCTATTAAAAATAGGTTATCATAGCGTTTCCGAATATATCATTCTATCATAGCGTTTTCAAATATACAAACGCTATCTAAAATTAAGGGGTATATTAACCGTAGCAGAAAGACAAAAAACGCTATACTCTAGTGCTATGAAAACGATTTTTTCTTGTAGTGTAAAATCCTAAACAATCTTCTCTCTCAGAAAACCGTGGAAGTTCTATTAGAGAACAGAAGCTAAAGCTTCTACTCAAGGTAGCGTAACTTACTGATTCAGGTTTAACGTTTTCTGTGTTTAAAATATATTATAGTTGAATCATGATTCTTATTTTCCTGAATTTCAATCATTTTAGGACTATGGATTTCATGGATTCAGAAACACAACAACCAGAAGATTTACCACATCTGGAAGCTGACTACAGCATGCCTCCTACACTTGCTCCAGAATGCAAAAGATTCAAATGGAAAATAGAAGTTATCGGTCAGTTTAGTTGATACTAATACTAACATCACTTAACTAAATCGATTAAGATATCATTTCTTGCAAATGATATATTCTTACATCATTTAAAATAAATCATTAAAAATGTTATTATTTTTTACATCAATTATTAATAAAATGATATATATTATTTGCATCACCATTTTTAGAGTCACAGTCACTTATATAAGTGATGTAAATTTCTTTTACACCATTTATAAACAATGCAAATATTAAAAAATGATTTAAACTGATCTTTTTTTGTACTGACGTGTGCGTGTGAGACATTGATTCTACAACATGTTCTGATACAGTCGTTCAGACTTCACCTATTGAAACTGTAAATGTCGATCTCTAAGGGCATCTCCAACAAACAATACCAAATTTGGTGTTTTGGTATCAATTTTGTTTTTATCATCTCCAACAATAACACCAAATCTTACACCGAAAGCAATATTAATATATTATTTGATGTTTTCATTTTTAAAACTTTTATATTTTTATTATTTGTAATTGATAAATAATAATTATGTTAAATCTATATTATATTTATATTTTGTTATTTGTAAGTGATAAATAGTAATAGTTATTTACTAATTTATGAATATAATAATAAAATAAATTAAATTTTTAATTATATGAAAATAAATTAAAAATAAAAATTATATAATATTATTTATTTTTAATTACAAATTTATAGTAATTGATCTATATTATTAAATGAAACATATTAAAATGTATTTTAGAAATTTTGTGTGATGAATATTATTACAGCAAATGTGAAAATAAATTTAAAATAAAAATAATACAATATATTTATGTTTAATTACAAATTTGATAGTAATTAAACTATATTTTTAAATGAAACATATTAAATATGTATTTTAAAATTTTGGTGTGATGAATAGTGTTACACCAAATTTGGTGGAATGGTGTCAAATTTAATATATTGTTGAAGATAAAATTACACCAAATTTGGTGTTTTGGTGTTTTGTTGGAGATGGACTAAGACTCGAACTACTGGTTTTGGTTTTGGTTTTCTTTATTACAAGAAACAAAGTCCAGAAAACGACTCGATGATCTACATGTTCACGTTTTGAGTGATCCTTACGTCTCAACTACAAGATTCAACAATTCTCTACAAGAAGAAGCGTAACAGTTAAAATTAAAACGACATGTTTTATGCACAACCAAACCCTCCCTCAACAGAGTGTTTTTCTTTTTTTCAAACTCACTCAAAAGGGAGTCTTCTTTCTTCAACCTTTAACCCAAGCTAAACCACTCGACGTCCTTTGGTTATAGTTTACCGTAAAACCGGACCAAATACATGTAATTGATCAATTCTTTTTTTTTTTTTGGAACTAATAATTGATCAGTTCTGTAACTCAATGTAAATCTATAGTCTCAATATTTTATAATATCATCCCCATAAACTGCGAAAGAAGACCTACGTACTTGTATATGGGTCGTTCATCGTTGCAATTAAAAAATATATGTACGGTAATCTTCCTAAAAAACTGTTGACAAAATTTTCATTCATTTTGGATTTGCCCACATAATACGCGTCTACATGTCTTATCTCGGACAAACGAGAAGATGTGGCCCTCCAAGGGCCAACACATCGGTTTGATTAGTTATGGTAATACCCAAAAGCGCGTTGACCAAACGAATATGGTTATATCACAATAACCTTTTCAAGCCCCAAAAAAATCAGGTTTTGAACTCCTAAAACTAAAAGGAAAAATTGTTTAATTAGAGCAAAAAAATGATAACTATTTTCTTTTAGATTAATATCTATTTTTTGTCATTTTTGTCTAAAATACGTTTAATTTTTTGAAAATAAATTTAATAAATAGTTTTACAAACAAAAAAAATGAAAAAATAGTAACTATTGATAAAATACCTATATGAACTTAGTGATATTTTTTCAGTTCTAAAAATGTTTAAATCATAATTTTCAGATTATGTTCTAAATAAAGTAGAAATGACATTCTACGAAGTAGAAAAAGAAATCCATTTTTTTCATTAAATCTACAATGTTTAAAATACATGATCTACGTAAATAAAAGTATTCTAAAAATATTTAGAATACACATTCTGCGCTTAACCTACCGATCTAAAATCTTTAAAAATCAAAATCTACACATTAATATAAATCTAAAACACATAAAAACCGACTTCTACATATTTACTGTAAATCTAAAACATATAAAAATCAAAATCTACACATTACTTTAATTCTAAAAACCTATAGAAACATATTTCTACATATTAGTTGTATTTTTTAGATAAGAAACCAGTTTCTAAAAATATGGAAAGAAAATATTTGGAAATTCACTTTAATATTTTGAAAAAATGATTTGAAAAAAACAAAAAAAAAAGAAAAAAAAAGTGGTAACCTTCTTCTCACGCCATTTTCTATATTTCACTGATTATTCACAAAATTTTCATAAAACTTTCACATTATTTCTACCATGATTCATATCTATGCTTCCACGGATCGATCGGTCTATAATTTATGAAATCGATATTTGGCGATCGAGTGAAATGGACCAGGTCGATCAGTATATGCTCCGCGTCTTTTGTTCTGTATAATGATCAGGATCGATTGATCCGTTCGACCTTGTAATTTCGGATCGATCGATCCCGCTTGATCGAACACATTATTTATTATATTTAAAAATTACAATTTTAAGGGCATTATTGTCATTTTGAAAATAAATAGCCTAATGTGACATAAAGTATATGAGATTAGTCTACAGGGACATAGTTATCATTGTTTGCTCTATAAAAATAATTTTTCCCTAACTAAAATAAAACCCATAATATTATTTATAAACTATACATTCTATATACCAACATGTTCTGACAACATCACATATCATCTAAATATGAACTCTAAATTCTAAAAACTAAACTATGCCTCATAAAACTATTCAAGCATACCAATATCTCAATATTCAGTACTAGGATTTTGCCATTAGTTTTTAAGTTAATTACGATGCTATGTCATTTTTATATTTTATCTTAATATAATTAATTAATTTACAAAAAACACTAATTAAATAAGAGAATATTCTTAAATAACAGATAACAGATTTATTAGTGTTTCAAAAAAAAGGATACTGGTTTATTCATTTGTCTTAAAATCCCAACAAATTTATTCATTAATTAAATAGCTAAACAATTTACGCACTTAATCAAGATGCCACGTCCACATATAAGCAAATAATACATTGTTATCACTAGAAAAATATGTCTTACATTTGTGTAATTAAATAAAACATTTACAGGTGTATAGTCCTTACTTGTGTTATGACTATTTGCATCATAAAAGCCATATTTATATCTACCTAAATCATAGTCACTTTTTCTTATTAAGATATGTTTTCTAAAAATTGAAACACGTATTTTAATATAATAAGCTTTTATCTTTCTTGTCCAATAATTAGTTATAGTAGACATAGTGTGAAATAACATATTATTTTCGCATTTACACTATATGTATAGAGATGTTGTTAGGTGTTATTTTTATTTGAATAATATTCTATTTTATTTAATTAGCTGAATTATTTTAAATTTAAGAAAATTTTCTACTTTGAAAATATACTTCCATATATTCATCAGAATAAATTTTTAATTGTTATATTAAACTTGGTCACAGCTCATAAAATATTTAGATCATTCAAAAAAAAATTGAAAAGAGACACCTACATATTAATTCTAAAATTGCATTTTAATAAAACCAATTAAAATATTTTTGTTTTGAAAATAAGTATATATTTTATTTTTAAAATTAAGTAAATCATGATTTTAAAAAGAATAAGACCGATTGAACTAACACATTAACATAAATTTTATTATAAGATATAGTTTAAATTTGCTAAGACGAGACTGTATATAAAAACTATGAATTATCTTATTTCAATTGAATTTATTAAAAGAAAATCAGCTGTAAACCTTTTTAATTAAATAAATTACTAATAATGTGGGTCTATTAATTCATTTTTTTTTTTAATTTTAGTTCACCTAAGAAAATACTCATATTAAACTGTACATAATTTTTATAATTTTATACAAACTTAGAATAAATAAATTATATTTTTAACTAAAAGTTAATGTAGTTATACATTTAAATATAACCACGCCATGATAGTCTAGTGACAGATAAACTTGGATTGTTAATCAACCTGAATTCCAAAGTATTTTAATATACTTCTTCACTACACTTTATCATGTGGAGACACATATATGAGTCCATTGCGTAAATCTATTTTAATATCCAAAATAATGGTATATATATATGTGGCCAGGATAGCAGACAAGTAGGCTTTGTAAGGATTTTCGAGGAAAGTTTTCCCAGAAACACCTTGTTGAAGTGTTGGAGATCCCTTGTTGAGTCCATTGCGTAAATCTATTATAAAGTAATAAGCAAGACATGGAGGACCAGATGACAGCCTTATGTTTAATTCGATCTACAATTAATGCAAATAAATTTCTTTTTCTGCCAAAATGCTTCGACAAGCCTAGATTTTTTTTTTTTTTTTGATAACTCTGGTATCTGAGCAGCCACATTCCTAACTATTCTCCCGAAAGGGGTCCAGCACCCCAACGGAAGAGATGTTAAATCCGTTGTGGCCAAAACTCAAACCTGGGTGGCGGACAGTACAGCTGTACCTCCTTTACCACCAAGCTATGAGCGCTTGGTTAACAAGCCTAGATATTTGCCTACACTTTTTTCAATACCTAGAGTTTGTTTGACACGGATTCTATTCTCCAGTGGAGTTTTGGCGCCTAAAAAAGATTGATGACTTACAAGTATTTATCATCTGACCAGATGCTTTCTCATACTTTAATAGTATGTTTTCAGGGTCAGATAGCTTTAAAGACTGGATCTCTGAAAAATATGGTGTCATCAGTGAATAATAAGTGGTTAATGCGTGGACATTTTCCAGCAACTCTGATTTATGTCATAGAGCCATTAAACTGAGATTCCTTACACAGTCCATAGAAGATTTTACTACACAAGATGGAGATGTAGGGAGAGATGGGCTCATCCTGCCAAATACCATGGTATGTTTTGAGATAACCTAAGACTTTTTCATTACATGAAAAGTAGGTAATTGTAGTTATGCATTGCAATATCCAATTTTAGCTGGGTTAGAAATGCATTATTGATTTTTTAGTTGGGTTAAAAATGTATTATTGACTTTAAAAAGTTTATTATCCATTAGGTATATTTTAATAGGTGCAAATTAGGCCTGGGCAAATAAACCGAATCCGATAACCCGAACTGAATCCGATCCGATAAACATGAATCCGAACCCGATGTAAATACCGAATGGATCTTGTTTTGCGGTATTTTGGGTTATGGGTATTATCCGAACCGAACCCGAATCTAAATGGATATCCGATAGAACCCGAAACATTTAAAACCTCGAAAAGATCTTATACCAAACATGATCTCAATTCCTAATATGTATCCAAAATACACTAAGAAATATTGAACATCTAAAATACTTATCTATTACATGAAGGTTGGTGGTTCTATTACATGAATGTTGGTGGTTCTATTGCATGAAGGTTGATGGTTGAAGTTGGCCGTTGAATCTTTAAGTATTTAGATTTAGATTTTGTTTTCGTTAAACAATGTTTCTCATTTCATGAGAACTTGGTTTTCGTTTTATGCTTTTATTTATTTGGTTTTCTTTTTATCAGTAAATATGTTTACTTTTCGTTTGATTTTGAATGATCAAGGTTGATGTTCCTTATTTTTGAATCGATTTTACTTAACTTTTGGTTACAAAATAGGTACAAATCAGATATTTTAAAATTGAAGAACCGATTTTACTCATGTTTTAGTTCTAAAATAGGTAAAAATCAGGTACTTTTAAACCGAAAAACCGATTGGGACCCGAACCCGAAAGTATATTGGGTTGTGCCGGTTCTTTGAAGATTTACTAACCCCGACCCGAACCCGATAGAACCCGAACCGGTCCCGAACCGAACTTTCATATAATCCGAATGGGGCTGATTTTGATAAACCCGAAAAACCGAAACCCGAATGGATAAAACCGAAACCCGATTGGGATCCCGAATGCCCAGGCCTAGGTGCAATAATAGAAAAAAATATAGAAAATATTAAATATTAAAAATGTGATGATGTATTACTTTTTTGTTTCTCACTTGATGATGACACACAAGAGATCAAATACTATTTCTATATCTATACGTTTTAAACCTATTTTCATTTTAATAAGATGACGTAGAATCTGTTTTTCATTATATTTCCTGATATATATATGTGTGTGTGTGTGTGAAGTTTGTTTATTAAGGACTCACTAGATTTTGATCCGCGCTTTTGAAGCGCGGATTTGTTGGATTATAAATAAAAACACACTTTGATATGAATTAGTATTTTGGGTGTTGTACATTATTATATTACAAAGTTGTATATATCGATGAAGAAAATTTATTTAAACTTAATAAGTTTATTTGAGATTTTGTATGTACACTTTTACGTAACTTTCTATCAGAACTAAGCATTTTATCTGAACCTAAAAAATCAAACCAAAACTGACACGGAAATACATATTCAATTTGTGTCCACGTCCAAGACAAAGTACATATTGGGTATATTTTTCGACCTGCGGGTTTCGATTTATGAGTCCTATCTGAGAACCGATCGGCTACCTAAAGTACCCAATTTTTTTTTGTATCTGGGTATTTAAAATATGTTTTCGGTATTATGGATATTTTTAAGTTAAAAGAGTAAAGCTATCAAAATTTTACTTATATATTTTGGGTATTCGAATAAAATTTTGGGTATTTTTCAATTCTTTAGTTTATATTTCGGGTAAAAAAATTGAGTCGTTTAAGATATTTGACTATTTTTGGGTATTTGTTTGAGCTTTCAAAAAATTTCGTGTTTCAAATATTTTTTTGTTTTCGGGTATTTAGAGTATTTTTGTATCCTAAATATCCAAACTAACATGACCCGTCATATACTCAAAAATTATAATTATTTAAATTATTGATGCGAACTGATCCAGACATGAAAAGAACCGATCTGAATCCGAACTGAAAATATTCAAATACCTAGTTGGTCTAATGTCTGGAAACCAAAAAGAATCATTCCATACTTGGTCTGAGACCCGAATTCTAAAGCTTACTCTCTCACTCTCATACAATGTGTGTATTTTATAAGAGTTATTGTTAGGTTGATGAGATTTAAGATTTACTTGGCACATTTTTTCTAATTTAATATTGCAATCCCAACAATAATCTAAGAACATAATACAAAACCTTTAACATTGTCCACAATGTCTGCTATAATTTGCTTTTAATAGTGTTGATATTGGTACATCATTAATGGTAGATGTTATAAGTTGTAGATACTATAGGTGGGTACGTTTGGTAACCATTAAGCATTTTTATACGTAGATAAGATAAGTGGGTCAAAAAAAATTGAGATTAAAGGAGAGGTTACATATATTTATAAATGTTAGAGAATATTATTTGGTTGCTATATAGTAAAGGTTTGTTATAATATTTGATTATATATAATAGATTGGACTAAAAATGAAAGGGTGCAATAACCTGTTTAAGTAAATTTTTTAAGATTCTTTCTTTTTTTAATAGTATAGATGAGAATATTTTTTTGATTGATTTCTTTCTACGAAGACAAAAAAGTTGTTCTATAGAATGTTTGATTTCCGCACTTTTCATTATTTAAAAATTTTTCTAAATCAAAATAAGAGAACAATATACTGATTTTTTGAATAAATAGATAGACTGATTGAGGGACACTGACTTCAGTTACCTTAAATTTTTGTATGCTAATCGCCTAATCCACCAACTGATATTAGAATCTAACTATTCGAATTATTACATAAAATTTATGACAATGAAAATTCTAAGAAACCAAAATCAATGCTGGTATTTTAGAACCCCGTATCTCACTTGAGGTGGCTACTTATTTTCTGTTTAATTGTTTTTCTATATAAGATAAGTTCGAAAATTTGTAGCTTTGCTTTGCCAAGAAATTTCATCTGCGCTGTATTTCAAATCTCATCCGACTCTTTCAAACAATTGTTTTTTATTACTTTTTAGTCAACACTAATGTTTTTTTTTTCATTCCTAGACTTCTTCTTTTAAGTACCAATTTTGGTAATATCATTTCAAAGTCTTCATAGATCTTAAGACTCTTTCAAACCGATTCATTCCTCTCTCTCTCTCTCTCTCTCTCTCTCTCTCTCTCTCTCTCTCTCTCTCTCTCTCTCTCTCTCTCTCTCTCTCTCTCTCTCTCTCTATACATATATTATATATGTAACATAACATAACATAAATGGGAAGTTAAAAGAATCACATTAGGTGTCCGTATCCCCAATCTTTCGATGATGAAGACTACTAAAAAAACTCGTAACACCTTTTTGAGTCACTTTGTCTTGTTCCTTTCGTGTTTTGTGTTGATGGAAGTTGGTTTAGGACAAAGCCCGACAAGTGAAATTAAAGTAGGAGTAGTTCTTGATCTCAAAACAACATTTTCCAAGATCTGTCTCACTTCTATTAATATGTCGTTGTCCGATTTCTATGGAGATCATCCTAATTACCGTACAAGACTTGCGCTTCATGCCAGAGATTCCATGGAAGATGTTGTCCAGGCTTCAGCTGCAGGTTCGTTTCTTTTCTCTCTCTTACTTCTGTTCTACATGTATGGCTGTTGCCTGATTTCCTATACGTAGTATGTTATTAGATTTAACTGAATAAAACATACTTACTAATTAAGAAGTTAAGGTAACATGCAGACATGATTCAGCTGGTTACTATTTTCAATGAATCTGAACAATCTTTCCGATGATTATTAGAATTCCAAGTTGTTTGGAAGTCTTCTTTTGTGGTCTTTGTTTAAAGTATTGGTGACGATTGCTCTTTCAAATTTTACTATTAAAATTCTAAGTTCTCTTAATGTGGTCTATTCTAAGAGAATTCTCTGGATAGACAAAATCTCATGTCTCTTTCTTTTCTAGAAAGTCTTGGCGAGAAGCCGAATTGTATGGTTGAAAATTCATGTTAATATATCGTCAAAATCATTTCTCATTCTTTTCCTAAAATTCACTGGTTTTCTAATATATTAGATCACTGATGTAAAATCATATGCATGATAACATTACCACAAATGCTTTCTCGTATATTAATCAATGTTATTTCATTGTCATTATTTATCAATATCATAAAGATATAGGGCGGTTTTTTTCTTATCTTAAAGAAGTTATATGTAATGAACATCGAAAATTATTCAACATTTACTAACTTTTTATTAATGTTATGTACCATATGATGTGAAATAAATAATTAAAATTTTAAATATATATTAAAAGTAAGCAAACTAATTTAATTGATTCGTAATCAACATTTTTAAATAGATGATAAGAATTATATTGTAGTTAGTTAATTAAAGTACTTGCATAGATGATTAATTTCCGAAATTAAACATTAATTAAGATATTGTATTTTGGACAATATATATGAGTAGTAACTAGTCATTTTATTTTTATATGATCAATTTGTTTTTTTTTTGTATACCAAAAAAGAAATCATTCCAAATATTCTCCTGCCCAAATTGTTTTATGAAAAACAAAATCAAAATTTATTTCGTCTAATATGTTTAGGACACACATAATATTCTAATAATAAATTCTGTAGAACAAAGGTTTGTTTTATATTTTCTCGAGCTCATTCAATCTTTTTGTTTGCAGCCTTGGACCTGATCAAGAATGAGCAAGTGAGCGCCATCATAGGACCAAGAAGCTCTATGCAAGCTGAATTTATGATAAGAATGGCCAACAAATCTCAAGTACCGATCATCACATTCTCAGCAACAAGCCCTCTTTTAACGTCCATCAAGAGCCCTTACTTTTACCGTGCCACTCTCGACGACTCGTGCCAGGTGGAAGCCATTGCGGCCGTTGTTAACTCCTTTGGGTGGAGAAGCGTCGTGGCCATTTATGTGGACAACGAGTTAGGTAAAGGAATTATGCATTCATTGTCAGATGCTTTGCAAGACGTGGAAGTCCACAGAAGTGTGATCTCTACGGAGGCTAGCGATGATCAGATTCTAAAGGAGCTTTATAAGCTTAAGACAAGACAGACAAGGGTATTCGTTATCCACATGGCCTCAAGACTCGGGTTCCGGGTTTTGCAGAAAGCTAGGAAGATCGGGATGTTGGAGAAAGAGTATGTCTGGTTACTATCAAATGGAATGACGAATATGATGACACATGATGGTCGTAGCTTAGAGACTATGCAAGGCGTGCTAGGTGTGAGGAATCATGTCCGTAAATCAAAAGAGCTTGAAGATTTTCGTTTGAGATGGAAAAGAAAGTACCAGAAGGACAACCCATCGACGAGGGATGATGTAGAGCTGAATGTTTTCGCATTATGGGCGTATGATTCGATCACTGCATTGGCCACAGCCGTGGAGAAAACCAACACAAATAACATGAGGTATGATAACTTTAGCGCTTTGTCAAATAACACGACAGATCTTGGGACCTTAGGGGTCTCTCTCTACGGTCCAAGTCTTCTGGAGGCTCTCTCCCGTGTAGAATTCAAGGGTCTAGCAGGAGAGTTTAGTCTCGTTAACAGGCAGCTCGTGGCATCAACTTTTGATATCATCAATGTTGTTGGAAACGAAGAGAGGATAATCGGAACATGGACACCAAGAGATGGACTTATGAATACAAATTCAAAGAAAACTACGTTGTTTTCAAACGAAAGGTTGGGGCCGGTGGTATGGCCCGGGAGTTCGTATGGTGTTCCAAAAGGTTGGGAGGTTCCAACGGACGGTAAGAAAATTAAAGTAGGCGTTCCCGTAAAGCAAGGCTTCTTCAATTTTGTGGAGGTCACGACAAATCCGATCACTAACGTAACAACCGCAAAGGGTTACGCCATAGACATCTTTGAAGCTGCTCTTAAGAAGTTGCCATATTCAGTCATTCCTCGTTACTACCGTATCGAGTCTCCAGAAGATAACTACAATTATTTGGTCCACCAAGTCTATGACGGGGTTAGTTCTTTTCTTTTTTTTTTCTTCCCATATTCCCAATTTATAACAAAATTATACAATCACCATTCGTAACAAGTCCATAATATATAGTAGATTAGATAATTTTTTTCTTTAACGTGTGTTTTTTGTTAACATATTGTTAATTAATAAATGACGCAGACGTTGGATGCAGTTGTTGGAGATATAACCATAACAGCAAATAGGTCAATGTATGTTGATTTCACCTTACCTTACACAGAGTCTGGAGTATCTATGTTGGTGCCGCTCAGGGACAACGAAAACAAGAACACATGGGTTTTCCTGAAACCATGGAGCTTAGACCTATGGATCACCACCGGTTGCTTTTTCGTCCTCATCGGTTTTATTGTGTGGCTGTTCGAACATAGAGTCAACTCCGACTTTCGTGGACCGCCTCACCACCAGATTGGCACCAGTTTCTGGTTCTCTTTCTCCACTATGGTCTTTGCTCACCGTAAGTTCTTACAACAATCAAGAATACGATAGTGATAAATGTTAAGTTTATTGGCTTAATAACATATATTATAGTAAGAAACAATAATATTAAAAACAATTTTATTGTTATTATTATTATTATTTTATAATTTAAACAATATTATAAGGTAGAGAAATTGTTTGTGTGTCTATAGGCGAGAAGGTGGTGAGCAATTTAGCAAGGTTTGTGGTGATCGTCTGGTGTTTTGTGGTGCTTGTGCTCACTCAGAGCTACACAGCGAATCTCACCTCTTTCCTAACGGTACAACGTTTAGAACCAAGAGCGACAAGTGTGGAAGATCTAATCAGAAATGGGGAGTCTGTAGGTTTCCAACATGGGGCTTTTGTTAAAGATACTCTAAAAGGTCTAGGATTCAAGGAATCACAGCTCAAGTCTTTTGGTTCTGCTGAAAAATGCGACGAGCTTTTGTCCAATGGGACATCGAAAGGTGGTATAGCAGCAGCTTTCGACGAAGTGGCCTACCTTAAGGCTATCCTTTCTAAGTACTGCTCCAAATATGCAATAGTTGAACCGTCCTTTAAGACTGCTGGTTTTGGGTTTGTAAGTTCCTTATATTCTTCACTTTACTTTTAAAAAGGATTTTTCAAATACTGAAAAGTATATATGTATTTCCTTTTTTCTTTTCTTTAAAAAAAGTTTTTAAGGGTTTTACCTTAGTTTTAAAAAGGGTCTTTTAAAAATACCAAAGAGTAAGTATGTATTTTCTTTTTCTTTTCTTAACAAAAAAACAGTATGTATTTTCTTTGCTCTCGCTTATTTTGTTTCCGTGATAAATGTGGTAGGCATTCCCAAAGAACTCGCCTATGACAGGAGATGTATCAAGGGCTATTTTGAATTTGACACAAGGTGAAGAAATGGCAGGCATCGAGAACAAATGGTTCAACCGTCTCAGCCTCGCTAGTGAATGTCCTGATCCAAAGACTGCTCTTTCATCTAACCGTCTCAGCCTCAGTAGCTTCTGGGGTCTATTTCTAATAGCAGGCATTGCTTCATTCCTGGCATTTCTCATCTTTGTAGGCCACTTCTTGTACGAACATAGGCACACGCTCTGCGATAATACCGAAGGTTCCTTGTGGAGAAAGCTAACGTCTTTGCTCAGAACCTTTGATGCGAAAGACACAAAGTCTCATACTTTCAAGAACAGTGCCGTTCATAATGTGAGTTCACCTGTTACTCAGTGTACTCCGAGCCCTTCAACTTTGCAGATGAGACCATGGCCACGAAGTATGTCATTAAACAGGGAGTTTGAGCTAAGACGAGCCTCTTTTTTCATGAGTGAAGAACGTCTCACCACGCAAGCGGAACATAATAAACATGGAGAATCTGATATTGAATCTGGATCTGAACGATAGCTAGAGAGTTAGAAAAAATATGATTTTCCTTTTATTTAAAGGTTAGAAAACAAACTCACCCAACAATTTGAACCAATCGGATCTACAAAGCTAATTGGGCCGTCGCTCAAGGTCCACTGTTTAGATACGACCACTACATTATTTTACAAATATATTTCATTTTTTTAGTATATGTATCAATTCTGCTGTGTTTTGATAATGTTTTTCCATAAACACCAATGCTTCAACTTTTATTAGAATCTGCAAACTTCCGCCTAAAAACAATACATTGATATGCTAATGCTGTTTCCATTACCATTCATCCGTTCCAATTCCAATCATTCTTTTATTTTGAAAACGATCAATCATAATACAAGCTTCAAAGTTTTACAGGTGACAAACGATTTCCATAATTCAAAATTATTATAATCTAACATTAAAATTTTCCTAATTGTTTGTATATATTTGTGTGCACTTATCTGTATTATGAATATAAACCACTAAATTAAAAGCAAAACAAAATTTCCAATCAACTAAATTTTCTAATCAACTAGATTTCCGGAATTTCATGCATGCCAATAATATTCTAAAACATAAATACCGATCTTTTCGAATCAATAACCATATATATCTAATTACTTTAATAAAAAATCTTAACTTTACTCAAATAAACTAAAATCTCGATAAGTAGTTAAATTAAGAAAACTGAATATCATGATTCTTCGGAAAAAATTTAGAACACTTCCATGCTAATAAGTGATACATCATACTGTCACTTACTACCTTATACAACTCTGGCTCTTTTGTCTTGTTAAATTTTTTCGCATTTATAAAATTGTTAATATCATCACCAGTAGGTTGCTTTTTCAAAAAAAAAAAGAGAGTAAAATATGTGCATGCGGTAGACCTCTTTTCTAAAATTCAATGGGATACATTGCTGTGAATGTAAAATAAAAAAAATATATATTTAAATGATGATATTGCTAACGTAATATAATTGAAAATATTTCTTATTAGGGTTGACATTAGTTAGTACAAGATGTAGTTTTTCCTAAAACTTTGTCTTTTTCTGGTTAACTCAGTCATGAGATCATCAAACTTAATTTTGAAAATTTTAGAAATGATTTCGAGACCGAAGAAATTTATTAATGTATAGTGTTTATTTCTCCTGTATACTACATATATTTAAGATTTACCACAAAATCTTTGCTGTTTTATTATCCTCTCTTTGCAGCTAACCATATTTAAACTTTCAACCTATTTTTATCGTATTCATTTCTCTTTTTATTCATGTCAAAATAAAAACCAAATCTTTAATATGGAAGTTTCATGATTGAATCCTTAAATGTAAAATTTAGTTATGTGAATTTTTGGGTGCGATCATACCAGCACTAATGCACCGGATCCCAGGAAGTCCTCGTGTTGCACCCTTTTTTATTAAATTGATCAAAAAAAAGTTATGTGATTTTTTATAATTTTAATTATATTAAACAATTTGAGAACATGAATAATGATCCGATTACAAGCGGAGTCACACAAAATCACACAAATCAACTATCTCCTATCTACCTTCGCTCAATCCATATCATCGGCGCGTTCCGCTAGACCGCATTTAGTATCATTGCGTATCGATTACCGTATTATACCTTGACTCAACTATCGAAGTTATATCTCACTTAATATGTAAATTTCTTACTTCTGGTATAATGCACTTTTCTTGCCCAAAGGATGATTATGCAGGTATACATAAGGACCAGGAGAACGTGGGTTCAAGGTTAAAACAAGAAGAAATCATCAGTGAACCAGACCCGCAATAAGGACTTAAACCAGTCACTAGCGATCTATTGAAACTAGGAGATGTTTCGGTTCAAGCACATGAGAAGGTACAAAATAATTTAAATAAATTAGTGTTCTCTTGTTTTGACTCTTCCAGGACTGCCATGATATGCTTGTCTAGTCCCAAAATGTATGAAACATGTACATCATTTAGCAACAAACCTATGAAGCAAAATAAGGTGGTCTTAAAGACAGATGACAAGGCACCACCAAAGGAGCATTCTTGGCTTAAACACTCTCTGGAAAAGATGGCATTAGAACCAGCAGCATCTTAATTCAGGAAGAACCCCCAGACCAGTCATCAAACAGACAGGCTGTGCCATTAGATGCACCAATCAAGCGTCCAAATCAGGTAAGTGCGACTATTCCTTGTTTGATAATCAATGAATTGGAAGTTGTGCATACTGGTTTATTATGCCCTGAAGAGTTTGAAGAAAGACTAGGATGTCTAGATCATAATTCTTGTCTTCGATCACACTTAGAAAAGAAGCAAGAAATTTTTCCATCTGTTGAAATTGAAATACATCGAACTGATTTATATTCTGATTATTCCATGACTGCCATAACACACTTGTCTCTAGCCAAAGATGTTGAGTTTATGACAGGAACCAAAGCTGAAGATTTTAGAGGAGATCTGTCCAAGACCAAGATCAAACCAGACCGGACCGGAGGGGTTATCATATCCTACCTGTTCAAAGAAGAACAACCAGATGCACCATGCATCACTAAACCAAAATCTTACCACAGTAAGACGGGGGTGTATTCAATATAATATTTGAGGTGATTTGACTTTTAATAGAGTTTTAGATGATTTTAATAAGTTGCAGAGATTTAGGTGATTTATGTTAAACCACTCTAGAATATAACTTAAAACCATGAGATTTGGGTTTTAATTTTTTTTTAACTAAGAAACTCCACCTAAACACCCTAAAATCACCTGAAAACTTTAAAACTCCACAACTTAAAATATTTATAAAAACAGTGGATTTTAGAGTACTTTACGAAATGTTAAGTTCAATAACAGTGGATTTAAATGAGTTTTTAACATTAATGTTTGAATAACATTGAATTTGTTATTTTAATACAAATCACCTAAAATCTTCAGTTGAATACACCCCCTTAGACTCCCAAAGAGAATGAAAGCTGACTTGATCTGTCTTGGTGCAGGTTATCCAGTTTTGAGGTCGAAACCTTTTCAAGGGGGAGGAAATGTTGTGGGCACAGAAACCATACCTGAACCGAAGCTCAGCCAGACAAACAACAACTGCAACAACTGCCTCAATAGAGCTACCAGCCACAGAGGTTCATTCCAAAGAGTGCATCTCAACAACCAGAAGAAATATTGGCATTAAACCAATTTTCACGGAAGGTAAACTCAACAATTCATCACTGAGGCTTGGAATTACAAGAAAAGCTTCACGGAGAAAGAAGTTATGGATTTTAAAACTGGAGGTTTCCCAGACCGTCCAGTTGCTAGTATCAGCTCTTAGAAGTGGATTTAAGCCCAATCATGAAGCGGCCCAAGCCAAACTCAATTATGGACTTCAAGAGGGATGTTTTGTGGATCCAACAAGCCAAGAATCATGAGGAAAAGCCCAGTGAAGTTGAAGATATAACAATTTTCTTAAACCGGTTATAAGGAGAGAGTTATGGAAAGATTGGGAAATCAATTCAGCCAACAATCTCCAAACCAAGAATACTCAACCAAGGAAGCTTCCACGCGATCCAAGACATCCAGAGGACACATCCAACGATCCAGAAGAGCCTTACATCATTTTACCATACACCAGCAAGTATTAGAACAAGAGAATCTTTATTTCGGGTAACTTGCCTTTTTCGAAATCATTCTTTCTTGGAGGAATTAAGGATCAACGGCTCTTTCCCTTCCAACCAGAAGATACCAAGATAAATGTGAGTTTATTCAACAATCATAGACTCCTATTTCGTGGATACAAAACCAAGATATCAAGATACAAGATCAGACCTTCCAAATGGCTACAAATCAGCCTAACGGCTAGTTCATTGAAGACAAAGACCATCAGCTTTATTTTTTTGTATTTTCTTTCCTTTCTAGAGTATTAGAACGTTATAGTTTATTCTTGTTCCTTACAAAGAAGAAATGCATGTGCTCGGCTGTAGATGGGTGTTTCGAACTCAATTAAATGCAGATGGAACTCTAAAGAAGAGGAGATCTAGACTTGTTGCAAAAGGCTATGAACAATCTGAGGGGATTGATTACCTTGATACCTATAGTCTGGTGGTACGCACTGCAACCATACGACTGGTTCTTCATACAGCTACGGTGATGCAATGGGAAATCCACCAGTTCGATGTTCAGCACGTGTTCCTCCATGGTGACTTGAGTGAGACCGTTTACATGAGGCAGCCTGCAGGCTTTGTGGCCAAGGATCATCCTGATCACGTGTGCCTTCTTCGCAAAGCCATCTATGGTCTGAAACAGGCTCTCCGAGCTTGGTTTGACAAATTCAGCACGTTTCTCTTGGAGTTTGGCTTCACTTGCAGCTTCTCTGATCCTTCCATGTTCATCTGCATCAAAGACGAGAACATCATTATTCTCTTGCTTTATGTGGATGACATGTTAGTAACAGGGAACAACTAAAAAGCTACTTCAAAACCTACACGATGCTCTCAACACTCAGTTCAAAATGAAAGATCTGGGTCAGCTAAGCTACTTTTTGGGAATTCAAATAGGTTGTTCATGTCTCAGCAAAAATATGCCGAAGACCTACTAGCAGTGGCCCAAATGGCAGACCGCAGTCCTATGCCCACACATCTACCTCATGATCTAAATCGAGGAACTCCAAAAGATGAACTATTCTCAAATCCCACCTATTTTCGCAGTCTAGCTGGTAAGTTACAATACTTAACCTTGACCACACATGACATACAATTCGCAATGAATTATGTATGTTAGAAGATGCACTCCCCTTCGGTCACTGACTTAACCACCTTAAAAGGATCGTAAGGTACGTTAAAGGGACTGTCACGATGGGTGTGTCTTTCTCACGACATACTGATTTCAGTGTCACAGCCTTCAGCGACAGTGACTGGAGAGGCTGTCCCTCTACCAGCAGATCAACTGAAGGATTCTCTACTTATTTAGGATCTAATATTGTATCGTGGTCATCTAAGAAGCAATCTACTATCTCTAAGAGCTCTACAGAAGCAGAATATCAATCTCTATCAGAGACAAGATCGGAGGTTACCTGGCTGTGTCTCGTGCTTAAGGACCTCGGAATCCCTCTTTCTACTACGCCTCTGATGCTCTGCGACAATCTCTCCACCGTGATGCTTGCAGTGAATCCTTCGTTCCACTCCAAGACTAAACACTTCACCAGAGACCACCACTACATCCGTGAACGTGTGGCTCTGAAAGCTGTCAAAGTCAGGAACATCTCAAACAAGTTTCAGGTCGCCGATATCTTTACGAAGTCAAGCCGTACCTGCAAACAAGACAAAGAAGACATTAAAGCTCCCAACGTTAAAGACCTGTAGGCGGCGTCCGTAAAAGCAAACTCAAGCTCACAGACAGCTCATGTGATTGCAACGGCTAATAAATTCCAAGCTCTATGTGATGAGCTGGCAGAGACATCTTAAACCCTAGTAGAATTCTCTATATAAGCAATTGTAAACAAAGAACAATGCAAGAGAGTTTATGAAATAAGAAAGTTTTACCTCTTCACCTCTGTTAAGCCTCTGCTTTCACACCAAACAGAACCATGAGCAGAGCACCATTGAAACAATCAAGACTGCTTCTCCGGGAGCTGAGAACCGGTGCCGTGTAGAAAAGAAACAGAGAGAAGGAAACCGTCAGAGCTGTAACGGGGAGGCTATAGACGACCCCACCGAACAACAACGCCTCTTGTCTCCACGGGCCTACGCTTGGAGGACCGACACACGCCGCTACACTGAAGCTGAGCTCGCCTCCGAAGAAGAAAACACTCTGGAGCTCTCTAGAGAAAGGTTTTGTTACAATGAATAGAAATTTTTAACAATGCAATCAGAAAAATTTACGGCTCCTCTGTTTGAGCCTTCTGCGTATACCACCGTGTATGCTTGGGCGCAATGTTTACATACAATCATCGAACGAAAACATGATAGTGATTGTTTTCTTTGATTTTAGGTATGAGGAATCCAAGATTATTGAGAACAATACGTTTGTGATCAGTTTCCAACTAGATTCTGATAAACTATAAGGGGTAAATTAGGTGGGCTTACACATTGTTGCATGTTTTTCGGCATTCAATTAAAATGCAAAGTAACTATTACATTGTGTCATTCAGTGTGTAAGAGTATTTTACAGGAGAATTTTTTTATTAAGCACACACTTAAGCTAGTTTTAAAGAGACAACATAAGGAAAAGAGAGAAAAGGACGAGTCAGTGAAGGATTAGCTCGCTATAGATCACTAGCTGATATGTTCACGGCCACCACCAACTGTAGTCCATTGCATCTCGTTCTTTGACCTTTTGAGTTGGGTTGAGTGGCTTTTCTTGTAAGAAACTCTGAGCAGAAGCGGTCATGTCTGCATGCATTGCAAGGACTCTGTTTCAGGAGCAGACTCCCATAGCTCGAATAACGCAAACCCGTGATCACACTGCTACTCCGGCGGACCGGCCATATCCATTTCATCCACAACCACAGCTTCATTTGGAGGGTTTTATGTAGTATGTATCATTGACTTCCGAGACAAGATAATTTTAGGATAGATCTTCCCTCAATGAACAGTGGCTATTTGGGAGGTTGGCAATCTTATTAAAAGCTAGTACTTTCTGTGGGTGCAACCTCACAAATATGTGCTTGTGTAGCTAAAACTTCTGTATTTTCATTGATATTGCTTGGAATATTGCTCTAACAAGAGTAGCCTTTGAATTTAATGTGATCATGTTTAAGCTATATGAGAAACAACTGTCTTTGAAACCAAATGCTACACTTAGTTATTCCTCATGGACATGCACTTTTTTGGGACTCAAATAAAAAAAAAGAAGACGAGATTATTACATAACCAGTTCGAGATTCTTTCTCTGACCAGTTGGAAACCCCACCGCAGGTCTAAGTTCTAAACCATGTATGCACAAGTGACGAAGGATCGGATCAATAAATTGGTGACTTAAATACCCTTTGAACCGGGGACATCGATCCACTCAAGCTGTATCTCTACCTCTCCACATTCCACGTGCTGGAGCCTAAGGAACATGTTCTGAACAAGCTTCCCTTGGTTCCACACAATATGGCTCTCTTCAGACAAACAGTTCTGTCTGGTCGGCTGTATCTTCATTATAATAGTTCCATTGGGAAGTCCTCCTTCGACCTTAGGGCGGTATTTAACGGCTTCAAGATATGTAGCAATGCTGAACTCTGCTTCTCCCATCTTATCATCCGCCGAGAACAAGTCCTTGTCATAAACTGTCTGCGTCATGACAAAGAATGCTTCATTTCTCGGGTGAAACTAGCTAAACGAAAACGTAAGGATCACTTACGAGTTTAATGGGTAGATTTGGATCAGTCACAGAAAGAGTCAAGTCGTCGTTCCATTCGGGGTTTACACTGTGTTTGATCACGTGGGTCTTCAGCTTCTGTATCAAATAAACAAAATTATAAAAAAAAAAAAAAAACATCACAAACTACAAGATTAGGATACAATTCAGTTAAGTAAAAGAATCAAGAATTCTAGTATGCTTTTCTTATTTTTTCTTACAAAAAAGCATTTGATAGTTTTTGATTCTTATTATGAATATGTACAGAATAAATATCGCAAGTCATCATTTCAATTATTTTGTGGTGGAAATGGAGTATTTTTGTTGACAGAAGGAAGAAAGTTGGTGGCTTGGAGTAAAAAAGTACCAATATGCCAGTTACATAAATTCAATAGATTAGTTGTACAAGGACCCACAAATAAGAACATAATCATAAGTCTTCTTTTTGCAGAGGAAAAAATATCACGTCTTCTCAACCACTACCCTAGCAGAGAAGAAAGATATGCAAAAGTCTAACCACTCATTTATATTAGTTTAAGACATAAAGACACCATAACCACTCTTCAAACATATACTAGAAATCAAGACCAAAGACTTCACATTAGTTAATGCATAACTATGACATGTACAGCCTCTAAGTCTGCCTTCAAATCCCATTAACACCTTAAATCTCAGTTCTTCGTGAAATTATGTTGGAGATCTATACCATCAAGAATAAGTAAACCTCATCAAAAGACCCAATAGAGTTATCACTATACAGATCATATTATTTTTTATTGATTACCAACCAACATTTAACAAACACACCAGACTCGAGCAGATGCATCAATAGATTTAGTCTTTTTTTTTTTGAAACACAACAACATATTTAGCCAAACATGCAAAAACTGAAACTAAGAGACCAAGATATTTTCCTTTACCTGCTTTCCAGAGTGAACGACGACGTAAGGATCACTGCTTGAGATATCTCTAATGGCGAGATTCACTCCCCTCTTTACATGAATTCTTAGAAGGCCCAACAGATTCTCCATTGCAAATTTGGTTTCTTCTTCTTTCTTGGACTCTCGACTGATTTAACAATTTGGAAAGCTGTGGTAGGTTTTAGTATTTTATATAGAGATGCGTCAGAGGAGAGAAGGTCTCATTTGGTTTACAATAAGTTATTTTGTTATTTATCATTGACCTAAGAAAAAATATTTTTATTATTCTACCTCTGGCAACCTCTGTCTTTTTACATACGGAGAATATATATACTATTAACTTTGTTTCCCTTGTGGTCGTCATTTCAAAATACATGAAAAGAATCAATAGATTACTGGATCACGGAGTGAGATATTCTATTAAATTTTGCAAATATTTTTGGATAAATATTTTTTGGAAATAGTAACTAAAGATATGCAAAATATATTTTAATGATTTGATCTAATCAAAATTGTAAGAATGTTTAGTTTTTGTCAATACAAATATGATACATATTTCTAAAATCCATTAATATACTTCCATTCTTTCTTTCTGCGTTCCACTGCGGCTACTCCAACAACTCTTTCAATTTCAATAAGACACTGTTGAAAACAGAGATACTCAGCGCGCTTACCAGGCAAGATGAAACTATCATTACAAAAATGAAAAACAAATGGAAATAATGTGTATACCTCTTATCAAGGGAGGGTATTATCTCTTGGACAGCAGAAAGTGTGATGGACTCATCTAACTTCCCTTGAAACTGTAAAGCTTGCTTTTCTTCACTCACTGAAATATATACAGACATTAAAACAAATAGAATGAACATGTACGGGGAGAAAATGTGTTTGCTTTTACCCTCACCTTCTACATCTTCTTGAAGCCTGGATTCTCCTCCTCTAAGATATGAACGTTGATCCACTTTTAAGTCTAGGCCTTTCTGGTCTGCAAATTTCTCTAGTAAACGTCCTATTAGGTTATACGCAACCAAGCTTGCGTCGTCACAAATTTCTTGAACTGCGAGGTACTTGTTCTTTCTTCTGATTGGATTCTGCGCACCATGATCATCACTCTTTATGTTTTCAACAGAATACAATGAACGAGGGCTAATCTGGTTATCTCTGACAGGTTTAAAATCACTGGACGTGGGAGTGGCAAAGATAGACATAGGATGATCTCTTGTAATACTCTCTGTCAGGTCCCTTATAACGAGAGAAGAGCTGATATGATGCTGGTTTGTTTGGTCTGAAGAAACAGTCGAATTCAAAACTGAGCATTCTGCACCAACTTCGTCTTGATCCGGATCGTCTTGACTGTAATCATCATCACTGTCTTCTAGCTCCTCCATATAAGCATCGCCAAAGTCCTGATCAAGCTCATAATCTGGTATACATTGCCAAACTATTTGCTTCACTTGAGCACTCACATTTAATATACACTCGGTCTCTTCCTCAACTGCTTCCCCTGGAAATACTCTATGGTCTACAGTCCGCGTACTCTTGTTGACCAATGAAAGAGCGTTTGTCAAAGACTTTGGGATGACATCCATATCACAGCACTCAAACAGATATTCAATCAGCATTCTCTCGACCGCTGATCTTAAGCTGTTTTTCGATATTTGGGCTTCTGGGTCCAAGATAAGACCCACTCTTTCAAACGCAGCATCAATCCTGGCCGTACGGAGTGACCAAACTGCCTTCACTATCTCCTTCTGCAGCTTCTTTGTTTCTGGTGAGAAATGGAAAAAATCTGTGGGAGCTTTAGTTTTGTTGTAGCCAGGACTTAACTTAAGTGATAAATCTACTAATGACATTGCCTTAGCCAATGGCTCCTGCAGTTTATCCCCTGAAGAAAGTTCTGAGAGCATCTTCTCGCTAGCTTGCTTCACTTGGTCTATCAGATCCATCTTCTTTTCACCCGTTTTACTTGGTTTCAACCGAGGTATCGTCGTAACTGAACCTTCAAGTTTCCTTTTCATTGCAAGTAGAGTCTGGGTCGACAACTTATCTAGCTCATCAAGTACCTTCAACGCAGCATCACGATGAGACGGGAACATGGGTTTTGCTGAATCATTCCGGAAGTTTTCAGAATCACCAAGAGCTTGATGCAACTGCTCAACAACGTCTCTCTCTCTCAAATCTGTGCGGATAGATTCTCTGATAATCTGTTTCATTTTGGGCCGAGTCTTGTCAAACGAAGTAGAGCCTCCAGTGATGATCTTTACAACGAGAGAGAGACCTTCATTCGTTAAAGAATCAAGATACATGCTAAGCCTTCTAACAACGTCTTTAGAGCACAACATGGACTCCTTTCGTTGAGCCTCTTGGCTCTTGCGAAACCCAAATGCTTCTTCTACACGCGACTTTGCTGTCTCGTAGAATAACTGAAAAACAAGATTCGTCAAAAGGCATCTCAATGAAAAATATCAAGAGAGAGAGAGCAAGACTTTACATCATCTTCCCTGAGCAAAGATTCAGGGAGGCATCTGTCAAAACACAAAAAAAAGCTCATCATAGTTGTATAATCTAAGACATTAAAAAATTCAGCAGCTAACTCACTCGGATTCGAGAAACTCAGTCTTTTCTGGAGTGTGATCCTCAGATTCGAGAAACTCAGGTTTAGGCGTATCAAGACCCAACAGCCACCTATATTTTATAAAAACAGAACTAATCAATAGGGAGATTGGTTCAAGATCTAATAATCATTCGAGAATCATATAAACCTTCTCTTGAGTTGAATCCGCTCCTCTTGGTCTTTCATCGCTGCAGCTATCGAATCGCAATCATCCTGAAAGAAATCTGAGCCATCCATCGCCATCTTCTTAGGATTAGGGTTTATCAGTTAAATGTTTATCTGGTGAAGAGTCTGAACTTTGAAGTTGAAAGAACGGGCAGCTCTGAACACATGGTTCGGTTCGGTTCTGTCCAGGTAGGTTGGATTTACAATCCTTAATTTCTTTTTGGTACGGTTTAGATATTTTTTCGGTTCTGTTTTTCGTACTTTTTCGGTTCTATCCAGGTAGGTTGGATTTACAATCCTGAATGAACAACCAAAATAAACTCAGATCACCTAGCTTATGCAGAACAGATGGAGACCAAACTTATTTATTGAATTGCTGTATTTAACTAAATGTTAAAAAAAAAAAATTTAAAAAACAAGTTATAAATTTAAAATAAACATCATGTTGACAAATAAAAAAAATATCTAGTAAATTTTTTGAAAAATATATAAAATTCATTACAATAAAACTCATATTGTTAATTTTATATATGGTATTATATCAGCATAATCTTCATCTAAATTTTTAAAATATAACAATACATACATATATATATATATATGTTTAAAGACAAACAAATTATGTTTGATATTTCATTGTGAAAAAATATTACGCAATTATAAATAACCGTTAAATATATAAGTATAAGTAATAATATGAAAGTATACGCATCATTTTATTAAAATAATTAAAATAAAAATATTAATCATGTTTTCTTACTAATAATAATTTTAAAGGATACACTTATATATGTATATCACTAATTATAAATAAATCCATCTAAAATAAATATTACGTAAAAATAAGAAATGAATTAAATCATACTTTTAAAGAGTTTTGTAAATGAGATAAATATTATATGATTATGTAGTTAAATAATACATATTTTAGATTATATAAGTCATGCATTACTACTTATTGCAAATAAATTATATAAAACTAGTATTATGGTCCCTGCTATGCAGGAGCACGTTATTTTTAATACAAACTAGATGATAATCCGCGCGTATGTGCGGAGTGAGTTCTTATAATAATGTTTGTTTATGAAATGATTTTAACATTTTGAAACACTACAATCTTTATTGATTATAAAATGAAGAATACAAATGTTGGTCTCTTAAATATATCATCGGTGTTGAAGAGTTAACGTATTACGTCTCATTTTAATTATTTTAAGACTTTATATACACAAAATAAAATTAAGTTTTGCGGCTGATACAAATCACCAAAACCAAATAGGTAACATCAATTGTATAATGACAAAAGGGGATTATGTTTTCTATTCTCTACTTGTTTACTATTGACTACTTATTGCAAATAAATTATATAAAACTAGTATTATGGTCCCTGCTATGCAGCAGCACATTATTTTTTAATACAAATGTTAATAAAAAATATATTAAAATTTCTAAAGATATGAGCGATGTAAAATATACTTTTTCTTAAAATATAATATAAATTTATTTATTATGATTGAATAAAATATTTATAAAAATATTAAGATATTTATAAAATATGAAAATATTTATCAAAATGATTAAATATTTTTACATATTTTTTTAGAAAATTAAAAGCATACACATTTTAAAAATTATATCTTAGCAATTAAACACAATATTACTATTTTCTTCAATTAAACATATTAATCAAACTTGTGAAGGTAAGAAGAGAACACCTATTAGAAACATGATTTGCAAAAATTTATGGACTTGGGAAGCACTAGATTAGGGTAGATCATGATCGTCACCAGTTTTATCTACAAATTTTGAAAGTGAATCATGATCCTCGCCAGTTTTATCTGCAAATTTGGGAAGAGTGTCAATTGAAATCTTAAAAAGTCACAATTCAATAGAAAACAATACTTACCCATGAGCATAAATTATCTTAATTCTGACATCTTTATAGGTCAAACCCAGAAAAAAAATCGTATGCCTATGTAATGTTTATCGTTTTTTTACACATAATAAAGAGTAAAGTTATCCATTGATGGTGATTTTAAGAGAGGAATTATAGTTATTTATGTAATTTCAAGATGAGTTGAGATCGTGGACATAAAAAGTTAAAAACAGTTAAAGAGATCATGGGAAATAATAATTGTCATAATTCATTTTTGTTAACCCATTTGTTTTCGGAAAAAAACACAGAAAACAATTGTTTAAAATATTTGGTGACACATGTCAATACTAAAATTGTAAATTAACTTGTGCTTTATAATATAAAAGATTATAATATGTAAACTAAAATTATAAATATTTTCTAAACCATTTTATAAGAAACAAGATATAAATAATAGAATACATATGTATATTACATATTCATAAATAATATTTTTTAAAAATTATAATATAAAAAGAAAATGGTATAAAATATTAACAATAATTATGAAAGATTTGGTTTTTGGTTTGAAAATAAATGAAATGAGATAAATAAACTATTTATAAAAAAATAATAGGGAGGAAACAAAATAAAACCTACATGATTGGTCCTCTCTATTTCTCACACCATTTTTCCTTACTTTTTGCAGATCAATAAATATCCTTGTAACAATAATCTGCATGCAGATTATACGATATATAAATGATCTGCATTTAAAAAGATGAATAGACAATAAATACAGTTCATTATGCAAAATAAATGTTTTGAATTAAATCTGCATTATAAACTGCATCTCATTCAAAGGTATACAATTTGAGTTTACACTTAGAGACACGTCCCACATGTGACACACAAATTTCATGTGGATTGTCTCTTATACCCCTAGACTAAGCTAACTATGCACTTTCCTATTTTCAAACTAAACAAAGATATATAAACTAATCATTCTCTAAATTCTTCATTCTCTCTCATATCTTAGATCAAAACCATTTTTCTAAATACATGAACTCTAATTTTTTTTCTTTTTTTTTCTTCTAGTTTTGTTGACGACAACGAAGAACTGGATCCTCTCTTAATCTTTCTCGTTCTTTCACTAATCTTTCTCGCTTTTTCACCGGGTTTTCATGTCGCCATTCCGCCTCGTCTCCGTCAGCCACAACCACTGATGATGGGTTCTTCTCCATCATCATTGAGAGGAGAAAGAGTCCGAGATTTGTTGGAGCTAGAGGTTGAGTTCTTGCAAAGAGCTGATTACCTCAAGTGATTGTGTTCTGGGGGATGGGAGCCACATGTTAGAAACCAAGCTCTTGACTGGATTCTAAATGTTTGATCTTTCTTGAATCTGGTTTGGTCTCTGTTTAGAGTTCCAAGCTATGGAGAAGAAGAAACCAAGCTATGGAGAAGAAGAAGATGGAGTTTGCTAAACCTTTATCTCAATTGAATCCCAATATCCACTGTTTTTTATTCATTTCGACCTTATCACTGGTATATGTTTCGCGGCCATTGTCTCTTAGCCACCGCCTCCACACATCCTTGTTCCCAAGATCATCAGTTGCCGACATGCAAGGTAAAGTTCTCAACTTTGTTGGTTAAATTTATAGTTCTTGCCTAAACTTTGATCTTGAGAGACCTTGTAACTCTATATGAAACCAATTTTACCCCAGGGAATCTTATATGTTTACCATTCTTTTTTAATTTATCGTGGGAGGAGATTTGAAGATTCAGATGACATCACTCAGTTGGGGGTCGTCATCTGTGAAGACTTGAGCGCAGCAGATGGACGAGAGTTACCAGTTGCAGCTTGCGCTAGAGTTGTGATTTTGGACTGAGGCTACTTATGCCTACTTGCTCGAAGATCCAAACTCTCTGAATCCCGTGTTGGACGAGTCTACGACTTCCCCAAGTTCAGCTGAAACTGTTTCACATCAATTCTGGATACTATTTTAATTGCATCTTCTTCCTTCATGTTTAGCTTTGTGTTCACAGAATTTTTAAATTTTGGGTTTCTTATTGCTTTGGTTATCTTGGTTTATTGAAAGCTCTGAATTTTTTATAATGATATTGTTAAACAACACAGATCCTATGATAGTACTGATCTGGTATGTTGTATTCATCCAACGTTCTGGTTCGAACAATCACAACATTGTCATCATCTGCGATATTTTATCCATTTGCAGTATCGTTATCAGCTGCCTCTGGTTCATGGATTACAGCCCCAAGATCACAAATCTTCTAAAGATGAATACTAGGAAACAGATGTTGCAGTACATTCAGGCTGACTTATGATTTGATAATTTTTTTTACTGTTGAGCCATTTGGCTAAATAGAAAGTTCAATACTACCTTTACGGATGATTTTCAAAGAAATGTCTTATTTTCGAATAATGGAATGATTGACATTGAAGTAGTCATTGATGAATAAAACAAATTATGATGCTTATTTATGGGGACCCTTTTTAGAGAGACAAGAACAAGTGAGGGAACATCTTACGCGTTTTACCACTTTGAGAAATAGATCTTGGTTCATGATCAGTGATTTTAATGAGATTACTTGACATAATGAAAAGGAAGGAGACATGCACCAATTACATAGCGCTTTTTTTTGTCTTTCAAGCAGATGCTGAGTGATTATGGAATGTTAGAGTTTTTATTTTCTGGAAATGTGATGTCTTCGATTCGAAAAAGATGACTACTGCCAGTTAGATGTTATCTTGATCAGGCTGTAGGAAGCGAAGCCTTGCTTGAAAAGTTTCCACATTCTTCAGTTTAGTATTTACACATGTAGGGATCGGATCATCGTCCGGATCTAGCCAACTTCCTAGTGAAACCAATTTAAAAAAAAGTTCAAATTCCATAAGCTCTGGTTGAATAGCGAGGAGATCCAACATGTCATTTCAGAGGGATGGAATTCACCAGAGCTTCCATCATGCAAATATAATTTCCAATATCCCGAGTTGCCGCAGAGATTTTAGCCAGTGGAGGAGACAAAATGATATAAATTTAGAGAGGCAAGTAGAGGAACTAAAAAAAAGTGGAGGCTATGTATTCAAATGATGATGCATCAACAAAAGAAATAGCAGAGGCATTAAAGAAACTATCTAAAGCTCTTAAGGCTGAGGAAATATTTTGAAAGAAAAAGAATAGAGTTCTCTGGTTGAGAGAGGGGATAGGAACTCAAAAGTTTTCCGACAAAGCAAAGACTGGCGAAAAATCAAATTGGGACTGGTATCAGGAAATTACACGACTAATTGATGCATCAGGAAATATAACTAAGGATTAAGAGGGACTGGTAGCGATGCTAATAGTTATTTCAGGAGATTTTTTGAATCATAAAATCCAGAAGAGGTAGAGAACGCATTAGCAGATATTACTACGACTATCACAGATTCAATTAACGATAATTTACATCTCATGTTCCAGAATTAGAAGTCTAACTAGCCATGTTTTCGATGCATCCTGAAAACGTTTTTGGACCAGATGGAATGACTGCTCTAATCTACAAGGAGTTCTGGAATATAGTGAAGGATGATTTAGTCCATAAGGTTAACGAGTTAATCTTTGGTGTCTTGCACAGAGAGCTGGAGGTCGGAGATTTGGTGGCTTGTTGTTGACTCTTAGCCGACGACACCGCCAGTAGTAGGGTTCATGTCGTCTTTTGTTTACTCGATGTCGTCAGAGGATTTGTGGTGGTGAAGAGTTTTTTTCTTGTCTTCGCTGGACCGCTGGCTTTGCTAGCTAGTGGTGTGAAGATGGCGGCTAGCGCGGCGAGACACTCGTTTGTCTCCTTGTAAGCCTCTTCCTGCTGAGCGAGGTGTTACATAATGAGATGCATCATTTCCGTCATGGTCGGTGCCTCTTCTACCTGTCCAGGTTCAGTCCCAGCATCGAACAGTCAGGATTCATGCTGATCTTATTAACGCTACTTTGTATAGCTCCACGATGGGTGCCAACTGTTTAATTGGAGTTTTCTCGTCTTGAATAAGAAAAACAAAATTTTATTATGGATTATTTCGAAGACGTTTCTATTTATCTGATAAGAGAGGTGTTACAATGTGTATGAAAAAGATAGAAATAAGCCGGCATTCGGTGGAGTATACCGGAAAAATACAAGTCGGCGAGAAGGAGTTAAGAAAGTGTAAAACCCTAATTTCTAGCCGGCACTCTCTATGTGTCCTAGTCTGGATCCTCCCTCTGGTCTTCCTTGTCCTCCTTTTATACATATACCTCTTCATCTCTTTTCCCTAAGTCGGCTTAATCTAATGTGTTGGGTCAAGCTTAACGGGCTGAGCAACAGGGCTGAGTCTTCGGGCTATCAGACCAAGCTCATGGCGCCGAGTTAAGTCGAGGTTATCAGGCCGAGCTCGTGTGTCGAGCTCATGATGCCAAGCAGCATTGAGTTGAACAGACTTTGTAAACCGAGTTTTCATTCGATGAGCCTTGTTGAAGGAATGTAGGATGCAATTCATCTCAACAAATATTCATAACTATACGCAACTGTGAACATTGATTTATGAGCTATATGCTTTTCTGAAAACAGTAGTCATACGTAAACAATATTCTATGATATAACAATGTTACTAAAGAACAGTCCTAATATTACATGCAAACAATGAATAAATTTTGATGAATGAAACAATGATTCAAAATGGAAAAATCACGAGATTAAACTCTAGCTTATTAACGTTAACCTGATCTCATCAAAATGATCAAACGATTATCTTGAAATGAGGATAAATGTATATCATCAACTAAAGCTTAACTCAAATGATTATAAACTTGTAAACTCGTGTTGATAATGTATTATAAGTAAAGAAGAGACGAGAATGAATTGGTGTGTATTATTCCATGAATATAATGAATTATTTATATAGTAAGAGTACAATAATTTTGAGACAAAGTCTAATTTGAAAAATAAGTAAAATTTGGGAAACAAATATATTAAAGACTTTCCATAATGGACATCACCACAATATTCATAAACATTAACACCACAATATTTGTAACATTAACGAATTTATTCGAAAATAAAAGACTTCATAATTATATATTGGAGAACTGCAGGGGCTAAACATCCAATAACATGCTTCACACCTCCATGTTATGAGATCTTTTCTCCTGTACTGCTGATTTGATGATCTTAAGCGCTTCTACAATTTCATCACATAACTGATGAGGATCTGGAATTGTCGTTGTATCCACAGCTAGATTGATGATAATCTTGTTTACGTAGCTTATAAAATGGATATTGAGAGCCTTGTTGAACATCAAGTAACACCCACAAACGACAATAAATTAATTAATCTTATAAAAACTGAAAATTGTTTCTGAAAAATAAACTTATATTCTTGAGAAGACATGATAAGTTGATAACTATATTCTTCAGAAAAATACACTCACCTGTGATCCAACTAATGCACTTCCTGCGACATAAGAGATTGGATGGCCAAATAAACTTATTTCTTCGTCGGGACCTTTCACATTTGAAAATGCTAATGATGTGTTACCAAATATCCTCTTTCCAAAAGCTTCTACTGCCTATTATTTTATCACAATCAAAATTAGTAATAATGTAATATGCACAATAATTAATATAATTTTGGATTGAATAGATCATATATACGTTTGGTATCTCACCTTTCCCCCAAAAAAATTCAAGGTGAATTTAATGATTCCATAAAAAAGGAATGCTTCTAGTGATATTTTCTTCCTATCCATAGTAGCTTTGGCTCGTCGTACGTACTCCAAAGGATCCTTCTCTGATTTTATCCATAATGGAAATATAATAGTTCCTATGAAGTTTCCCCACCTACACTTTGATCCCTTCGTCATCATATTAGCCAAATCCTACATTTTCACATTTTATTAAAAATTTACACTCTAGTTAATTAGTTAAAAAAAATACAATTTCGTTTGATTGTATAATTATATATATTGATTATCACCTCTATATTCGTTGCTGGTCTGAGGTTTATAGCTACAGCTCCACGAAAACGGATTTTTTCCAAGATTTTTTTCTTCTGGGACATTGTATATCCATCTGTCAATGATTATCAGATTTTAGAACTGTTGTAGAAAAATGTATTAACAAGACTCTCTTATCTAGTAGAAAACCTAACATTATGAAAAATATAAAGTATATGAGTTTCTGTTGATATTTGAAACTGGGATTAAAATCTCCTAGTATACGTTTACACTAGGTAACTCTTATGTTCTCATTCACGGATATATATATATATATATTATTACAAATGATTAATATTTTGTTTTCAGTTTTATTAGTGTTTAAGTGTTTTATAATGTAATTTATATGTATAAAAATAAATACAATATTTCAAATATATATGTGACTTTCCTTGTAAAAAACTCTTATCGGTTCAGTTATTCTTTTGTTAATATTGGATTGCATTTATTCCTTAGAGTTAGACCAGACTTGTTTCATTGTTCCAAATGAGCTGAAATTATATTAACTGTTTTTCTTGCATTTAGTTTAGTTCAGTGTCTTGGATTTATAATATATTTTGGTTAGATCATGTATAATTTGATATACGTTAATTTGGAAAAAAAATAGGAAAATATTGTCGATCTGAAATTGCATAAGTGAATATAACCAAAAATATTTTAAATTTCATGAATGCATATAAATATTTACAAAACCTAAATCTTAATAGCTTTTAATCACGTATTCATTAGTTTTGAGTCGTTTGTAATTCATATACATAAAAATTAAATAGAATTACTCTAAATAAAAATATGTTAATGTCTTAATTAGGCCTCTATTTTTAGTATAAGAATTTGGATCCATTCAGCTACTCATTATTTGAGATATTGAGCTGTATATATTCATCTAAATGAAACACCACTATTTTTGTTCTAGTTTAACTACAAACAGATTATTTTTCTTGTATATATTTTGGTTCTCATTTTATATTTTAAAATATATACTCTGTGCATCTATTTTCCAAAGATGCGTATTTATGTGTGTTTACACATATTAAATTTTGATAAGAAAATAATATTTTCCGACATAGAGGCAGTATGTTTTAACTTTTCTACAATTTCATAATATGCTAATGCTATTTAGAATAATTTTATCAACCAAATTTATATATATGGTAATAATATTATTTTATTGTTTAAAAATAAATATCTAAACTATTCTGTAAAATTTGGTTTATATATACAACTATATGTATTTAAAAATAGATATTTTCGTTTTCTTATTTATGTTGCATTATGCAAATATGAAGAAAAATAAAATTTAAATTCTTATACGGAAAATTTATATATTTTATAGATATTTTGTTTTTATTATTTATGTGATTTTAATAAAAGTTTAAAAGGAAATTAAAATTAACAAAAACGTAACTAAAATTAATTAAGAAAAAGAAAGAAAATATATTCTTTAATAATGGTAATTATTATGTTAGAAAATATAATTATTAAGGATAAATTTGTAATTGATCTATGTTATAATTAAGGTAAGAGAGACACAAATAAAACTGATTTTTTAAATAATATTATAAAGATAACATATTAAGTGGGTTAAGAAAACTTATATAATAATTTTAGTTTTTTCATATTTTTATATGTAGATCATATTTATTTTCGTAGTGATTATATAAATATCATTAACAAATTAAATTATTATAAAATTACCACTATTACTATTTTATTTGAAAATTATTATCTTTTAAAAATAATAAGATAGAGTATATCTCAAAATAAAAATATCTTAAAATTTTATAGTACAAATCATATTCAGTAGGCAATTATTTTGAACTTTTTATGTTTTGTTTGTTACATCTTTATCCATATTCAATCATATACTATTGCAAAACTTGGTATCAAGTAAATGGTAGGTTTGATAACAATATTATGGTAAGAGAACTTTGAATTTACCATATTTTGTAGTCAAATATCTTGAAAGACCTGCTTGGGTCATTCCAAGAAGAACATCATTCACCTTCTGCATGATAATATTCACGTAATGAAGTTGTTAGTGTAAGAAGACGATATCAACTATTAATATAAATCAATACAACAATAAATATATACCATGTTCATTGTGTTCTTCACTAATTTGACATCATCAAAACTTATTATCCGATGGATAACCTTCCAAGATTGAATTCCATCATCGGGGTTTCCCATTAGAGGATTTTTGGTATCCCGCAAGAAACATGTTGTAAGCATTAACTTGAAAAACTCAACAAGAGTGGTGAAGGTGACTCTTATCATAAACCAAAGTCCAGCAATCAACCACCATGCCGAAATCATGGATTTAACAGGTTTTTTTGTGGCCGAGGTATTAGAAATTAGTGCGCTAGGGTCTGATGTTTTTCTTGAACAAGCAAGCAAAAGAGACATAAGAGACATTCCATCACCAACTGAATGATGTATTTTTGCTAGAAGCACAGATTCTGCATTTGATGTCTTTATGTTGAGTAAATGGAGTTCCCAAAGGGGTTTAGACATGTCCATTGGAATATTAGCAATTCTTGAAGTATAGTCTTCTAGGAACTGATCAGGATTTTCGATATTGGGGTAATCAAGATCCGGAACAGTTACATGATCTTCTATTCGGATGCTTACAGGAATCCAGACCGGTTCTCCATTTTTCTTATAGTTAATAACCTGAAAATTTTAATTTATGAAAACAGATCAAATTAAGTAACTTGTAATTAAGTAATTTATGAAAATTTTAATTTAAACTGTTTACGAACAAATTAAAATTTTATGTTTACACATATTGAGTGAACCAAAGGAATTATATAGATCATCATGATTTAGAAGAATATATACCTAGACATTAACAATGGAATTCAAGCAAAGTGAATTTAAGAATACATAAACAGTTCACATTTGTGACTATAGTATCAAAGACCTTAATATAGTTTTTTTTTGCGTTGATCTAAGATATTTTTTTCAAAAACATAAGGTGTATGTTTTTTTCATTTATGTTTGTATAATATCTTTTCATCTTTTGTATGGATTTGAATATGTAATACTTATTTCCAAAAGAAGAATATATATAGTGATGATTTTGTTGGATTATAAAAAAAAATACTATCAATGTTTATATTATTTTTGGGTTTTTCTGAAGAGTGTATTTTGTTATTGAAAAATAGATATACTTATTTTTGTATTTACACCGTTTATATAATCATGAAGTAAATAGTACTTAAGAAAATAAAACAGAATCCAAAGTAGAAACTAAAAATAATAGAAATAATTAATCAGTTTCTACCTAACCAAATTAAGTGGATCATATAAAATTCCTATCGTTTATTGAAGACTTTTAGTTATTATACATAATAATAATATACTTCTTACACATTCCCAGTTCGTGTGTGCACATATGCATGCGTGAATGTAATTTGTTTTACCATTTTGCTAGAAAATCTGGGAGCATTGATCAGTGTGGTCTTGAAGCCTTCAACAAAGGCCGATGGGTTGCATTTAGTTTTAAACCCAAAAGTTATCACAATGAACAAATTTGGCGAACTTAGCATCTGTGACATTGGGCTAAGCGGCTCCATGGACGTTGTCTCGAGGTCGTCTCTCTCCAGAAATTTTTTCTTTTCCATAGTTAGTTTGATGATTCGACAACCTTTGCATTAGATACGATCCATTTATACCAATGTTTCTTTGTCCTATTTAATGAAGGTTGGTATTAGATCAGGGTTTTGTGGTTGTTATTCTTGTGACCTTTTATGTAGCTAAGAATGACTTCTTTCATTTCTCACAAAAATGATTTTATTTTTATTTTATCTTAGAGGAAGGAAATTATATGATTTTTTATGTTTCAAATAAAATCTGAAAACTATTATTTTACATATTTTGTACAAATTAATATGAATAATTTATTATATATAGCTTATATATTAAAACAGAAGTCACAACCTTGATTCATGTGTGTTTTTTTTTTTAAATGGACTTATTCCTAGAAAGTCATCTTACATGTAATCTCTAATTTTATCATTTAAATTTTGGGTCTACCATAAATTTTTATTGGGCTATCAATAATTAGATTTAAACAATAAATGATCTATTGATTTATAGATAATATAAATTAAATATATATAATTTAATATTTTAATACCATACCTCCATATGTTAATTATTTAAATATTTATCGATGTTAACTTTTAAAATTATAAATATTTTTTTAAACAAAAAAATAAAATTATTTAACAATGATTAATCTTTACTACCTTAAACCAATGAAAACAAATTTTAAATTATATAGTTTATTTTAAAAATTAAACAAAAACTAAATGTTTAATTATTTACTCGACAATATAAATCTATAAAACGAAAAGTTTAATTTTTAAAAAACTTTCTAAATTTGTGAAATGTTACAGTATCTTTGGATATGACAATAAAATAGTATTTTACTAATCGTTATATATATAGTTACGATTTTAATAATGAAATAATAATCCAAAAATATATATATAGAAGAAGATACAAATACATGTGAAAGTTTGAAACAACCAATTCAATGAAGAAAATACCGTAAACTTATTATGTTTTAAAAATTGATAGACACATATATTATAATATATACCAATTTAGAACTGAAACAATCAAGTGTTTTATTAAAGTGTATATATATATATATATATGTTCAAATATTTTGTTGATAAGTATAAAATGAGAAAGTATTACTTAAATTTGATTTAGGTATTTCAGTTTTCTAGAAATATTTTTGTCCTATTATTTCTTCTTATCTTTTTTATTAAAAAGAGAAGTAAAATTTGTATCTATCATAAAAAGTTGTAATACGTCAATATCATCAATTACATTCATTTGATTATTTACATTAATCTATTAAATATATAACATTTCTCAAAAATTAATAATTATAAAGATATTAATAATAAATCATTTTTAAATGTAAATATAAATTTTACTTTTAGTTATAACAAAATCTGTTTGAGAAAAATATCTAAATAAATCTTACGAAAAAATTAAATATTTTTTCAAATTAATTCATTTATTAATGTAGTAACTAGTATTATATATTATTATAATTACTTACAAATAAAAGTTTATTATACAAAATATATGATATTTTTATATAAACTTTAATTGTAGTCTATTGTATTAAAATAAAATAAATATATGAATGAAATATGAAAATATGTTAAATTGATAAATTAAAATATTTTTAAAACTTAATTTCATTTAAATATGAATCACTGTTTAAATAATTAAAATTCGTAAGTTATATATTATTTTTATACAAAAAAATTGTTAACAAATGTCAAAATTTTATATCTACCAATATATTGTATATTTATTTATTTTAAAAATCACAACAATATACCATCTAAAATTGATTATATACAAATATAATAGTATGTAACTAACCTTTAGTTAAAGTTTTATTTATAAAATATGCTATTTGAAAAATTTGAAATATAAATAATTCATAAAAGATACTAATAATAAATCAACTTTAACTATAAATTTTGTTTTATTTTGAGTTATAACAAAATATGCTGAGAAAATATAATGCATTAGTTTGTGACAAAAAAAATCAAAAGCGATATAACTTTCTAAATTCAAAAGTAGTTGTTTAATTTTCCAATTGAAATGATAATATTCCAAAATTTTCAAAAGATAAAATCATAGATGCTAAAGTATAATTTTTTGAAATGCAACAAAAGAAAAAAATATTCTGAATACATCAAAGTGGTATAATATTTTGAAAATTTGATTCAATAACATGAGAAAAAATATTTTTGAATACATCAAAGTGGTATACATTTTTGTTATTGATATATGCGATATGTATAAAATCATTATACATTATACATATAGCATATATCATTATACATTTAGATTATATATATAGCATATATCATTATACATTATAGAAATTTTTAGAGATTGTTACTTATTATTTTATTTTGAAGAATACGGTGTTACAGAATCATGTAAATTTTGTGTGTTTTATATTTTAGATTCTAAAACAATTTGTAGATTCAACATAATGTGATTGTTCAATATATTATTTAAGAATACCAAAATTTATTTTTGGAGTTTTTATCTGTTTTGATGCCATCTGAACGTTTTTTAATATGCATGTTTTTCAGATCTGAGTCAGACTTTGGAAGACTTACTGGAAGTCTTCCGAAGTTTTCTAAAGTCTTCCTAAGTTTTCTGAAATCTAATGAAGCTTTCTGAAATCTTACAAAGTCTTCCGAAGGTAAAGTGAAGTCTTCCCCGATAAGTCTTCTATAAAAAGTTAAATTTCTGACAAATTTCGGTCAATTGCAAAACTAACATGTTTATCCGAGTCTCGAGAAGTCTTCTTTAGGATTGTTCCGGTTTTTTTTCTTAACAAAGAAAAGTTAGAAGACTTCTAAAGAAGTCTACTTGATGGAGAACACATCTAGCAAAGTCTTCTGAATGTCTTCCCGAAGTTTTCTAAAATTCTTCGCAAACAGATTTGAAAAAAAAACGATTTCATACTTTGAAGATGTTAGATGACTTGCTTAGCTTTTCTAAACACCCAGAACTTCACTACAAAATCTACCAAGTCGTTAATGACCAAGAATCATGAGCTTCAATATTTCTACAAACTTTACAAAGCTTGGAAACAAAATCTTGGCTTTTTGGATGAATTTAAAGAGAAAGTGAAAGAAATATGATTTGTATGCATAATTAATTTGATATGAAGAGTAAAAACAAAACTTTGGTACATTAAGAGCTTCAAATTGGTTGTTTATGTTAGTTGGTGTATTGATGGTAGTTGCAATATTGTAAATACTTTGTGAAAATTAGGATGATAAGGTAAAAGACTCATTTTTGAAAAGAAAATAATAATGACATATTTGTGAATAACTCAAGTTTCTAAGGTGGATAGTCAAATTTTTTTTTTTTTTAAAACATTAAAAACATAGATTATTTTCATGTTAGACTTGAAATTTTAGGTCATATTTAAACAAAGCCCTACCTTTTTTTTTTTGTAACAACAAAAACAAAGCCCTACCAATTGCCATAGTTCTCGCATGATCATTGTTCAGTGCTTTTGTTTTTCAATTTGTGGGTTACCAAAAGAATATATACTCATCTATTTCCTTCATGACACAAGATGTTTCAGCCAAACGTTTTTTTTTTCATTTTAGGTGATTTTAAAATCTTTTAGTTTTTTATTTTTAAATAGTAATATTATCTATCATTTTAAGTAGTGTTTAAAGTTTTTACACAAAGATTAAAAAAATATAAAATTTTATGTAGTTTATTTTGGTTATACAAAAGTAGCATTACATAAATCAGTTCAATCAATAAAAAAAATATTTTGTAATTGGTTACAAAGTTTAAATTAAATTATTTTTTTTAAATAATGAGAACTTCACTTGGTATGAAATAAAATAAAAAAATTTAAAAACTATTTAAAGTGATACAGAGAGAGTAGTATTTTGCATCTCTATTTTATTATGTATCATCTTAAGTAGTGTTTCGATCCGCGCAACCACGCGGGTTTTTGTTTCATTTATTTTAATATAAACATTTTGTTTTCAATTCTAAATTGGTATATATTATAATATATGTGTTTATTAATTTTTAAAACATAATAAGTTTACAGTATATTTTTTCATTGAATATATATATATTTTTCAAATTATTATTTCATTACTAAAATTGTAACTATATATATATATATTAGTAAAATATTTTTTTATTCTCATATTCAAAAATATTGTAACATTTCATAAATTTAGAAAGTTTTTAAAAAATTCAACATTTCGCTTTATAGATTTATATTATCGAGTAAATAATTAAACATTTAGTTTTTGTTTAATTTTTAAAATAAATTATATAGTTTAAAATTTGTTTTGATTGGTTTAAGGTAGTAAATATTAATCATTGTTAGATAATATGATTTTTATTATTTAAAAAAAAAATCTTTATAATTTTAAAAGTTAACATCGATAAATATTTAAATAATTAACATATGGAGGTTTAGTATTACAACATTAAATAATATATATTCAGTTTATATTATCTATAAATCCAATGGATCATCTATTGTTTAAATTCAATTATTGATAGCCTAATAAAAAATTTTGGTAGGCTTAAAATTTAAATGATAAGATTAGAGATTAAATGTAACATGACTTTCTATGAATAGATCTATTAGATTCATTTTCAAAAAAATTACACATAATTCAAAATTGTAACTGCTGTTTTAATATGTAAAATGTTGATATAAAATAAATGTGAGAGAGACAGAGAACTACGTGTCCAACAAAGGACTTCAATGGTACAACTCAAACGACGACACAATTTATCTAATTAAAAGTCACGTAGCTTTTGATAGATGAAAAATGGTACGCGTGTTCAGAAAAATTTATGAACAACTTTATATTGGTAGTTGTTGTATGATGTACCTACCCACTAAGCACCCACTATATTCAAATCGGATACAAACATAGTTTGAGAATAAAAGAGGTTGGGACAGATTAGAGTGCCAAACTTGAATTGAAACTAACTCAAATGAATTTCAATTGGCTGAGGGTAAGCGTGCTTTTCACAGTTAAACCACTTGTTTAATTTAAACATTGTCTTCACTTCTGCTAAATATAATTGACATCGTCTAAATCGATGTGTAAAATTTGCAAATTTCAAAAGTTTGTGTATTTAATAGAAAACAAAATATAGTTTATGTATTAAACGAGGATTCAAAAATAATTCGTGTATTTTATTAGCAAATGAAAAATAGTTTGTGTATTTTAAAAAAAATTATTTTCAAAACTTAAACACGTGTTAATTAAACACTAACGCCGTCGTCACTACCGTTAAATATAGTTAGCGCCGTCTAAAATTATGTGTAAAACCTACGAATTTCAAAAGTTTGTGTATTTAATAGGCAACGAAAATTAGTTCGTGTATTCAACAGAGATCCAAAATGGTTCGTGTATTTTATTAGCAAATGAAAATTAGTCCGTGTATTTTTAAAGAATTTTCCCTTGTATTAACTCAAATTGTTATGAATATTATTTTAGATATTGATGGAATTACACAGGGTGAACGTGCACGACTGTTACAAAAAAAAAACGTGTACCACTTGTTATGAATCTTTATAGGGTTTAATCATTAAAGATTGTAAATTTGTAATGAATAGTCAAATTAGAATATTACTTAGTATATAAGTTGTTTTACATATTTATTCTTGTTTTACAATGTTAGTTATTTTCAAAAAATATTCTAATATGAAAGATCGAAGATTGACACGCAAAAAATTCACAAGCGTATGATTTTTTCTTATAAACTCTAGAGGCGATTATTTTTTTGCACAAAATTCATTAAAACACTTAAAAGATCTTAGATCCAAAGTTCAGCCCGTGTTGGGTCCAATACAATATAGTTGCTTAATGTGGTTTTAGCAAAACAGTCGGTTTCACCATTAGACAAACAAGGAAGATGAAACTACCAAGAACGGCTGATGAGATCTGATGGATATCTTTCACAATACCATAGATCTTCTCCGGCCTGCACTATTTTGCAAGACCAGATCTAGGATTTTGGGTGATAAACAATTACTAAAATTTTGATAGATGACATATTTTATTTGGTTTATTGTGAATGAGGAAGGTGATTTTTATAGATAAATATGGATAAATTTCTGCTGGTCTTTTGATTAATTTTCTATTAAAAAATCCATCAGAAACTCGTCAGAAATTTTAAGATTTTCAAAACAACTGCATAATGGTTATTAATTCCATCAGCAATCCGTTTGAAGTTACAACTACATATTCGGGAATTCATTGATAAATTTCAGACATATGTGTTTTGTCTGAATTTCGTTGGAAGTTCTCGTGCTTTCCTGTAGAGCTACAGAAATAAAGTAGAGAATAGTTAGGTTCTGAATTGGCAAAAAGCATACGCTAGTTGGTGTAGAATAATGTAGTTGTATGGATCATACGCAAAATTTCCCAAGTTTGCCACAATTCTCTCTTTTCTTTCTCCAGGTGCAAGACAATAATCATGTTAATTTACCAATAATGCTTGAGTAAACTGGAAGAGATAAATGATATATTAGGGTTTAACTAGTTTTTAATCTATGTTTTGAGTTTTTTTATCCAGTGAAATAAGTGTTTTGGAGCCTTTTGGTGTTATTTAGTGTTTTTACACGGTTTAGGTCTACTTGGAACAAGGTCGAACTGGATGAAAAAAAATGAAATTGAAAATGCAAAACTATATAGATGCGTCAGACATTTGATACGTAAGTGGATGGCTCGACCATCAAACCTATCGATCAGGACAACCCACATGATGTTCTGGAAAACCCAAGAAAGCTTGTATTGGAATTTAAAGCATGAGAAACACTTCAGTCAAGCCAAAGTCAGTTTGGGTCATGATATTTTGAAAGATAGTTGAATCAGCCACATTCTCATCCATATCGAGCTAGTTCGATCATCCGAGGAACCAAAACATTGGACGAGCTCACCAGGTCGGCTAGGACGAGCTCATCAGGTCGGCTAGGACGAGCTCATCAGGTCATCTAGGACGAGCTCATCAGGTCGGCTAGGACGAGCTCATCAGGTTGGCTAGAATGAGTTTAACACTTTAGACGAGCTCATCAGGTCGGGCTAGGCCAAGGTGAACACTTTGGACGAGCTCATCAAGTCGGGCTAGGACAAGTTGGACGCCTGAGCAAGCTGAGAAAGCTTGTTCGACCACCCAAAAAGCTAAAAATGGATAACCTTCATTCTGATCGACCAACGACCAATCCAGGCAGGCCAAAGGAACATATTATTCAGTCTACAAAGTTCAAAGTCGTGCATCAAGTCAAGGGTCTTGACCAGCCAAAGAGTCATTCAACAAACACATTTATTTTAGTCAAAAATTCTTTGTCTTCATTTCTATTTCCTAGGTTTCTTATTCTCGTCAATCCCCTATATAGTAAAGGAGAAGCACTTTTAAAACTTACCATAAAAGTTTAATGGCAAGGAATGTGACGTGGTGACGTGGCTTCACGAGAAGCTTTTATTTAGTAAAACGCTTAGGTGTCATGCAGAGAACGCTTCTTACCAAAACTGTAAATTTAATGCGTTCACACTAACATTCCTTTAAAAAAAACTTCATACCATCTTTATCATTATTTTTCTCGACGAACACTTTTAAGTGATAAACCCTCAGCTTCAAATTTGATTAGTTGATTTATCAATCGTCTCAATATAATCATAGCATCAATAAATCTTCCTTATTTCTCTATATGTTTCTGTTAAAAACGATAACCCATTTGATCTATCGCCATTAAGTCGACTGATTCGTAGAGACGACAAAATGATGAAACTTTAGTATGATGCAAGTGTTAATGAAATAACCATTTTCTCCATACATGCCTTCATGCATTTAGTAGAGCACTCGCGTTCTTGAGAACCGTCTCTCATTACTGAAAGAGGACGTTGAAAATATATTTCTAGATAAATGTGTCATACTCGATTTTGTTACTGTTCGATGAGGTGATATCTGTTTCGAGGAGATTGAATCACTGTAAATCGTCTCAGTTTAGTGTATTAGTCTTCTCGAACAAGCAATATAAGCATTCGAGTGTCACCACCTTCACCGCCATGGGAGCTCTGCATTAGACGACTTTGAAAATGAGGAAAAAAATTCAGGAACGAACCACCAGCAAGTCTCACATGCTGGTCACATCCAGAACAACCTTTACAATTTAGAAGATCGAATAACTTTCATTTTTTTTTATTATGCAACTATGTTTTCTGAATTTAAAAAAGCTATACTTTTTTTGTTTCACACAATTATTGTTTTGTTTATAGTATGTTATTGATCCATATTTTTTCGATTTTATTTATTAAATCCCTAAATCCATAACTATTATAACGTGATAAGCGAAAAAAAAAAAATATTTTCCGAATCTTCTTCTCAAATGCAAACACCATATATCAAATTTTAATATTAGTGCACCCATTATACCTTTAGTTCTATCTAACTATCACTTAAAGTATATATTATGTTATACATAATCATAATATATCATTTCAACATTAATATAGACATCTTATCCCGCGTAAAGCGCGGGTTACTATCTAGTCCTTTTTGTTTACCAACATATGGAATTCTATAAAAGGAGGAATAACCAAAATGAAAAAAAATGAACCATTTTTATCAACTTTGTGAGACTTTATCTCTTTTGTTCTTTGATCTAGCTCAAATTACCGTTGAGAAACATCTCAAATAAGAGAATGTTTGCATCACTTAGGGATAAAATCCACATGGAGCGTGAATCACACAATAGACTATAAATATTAAGATTAAGCTAGGCAACACTATTAAAAGCGGTAAATAAACAATAAAATTGATTGTGAGATAAATTGGAAAACGTCAGACTTAGGGTTTCATATAGGCAATCAGAACTCAAATTTATAGATGTTAAGGGTTTAATAAGAACAGTCTTGGAACTCGAATTCAATAAGTAACATATCCAGCTCTTGCTGCGAGTATAATCAGATGTCTAAATCCTAGAATTCCAACTCTCGTATGTGAATTCAATTGTTCAGACAAGCATTAATTTCAGTTCGATATGTTAATTAGTTTTCTAAAAAAAACTCTCTTTGTATTTATTAACCTAGCTCAGCATGATTAGATTTAGGAGTCAAACACACTCTCGCGGTTGTCGATTATCATATGATCATGTTTCTTGTTAGCTAATCTAAAATACAAGCAATAAGATCAATCTTTTGAAGGATCCAAGATAATAACCCTGGAAGTTCTATATTTTATAAGTTCATCAAAACTTTAGAAAAACCATAAAATTTAACAAGCAAAGTACTCATACATAATTAAGCAAGACATAAAGATAAACTAAATGAGTTGCATTAAAAAGTCAAAATATAAATATTGGATTTCCAATCAAATCTGTAAAGAGGTCTTCTAATCTTCTCTTCAAAAATTTCTAAGAATAATATAAAGCTTAATTCAATCTTTTTTACCAAGACAATGGCTTTATAAACTATATAAATAGGTTAAAAGTCGGCCACGGGGAATCTTGTAATTTATGGAAACTTCTAGACCAAACTTGATTCGAGAAATAGAGTCGCGTACTCGCATCGGTGTCGATCAACACTCTTTTCAATTTTCGGCCCTCACTTCTATTTTCCTGAATAAGTACATGTTTCTTCATTTTTAAGCTCCAAATGGCTTCATGATCTCCACAATGCTCCAAAACATACCTAGACCTGAAAAGACTTTAAATTAGACTCAAAATATAATATAAAGACTCTAAGTAGGACTTATAATATGGCTAAAACCGGTAAAAACCATAGTATATCATTCTTCTTGAACAATCTATTGTTGGTGTGTCATATCATGCAGTCAAACTCAATCAAACTTTTTGTCATATCCAACAACGACTGTTATAGGGTAAATCAGACGCAATTCCACAACTTTTGTGCAATCTTTCGATCCATTTTCCTTCTGTCGTTGGTGTTAGTAACCCATCGACCAATGGCCTATCCAATTAACCATCAGAAAAGTGCATTCCTTGGTCCAGATCGTATTACGTGGTATCAAAGCACAATTTCCTAGATCGTTATCAACGTCTTAATCATCTCTTGATCTATTCATCTTAAACTCTTATCTATCTATATGTTTGCTAACCGAGCCGGCCGTATAAAAAAGAGTATATAATAAAAGAGAAAGCAAAAAGGAAAGAAAGAACAGTAGAAAATAAATAAAAAGAAAGAAAAGATCCGGGAGAAATCGAATCATGTTTAGGACAATTTTCAGCTGCAAAAATATTTCAACTACCAATCTTACTTCTCTTCTTTGTTGTTTGATTTGGAGGTTCGACTACCGACTTGATTGTTTTGTGAAACTTGAGAGTCTCTGAAAATCTATCCAAAAATTTGAGAAAAAAGAACAAATCATGAGTGAAAGAGGAGAGGAAGAGAACAGGGTGCTGCGCAGAGGAATGTGGAACATTGCTGGTGTCCCAGTGGTGTTAACGAAATGGTCACCAGTGATTGAGAAGGAGAAGCCACCCACACAATCAATTCCTATGTGGGTGCACATCAAAAATGTTCCAGTGAAGCTGTTCTCGTGGCAGGGTCTGAGCTTTGTGACAAGTCCATTGGGGAGTCCAGTGAGATTGCATCCGGAGACAACTCAATGTCTCAACATTGAAGTGGCAAAGATATTTGTGAAGGTGGACCTTTCAAAAGATTTGCCAAAGAAGATGAAGTTTAATATAGAGGGAGAGGAAGTCATGGTGGAATACATCTACCCGTGGCTACCAACAAAGTGCCCAAAATGTGAGAAGTGGGGACATACAGTAAAGAGATGTCCACAAGGGAATGAAGAGCAGTCCGAGGAGAAAGACCAAATTGAAGAGGGAGAAATAAGAGAAGTTCAGAGTGAGGAAAAAGTGGAGAAGGAAGGAAAGGAGGAAGACAGAGTGGGTCACATGGAAAATAAGGAGGAAGAGAAGAAGCTTGAAGAAGTTGAGGAAAGTACGGAGAAAGAGAAGGAACTAGAGTGGTCAGAAATTACTCCAGGGAAAGCTAGCCGCTCCCCTAATACGAGTCAAAGGGGATTGGAATATGATCAAGTTTCTCTTATTACAGAATCCAGATTCTCGGTTTTATCACCAGAAGAAGGAATGCAAGATGATGAGGAGAATGTAGAACAGATTGCAGTGCAGTCTAATTCGAAATTGAACGAAAAGGAGGAAGTAAGAGTGTCAAGGCAAGTCTTGCCTAGAGACTCAAAGTTGAATCACAGATATTTGGGAGACAAAGGAGGTCAGAAAGCTCAGGAAGGCGATCCTAGCTATCTGAAAAAGAAGAAATCTCGACGCTAATATGTCTGGATTCTATTGGAATATAAGAGGTTTTAATAAAGCATCTAAACAGGAGGTGGTCAAAGAATGGGTGAAGAAGAGAGGGTTTCAATTTGGTTGTCTAATAGAAACTATAGTGAAGGAGAATAAAATCAGGAGGATTGTAAATAAAGTGTTTCCAGGGTGGTCCTATATGGAGAACTATGAACACAATAGGTTGGGAAGAATGTGGATTGTGTGGAAGCAGGGGGTAAGGGTTACGCCTTGTTTTCAGAGTGAGCAGCTTATCACAGTATCTATACTAATGGAGGGTTTGGAGGAAGAATTTTACTGTTCTTTTGTTTATGGTTTGAATTTGGAGGAAGAGAGAAGAGAGCTTTGGAGAGATCTCAAATCCCATCAAGATTCTCCAATTATCAGCAAAAGGGTGTGGATCATTCAGGGAGATTTTAATGAGATATTATCAGGAATTGAGCATTCAGTAGAAAGCTCTTCTCATGATTCAGTGGGTATGAGAGAATTTCAAGAAGCTGTTGAGTATTGTCGTTTGTTGGACATGTCGTATCAAGGTCCAAGGTTTACCTGGTCAAATAAGAGAGAAAATGGTATTATCTGTAAGAAGTTGGACCAGACTTTGGTAAATGAGGTATGGCTTCAGAGCTATCCTCAATCATATTGTGTATTTGAAGCTGGTGGCTGTTCGGATCATCAGAGATGCAGGGTTATCATAAAAATGGATCTGTTGAAGCCAAGAAAGCCCTTCAAATTCGTAAATGCGCTTGTTGACACTCCGGAATTTCTCAGGGTGGTAGAGAGCTTCTGGTCTGGAACTGAGAATCTGTTTGTCTCAACTTCTGCTTTGTTTCGGTTGTCAAAGAAGCTAAAAGCTTTGAAGCCACTACTGAGGAAGCTAGGAAAAGAAAAATTTGGAGATATTTTTAAAAGAACGGGGAAAGCATATAAGGTTCTCTGCGAAGCCCAAATCAAGACATTGGAGGATCCTAATCAGAATAATGTGGTGGCAGAATCAACTGCTTATGGAAGGTGGTCTCTTCTGTCAATGGTGGAAGAGAGGGTTATCAGTCAAAAAGCAAAAGTCCATTGGCTAAGTGTGGGAGATGGAAACAATAAGAACTTTCATCAAGCAGCTAAAGTGAGAGAAGTTAGAAATGCCATAAAAGAAATCAAGAGGCTTGATGGTTCAGTACCAGAGAGTCAAGAAGATATAAAGTGGGAGGCAGTAGATCATTTTCGAAACTTCCTCACACATATTCCATCAGACTACAGAGAAGTGCCAAGGGATGAATTGAAGCTGCTTTTAAACTATGAATGTTCTGAGGAAGATGGAAGAATGTTGATTGGGGTAGTTACTGCGGAGGAGGTTAAGAAAGTTCTATTCTCTATGGCAGCGGACAAGTCTCCAGGCCCTGATGGCTACACGAGTGAGTTCTTCAAAGCTTCATGGTCTATTACAGGCAGGGATTTTGTGGTTGCGGTTCAATCATTTTTTGAGAAAGGGTTTCTGCCAAAGGGCATCAACTCCACCATTCTGGCTCTTATACCGAAGAAGAATGATGCCACCTACATGAAAGACTATAGACCTATCTCATGCTGCAACGTATTGTACAAGGTAATCTCGAAAATTCTTGCCAATCGCATGAAAAGACTTCTGCCATTGTTTATATCGCTAAACCAATCAGCTTTTGTTAAAGATCGTCTGATCATGGAGAACGTTCTTCTAGCTTCGGAGTTGGTAAAGAGTTATAATAAGGACTCAGTCACAGAGAGATGTGCAGTGAAGATTGATATATCAAAGGCTTTCGACTCGGTTCAGTGGTCGTTTCTGCTATCTGTGTTGGAAGCTTTGAATTTTCCAGCAAAGTTCATTCTCTGGATTAAGAAATGTATAGAGTTGGTGTCTTTCTCTATTCAAATTAACGGCGAGCTGGCAGGATATTTCAATAGTAGAAGAGGGCTACGTCAAGGATGCGCACTCTCGCCATACTTATTTGTGATCTGTATGCAAGTGTTAACAAAGCTTCTTGATAAAGCTGCAGTGGAGAGAAGGATTGGCTACCACCCGTATTGCAGAGATTTGAATTTGACTCATATATGCTTCGCTGATGATGTCTTAGTCTTCTCAGATGGGAAAAAGAGTTCAATTGAAGGGATTCTAGAGGTGTTTCAGGAGTTTGCTAAGATATCAGGCTTGAATATTAGTCTTGAGAAGTCTACCCTGTTCTTGGCGGGAGTTAAGAGTGAAGATAGTGCCTCTATACTGGAGCAATTCCCATTTGAAGCTGGTTCACTGCCAGTAAGGTATCTTGGTCTTCCTTTACTAACAAAGAAGATGAGTGTACAAGATTATTCTCCTCTGATATCAAGAATAAGAACTCGTGTTTCTTCTTGGACTGCAAGGCACTTGTCATTTGCAGGAAGACTTCAACTGATTGGTTCAGTGATATACAGCATCACCAACTTTTGGATGTCGGCTTTTCGCCTTCCGAGTCAGTGTATAAAGGAAATCCACAGCATCTGCTCTGCTTTTCTCTGGTCTGGACCAACGCTATCCACACGGAAAGCAAAAATTGCGTGGGCTGATGTTTGTAAACCAAGAGATGAAGGTGGGTTGGGTTTGAGGAATTTGTTGGAAGCAAACAGAGTGGCTTGTCTGAAGTTAATATGGAGAGTGTTATCTGCAAGGTCTTCGCTATGGGTTAAATGGATTTGGAAGTATCTCATAAGGAAGGGATCGTTCTGGAGTGTAAATGAAAGGAGCACTCTAGGCTCTTGGATGTGGAGAAAACTCCTGAAGATGAGAGCTGTTGCAGTGCAGTATTTTAAGGTGGAGATAAACAGTGGCTCTACTACTTCTTTCTGGTTCGATAGATGGTCACCTTTGGGGGTTCTTATTGATTTCACTGGAGGAAGAGGCTGTGTAGAATTGGGTATTCCAATAAATGCAACGGTGGAGAGAGTCATTCAAACTTATAGGAGAAGAAGGCGTAGAGTTCCTATTTTACAGCAGATAGAACAAGAGATTATGGTTCTGCAGGAGAGAAGTCTTAATCAGCTGGATGATGTTTGTTTGTGGAAAAGAGAGAGTGGTGACTACGCATCGGAGTTTTCTACTTCCCAAACTTGGAACTTGTTACGAGAAAAGAAGCAGAAGGTTCCCTGGTCTAAAGGTATTTGGTTTCCTGAAGCCACACCAAAATTCTCCTTTATGGCATGGATTGTCATTCATAACAGGCTGGCTACTGGTGATAGGATACTTAAGTGGAATCCTCAAGCAGTGTCTGTTTGCTGGTTATGTAAAACACATTTGGAGACTAGAGATCATCTTTTTTTCGAGTGTGATTATTCAAAGGAAGTCTGGTTGGGGTTAACTAGAGGCTTAACAGGCAGTGGAGTGTGTCAATGGGCGCAGGTTATGCAGATACTGATCAATGGCTTACATGAAAGGGTAGTGACGTTCTTATGGAGGTATTGTTTCCAATCTGTTCTTCATGCGATTTGGATGGAGAGGAATACGAGGCGTGTGGAGGATAAAGCTCTGCCAACTTCTTGTCTTATGGTAAAGTTGGACAAACAGGTCAGAAACAGAATTACTTCTTTGAGAAGAAAGAATGGAGGTAAATATGAGAAAGCAATGGAGGAATGGTTTAAAAGAAGGTGAAGAAAGGAGTATAGAAGTTAAGCAATAGATATGAGTTCTTTTTTGTAATAGGAAGCAGTCCCCTCTGTAAAAAGGTTTTTTTGAAGTGAATAAATTTTAAAATTCTTTCAAAAAAAAAAAAAAGAAGAGAAATCATGTGCATGTCCTAGACAAACGAGAACAAAGGAGATTGGCATTTGACAAACAGTTTGAGGAATTCAAAGAAAGAGTTATCCAGATCAGTTGAGCCACAACTCAGAAAAGGAGTAGCAACACCTGATGTATGTTCTGGTTCACTTGTTGAGAAAAAAAAACATTCCATGGTGGAGAAAATAGAAAAAGAACCAAGTTTCTGAAGTGATTCCAGTCATTGCTGGTTAAGAAACCGAACCAGAAATTCCATTTCCAATGATACAAAGGCATGAAGGTCAAACCATGAATGAGCTCGTAGGAAAACACACTGATTCCTTTGAAATTACCAGTGAGAACAAGATTGTAGTGTTTTTCAATCGGTCTTTGGATGGCTGTTTTTCGAAAAGGTGATTTTGAGTTTTGTTAACCCTAAATTTGTTTTCCCTAGCTGTTTTGTTTCTTTGTCTCAGGTTAATGGTGAAGACAGGCTAATATACTCAAATTATCATTTAAGCTACTCTCTCAATGAGATGTTTCACTGTAGCATTTAAAGGTTAAATCCACCTTGGCTCTAAGATTACACAATAGACTTTCATTTTCAAGTCAAGTTAAACAATAGAGAATGAAATGCAGTGAATAACAATTAAACCAAGAAGGCTGTAAGTTATCAAAGATGAGAGGAGTTAGACCCAATGAAACTCGCAGGTGTTCAGACCTGTAGATAAGATAAATTATCAGGAGTTTAATTAAGATTCATTCTCAAACTCAAACTCAAAACAACAATCAATCAACTCTCATTTCAGAGACTATATGATGTCTAAATCCTAGAATCCCTACTTTTGTTGCAAATTCAATTATATCAGACTAGCAATAAACTAAGTTTTGATCAGTTCACTAAATCCTCACACCAGCTCTCGCTGAAATAAACATTTAGCTCATCTAAGTTCAGTTCCAGAAATTGATTACACTGTTGTGTCTCACGTTTATCCTAAGATCTAGATTCAAGGTGATTAATCGAGAAACAAGCGTTATAGACAACTTAGATGAAGAACTAATGGATTACCCTAACAATCCTATCAAGCATAACAATTCATTCAATAGCCTTTGAAGAACTGTAATATAACACGATATTTACTCAGGCGTGATCAAAGTACACATAATTATAGACTGAATAGATTGCAAAAATAATAACCAACGGGAGTTCCAAGAAAACTCTAAGAGAGTTTTTCTCTTCTCTCCAATCTAAAATAAAGTTTAGCCGTCAAGAATGGCTTAGAAACAAATAATATAGGTTAAAACACATTATAGGCCCAGGGCCGGGCCTGATAATTTCGGGCCCAGAAGCAAAAAACAAATTTTGGTCCATAATCTAAATAAAACATGAAAATATTAAAAGGTGTTCCCATGTAATTACCTCCAGCAGTAATATACCTAGCTTTTGCCACCAAAACTAGAGAGAAACATCAGTTATTCTTGGCCTCTAAAGTAAATATTTTATTGTTGGCCCCAAAGCCAATACTTGATCTGCTTGGTATCAGGCACAGCCATGTATAGGCCCTTTTGTAAATAAAAGAAACTTTGGGGCCAAACTGAAATTCTGGAAACCTGATAAAAACTCATCAGGAGTAAATCAGAAGGAGTGTTGATCGACACTATGCCACACCCCTGACAGTTTCCCCTCACGCTTTAGACGGACCACTTTCAGTAAAACGAGCATAACTTTTGGTGCAACTGTCTGATCGACCTCAACCCGGTGGAAATATTAAGATAACTAAATTCTATATCTTGTATCAAAATATGGGATTCACCCGATTCTGGGAAGTCTTCCATCCGTTGCTATATTTCTGACATATCTACACATTTCAGCACCTCAAATTGCTTCAGAATCTTCAAAGTTTCCCAAAACGTACCTAGAACTGAAAAGACTCTAAAATGACTCGGAATACATAATAAAGACTTCAAAATTCCTCTCTTCAATACTCTAAAGGTGGTATGTGCACGGGCCAGTATAGGTCTGGGCATAAAATCCGGAACCCGAAATTTGAACCGAACCCGAACCAAAAAACCTGATCCGTTATTCGATCTGAAATGTAAAAATACCCGAATGGGTTTTTTAGGGTGGTATGAAACATATCAGAACCCAAAATGTTATTAACCAAACCCAAACATGTAACCCGAAAAATCCAAAATTAATAGGTAATATAAATATTTGAAATATATATAAGCATTTAAAATACTCAATTCAATATTTATGTTGATATGATATAGAAAAATAAACATTAAAATTTAAATAAATACCTTAAATACTTAATTAGTTATAAATAAGTACTTTATAAATTTGCTTGTTTTAATAACAAATCTATTCTATTTATAAGGTAATTCATCTTGTTTACAAAATCCAAAATACCCGCTCTAAACCCCAACGGGACTCGAACGCCCATACCTAGGCCAATATATGTTGTCATTTTCTTGGTAGCCGCATGAGAGATGGATCGTAAGGCAGAAGTGGCCTTTCTATAATGATGACCGCACGGTCTTCCTGCTCCAGGGTGATGGTTCCGGCTACCAGGGGCGGTATTTGGGTTTATAGGTGTGGAACCATGGAAGGTGTTGGGAAACAATAATCCAGAAAGATATTACTCCAGCTTCCGAGCACGACCTTCAGATTCCCGACTGGATAAATCCTGGCTCAAACTCTTCTCTCCCTTCCTCCAGGTAAAAATGGAAGATTTCTACTAAGGGGGATTCTTCAATATTTTTGAATATGGAAGTCACTGAAAATCGACTGTGACTCAACTATATAAGGGGAGCCTAAACCCTAGAACAAGGGATCGACAAACAGAGACTAGGAGAATAGAACTAGGCGACTAGAACTAAATTTTATACATCAAACGTTGTACTTCATGCTCAAAGAATCAATAATACATTTCTTTTAGTTTGAAATCTTGTTTCTTTATTGCTTACTTGTTGTTCCATAGTGATATCACTCAAATTACTCCAATAAGTGACTTTTACACTCTCAAATAAGAGGTTTAGTCGTAGTACTTAGGGATCGAATCCACAAGGAGCTAGGGCACACAATAGATCCTAACCAGTTTATGATTAAGCTAGGCAAACAGAGTAAATCAATAAAAAGTAAAGGTGAACAAGGTAGTTTTTCAGTTGATTGATTGGTTGAAAGTAAACAATTATGAGAAATGAGCTAGATCTAGGGTTTCAGGTAATCATAATTATAATTATATAGATGCTTAGGTTGTCAATCCTATAACTCGAATTCTAGTGAGAAAGTATTCCAGCTTCCGCGTGCAAATCAATTCTATTGATTAAATCCAATATCTCATATGTCGCTTGTTGATACGGACCGACCGTCGATCAATACTATGAGATTAGCGTTGATCGATGTTTCCTTAGGCACGCTTTAGAGGGTTGATCGATAGGTTCACTAGTCTTAACTAAATCAGCCGTCGTTTGTTTCTAGCAATCCTAGCTCAAGGGAATTAATTCTGGTAACAAACCATGCCGCCGCGTGCGCCTAGTTACACTAAGTTTAGGGTTCTAGTTAGCTACTCTAGAACACAAGCATTACAAGAAATTTCTTGAAGGATATCTATCACCTTATCAGTTCTATAGTTTGGGCTAATCCCTCATAACCTTACCTAAACCCTAAATCTAACAATAGAAATACTCAGACAAAAGAAAGCAGAACATAGCAAATAACTGAATAGAATGCATAAATAAAATAAGGTAGAAAAATTGGAGTTCCAATACAAATCTCTGAAGGAGTCTTACATATTTTCTCCAAACTACTAAAAACCCTAAATATGTTTGCTGTGAAAATATAAAAGTATGAAAGCGTCTCTTGCCCAAAAAATTGGTAGAACACATAAATATTAGGTTAAAGTCGGTCAAAGGTATTTCTGTAATTGATGTGGAACTTGAGCTTCAAGTCGGCTAGAACCAAGTTGGGCCTTGCGCGCTTCGCTGTTGATCGACGACAAGATATTTTTGTCGATCGATATTTAACTCTGAATGTCGACTCTAGAATGGTTTGACGAACAACTCGAGCTTTATCTCCAAAATGCTCCAAAGTCACCACATATCTCCAAAACACTCATGAACCTATAAATACTCTAAAAAGACTCTAAAACATAATAAATAGATTCTAAAAAACTTATATACCATGGCTAAAAACCGGTAAAATCTATGGTATATCACATAGTACCTAAAGATCCCACCTAACAATACCCTAACAGTTTAGTGCTAGAAGGATGGAATAATCTAAGCTATGTGACGATGATAGACAGTAAGCATGTCGAGCAGCCTCTGTCCACCACGGTCAAAATTAAATTATAAGCTCGAATCAAAGCCTTGCAAAGCCAAGTCACCGAGATGGATAAAGCTCGAAACGGCGCTGCAAATAATCATGAGCTTCTCTCGGAAGTTCAAATCCTTAAAGACCACGCTGAACGAACACTCCAAGCTATTGGAGCAAAGTGTGGAGATTTTTTCTTAGCTCGAAGCTGAAAACCTAGTTCTCCGAAAAGAGAACAAAACTCTTCACACAACGAATAACAAGGGTAGGCATAACAGAATTAGTCAAACCTTAACCATTAGGCCAACTTGTCTTTTACACATTTCTTTAAAACTATAAATATATATACTAAAATAGCCATTATATATAGAGAAAAAGACTAAGATAGCACCAAACCAAGTTTTTGTTCCCAAAGTAGCACTCAAGGCTCAAAGTCACAAAAATAGGTTTCATTAAAGAGGTAAATATACACTTATACCCCTTGGGTTAATTAATCCAAAACTTAGGGTTTAGAGTTAAGGGGTGGGGTTTTAGAATTAAGGTTTAAAATTTTATAAAAAATAAATACTAAAATAAAAAATAAAATTTTTAAAAACAGTTTCAAAAAGTATTTTTAAATTATAAAAAGAAAATTTGAAAAAAAATTCAAAAAAATTCAAAAATTTTTTTTTTAAAAAAAAATTATAAAAATTTCGAATCTGAAAACACATAATCTGAAACTATAAAAAAAATTTATTTTTTTTTTAATTTTTTTTTATTTATTTTTGTTTGTTTATTTAATTTCAAACCAAGGGTATTAGGGATATTTTACCCTTTAATGAATGTCATTTTTGTGACTTTCTCCTTCTAGTGCTATTTTTGAGACATAAACTTCAAAATGTGCTATTATTGACAATTGCCCTTATATATATCACTAAAATAAATTTCCAATTAGTTGATTTGGTGTTAGGCCCTTCCCAACTGAATGTGTTACGCATAGTGCAATTCCAAACACTGTAAAAAAAACAATACTTGGGTTCACTTCCTGTAGTGAATTGTTAAATTCCCCTCACTTTTTATAACCAACCAAAATGTCACATAGGCTTAGTAAAAAAAAGTAATGATTTTTTTTAAATAATAGCTGGAAAAAAACAATACCGACCTTAACGCCGTCTGCAAACACCTAAATTCTAAAAATCTAAAGACTAACCTTAAATCCTAAACTTTAAAATCAAAACCCCAAATCTTAAATTCTAAACCCTAATCTCAAATCATAAATCCTAAACCCTAAATCCTAAACCCTAAACCCAAAACTCTAAACCGAAAATCCTAAATCGTAAATACTAAATTTTAAGCAATAAAACCTAAACCATGAATCATAAATCCTAAACTCTAAACCCTAAATCCTAAACGCTTAACCCTTAATCCTAAACCCCAAATTCTAAACCATAAACTTGAATCCAAACAAGTGATGGATTTAGGGTTTAGGATTGATGATTTAGGGTTTAAGATTGATGGTTTAGGTTTTATGGTTTAGAATTAAGTGTTTAGAGTTATTGGATTTAGGGTTTAGAGTTTAAGATTTATGGTTTAGAGTTTTTGGGTTTAGTGTTTAGTGTTTAGGGTTTAGGATTTAGGGTTCAGAGTTTAGGATTTAGAGTTTTGGGTTTAATGTTTAGAATTTGGGTTTTAAATTTTAGGGTGTTTGGTTTAGGATTTATGGTCTAGAGTTTAGGGTTTAGGATTTAGGGTTTAGATTTTAGATTTTTAAATTTTAGGATTTTGCAGATGGTATTAACGTTGGTACTGGTTTTTTTAAGCTACTTTTAAAAGAATTTTATTACATTTTTTACTAATTGACCCTTTGGTTGGTTATAAACCACAAGGGTGAATCCTAGCATTCTTCCTGTAAAAACAACCCGTTCGTGATAGCTAGGTGAAAGATTTCTTGGGTGAAAAGAACTTGGATAATAGATCTTATGTTATGATGCTACGAGAAGCCATGACCAGTCAAGTGGTATGAATCTTTCTAGGAACTATCAATTTGACATTTCCAAATTATCAGATATTGTCTATCCATAAAAATGCCCTTCAGCTTAAATTTTACATTTGGGTTTTTTATTATGAAAACCCTTGCACATCTTTCACTTAAGCAATTTATACTTTGGGTTTCATGTGTTACTTACGCCTAGCAAAGACCATTGAAATATTGGTCCAAGTCACAGATTATACATAATTATATACAAAACTGCTCTACTTTCCCATACACAGATAATACTAGACTGTTTTTATTTCTTTTTGATGCCAATACTAAACTTTTTTTTATTTCACTAAATATCATTATTTTGTGAGTTGGGTATAATATTAAAACGAAAGTGAAATATAAGATGAATTATATAAGCTGACTAGCCATGAAAACGCTATCGGAACCATCCTCCTATATATTGATTGAGAATTATTAAAAAAATTGTAACATATATTTTGTATTAATTAAAAAAAGATCTAATGATGTGTCATTTAATTAAGGTATTAATTTGGCTTACATGGCAACATAAAAATCAATTGAATAATTTGTAGGTCCAAAATCCAATTTCTAGGGAACATTATATTAACCCAAAATATAAGAATCCAATTGATAGGGAACATTATATTAATCCAAAATATAAGAAACATGTATTCTTTTCTTAAATAAAAGCTACGGTATTACCTAATATGATTAACATATATATGATAATTAATGATGATAAATAATAAATATTTGATAATAATTTTTGTATCCTTCCTCATTTTTGTTTAATTTTATATTATTAAAAGAAATTAAACAATCACATTAACCATATAATAAAAAATTAGGTTTTTTCTTATATATTATATTTGGAATTTTTTTAAACGATTATAAATTACAAAAATGTTAAAAATCCCACTTTGAAAATTTTGTGATCAATGGCTTAATTTTTTTTGTTTTAACAAGAAAAAATGATCATAAAATCGTATTAATATGAATTTTTATTTAATAGATATTCATATTAAATAATATATATTTTAATATCGTTTAAATTAAATTATATACCATTTAATAATACAAAAATATGTTAATTTCGAACTTTGCATTGAAAAAGTATTGATACCTTAATATTTTAATTTTGAAATTTGCATCAAAAAAATATCACATCGAAAATTTTTGGATTAATGTTTTAAATTTTTTGTTACATCAAATATACAAATGTGAATAAAAACGTATGAGTAGGAAGTCTCAATAATAAATATTTATATTAAAATATACTATATATTTATGTTAATATCATTGAAATTTAATTATATACCATATAAAATAAATAAAATAATTATTTTAATTTATTTACCATGAAAATATTATAAATAAACAAGAGGTATTTTTTTATTTATGTGATTAATCTAATCTCCTATATATTAATTGAGAAACAGTTGATTACTCTCGCAAATGTAAGATTTAATTAATTAATATTGTTTAAAAATCTTACAAAAGATCGATACAACAAAAATTTATTTAAAAGCTATTGAAATCACCTAGCGAGAACATGGATTGCACAACAAATTTTCTTTCCTAACCCTAAACCCCTTTCTATTCGTCACAACACCGACATAGACTATATGAAACTGTTGATTGACAATTTGAAATGGTAACTTATTTTAAGTTCAGCCCATTGTTTTCTATAAATGGGCCTAGGACAGTTTTAATGATTAACTAAATGGTCCACGTACATACTAAAATGTGTCTTGGTTTAAAAATTATTGCATACTCAAAATCAATATGAACCATCATCATTTTTGTTTCAATTTTCTTACAATAAAAATATAGTGTTAGGCAAAACATCTAAATCCAAAAAAATTGAACCAAACCCAATCCAAAAAATAGTACTGAACTTTAACCAACATTGGTTAGATATCTGAATGAGTTCAAAATATTGGTATCTAGAGAACTGGAACCAAACCTGATCAGAACCAAAATATTTTGGGTATCCGAATATATTTGAACAAGATTTATATACTTAAATCTATTAATTATTTTCAAAATTTACTATCTAAAAGAATATACAAAATATATAAGATGTTTTAAGTTGTCCAAAATACTTGGAAATATATACAAATAGTTATAAGTACATGATTAAAAGAGCTAAAGTATACTTAAAATACCTAAACTACTTAAAATATCTATTGATTTCCTATCAAAATATTTAAGTTAAACCAATTTTTATGTTAAGTTTAAGCATTTTGGCATACATTATTCAAATTTATATGTTTTATACTATTTTTATTTTTTTATATTTTGAAAAATATAAAGTATATATGAACTTTAATTTTGAAAAAATAAATAAATAGGTTATCTGAACCCAAACTCAAACCAAACCCGCAAATATCCGAACCAAACTAAACTCGCAAGGATCCGAACTAAACCAAATAGTAATCGAATGTCTACCTCTATATAAATATAAAAAAGGTTGTTGATAAAAAAATGTATGTTGTTATAATATTTAAATACAATATATTTTAAAAAATTCATCCCGCGCAGAGCACGGATTATCATCTAGTTAACTTATGTAAGAAAGATAACTAAATCAAATGTGAGTTAATGTTACACCACCATTCCAAGTAAAATCAAATCTATAACATCCCCTATATATTAATATAGAAACATTGAAAAGTTGTAACTTGTAGTTGATAATAATTACAAAAGAGTTTTTCTGAGTTGTCACTTAATTAAAATGCCAATTAATCTTACATGTCAGCTTAAGAATCAATTGAAAAAATTGGTCCAAAATCCAATTATTAGATAACATTATATTAACCCAAAATATAAGAAACGTGTATTATTTCCTTAAATAAAAGCTACATAGATAAAGATTTGATAAAAAAATTTATATCCTTCCTCATTTTGTTTAATTTTATATTATTAAAAAAACATTAATCACACTAACCATATAATAAAAATAGATTTTTTCGTATATATTTTATTTGAATTTCTTAAACGAATTTAAATTACAAAAATGTTAAAAATCCCTTTGAAAATTTTATGATCAATGGCTTAATTTCTTTTGCTATAACAAGATACAAATAATCATGCAATCGTATTAATATGATTTTTTATTTAAAAGATATTCATATTAAGTAATATATATTTTAATATCGTTTAAATTAAACTATATACCATTTAAAAATACATAAATAAGTTAATTTTGAAATTTGCATTGAAAAAAATATTGAGACTTTAATATTTTAATTTTGAAATTTACTTCGAAAAAGGAACACATCAAATTTTTTTGAGATTAATGGTTTAAATTTTTTCTTAAATCAAATATACAAATGTTAATAATACCATATGAGTAGGAAATCTCAATAATAAATATTTATATTAAAATATACTATATATTTATGTCAATATCTTTGAAATTTAATTATATACCATATAAAACAAATAAAATGATTATTTTGTTTTTTTACCATAAATAAATTGTAAATAAACAAGAGGTATTGTTTTGATTTATGTGATTACTATAATCTCTTATATATTAATTGAGAAACATTTGATTACTCTAGCAGTATAAAATTTTATTAATTAATATTGTTCGAAAATCTTACAAGAGATCAATACAACTACAATTTATTTAGAAGTTATTGAAATCACCTAGCGAGAACATGGATTACACAACAAATTTGCTTTATTAACCCTAACCCTTTTCTATTCGTCACAAAACTGACAGAGAATATTTGAAGTGTCGACTGATAATCTGAAATGGTAATTCTTTTTAAGTTCATCCTATTATTTATCTTAAATGGGTCTAGAACAGTTTTTAATGATTAACTAAATGCATCACGTACATAGTAAAATGTGTTTTGATTTAAAATTGTTGCATACCCAAAATCAATATGAACCTTCTTCATTTTCATTTAAAATTTTGTCAAAATAAAAATTTAGGGTTGGGAAAAAAATCTGAATCCAAGAAACCGAACCAAGGCCGATCCAAAGAATAGTACTTAACTTTAACCAAAATTGGTTAGATATCCGAATGAGTTCAAAATTTTTGGCATCTAGAGAACCAGAACCGAACCCGATCCAAACTAAAATATTTTAGGTATCCGAATATATCCGAACAAGACTTATATACTTAAATATATTAATTAATTTTAAATTTAATATCTATAAGAATAAACAAAATATATAAGACGTTTTTAAGTTGTCCAAAAAACTTGGAAATATATACAAATAGTTATAAGTACATGTTTAAAACAGCTAAACGATTCTTATAATACCTAAAATACTTAAAATATCTATTGATTTCCTATCCAAATATTTAAGCTAAACCAGTTTTTATGTTAATTTTAAGTATTTGTGCATACATTATTCAACTTTATATGTTATATGTTATTTTTATTTTTATATTTAGAAAAAATTTAAGTATATATGAACTCAATTTTTGAAAAAAAAATTAAATAGGTTATCCGAACCCAAACCCAAACTAAACCCGCAAAGATCCGAACTGAACTAAACCCTCAAGGATCCGAATCGAACCAAATGGTACTCGAATGTCCACCTCGAATCAAATATTATTGATAACAAAATGTATATTGTTTATAATATTTAAGTACAATATGTTTTTGTAAATCACTCTGCGTATGGCGCAGACTATCATCTAGTTAAGGTAGTATTAGAGCATCTCCAATCCACTTTTTTCATTTTTTAAAAGAGGTTAAAGTAAAAATATTTTAATGATATTTTATTTTTCATTTTAAATAGACTAAAATGAATTTATTCTATAAATATAATATATTTTTTTGTGTATCATTCTATTTTCTAATATAGAGCATAGTTGGGATAAAACATAACTCAGTTATAGAATCAATTTATTGGTGAAGTAAAAAGTAAAATGAATCATTGGAGATGGTCTTAGCAATCTTTTTAGTTAGTGATATATAATGACCAAAATATGAGTTTTAACCGAATTCAGAAAAACAAATTGTCACAAAATGCAGAAAAATACATGAAAACATGACTAATAACATATCAGATTCTCAGTGGCCACTACGCCAGTATTGCCGGTATTAATATTATATTATTATATACAATAGTGTCTAGGTTGGTAAGATCTATAAGGACATATCCCAAATAAATTATATAACTTCAAATATGAAAATTTTTGTTCACCAAAAATAAATTTCAATACTTTAAATATAAAATTTTATATTTTTATTTACATTTTAATTTTTACAATTATACATCACAATTATGATTCTGAAATACTTTATTATTTATTATTTTAATTTTTAAAAGTTTTTATATCTCATTAGTATTTCAAACTTGTTTTTACAAATTTGAATTTTACACATGAAATTAAATAAAAACTTTAAAATAAGATTAAATGTTATGGAAAAAAATTGAAATTTTGGCAATAGTTTTCTGTAATAATGTTGTATTTTGTTTGCAATTTAATATTTCTATTTAAATTTTATATATTACTGTAAAATTTTATCAACTAATATTATTATAATATTTTATATATGTGCTAATTATTTATAAAAAATTTATGTATTTAAACTTAATTATGACCAAATATAAAATATAAATATTTTTGAAGTTATGTTTGAAGTTTTAATTTTGAAGAAAAATATTTTCGTACTTTAAATATGAATTTTGCAAATTTGAAAGTAGAGTGTCCAGTTATTCTAAATGCAAACTTTCATAAACAATGAGAAAATAAAAGGAAAACATAAACCTAGAAGCTTAGAATACCGAACGAGTGGGCTACGTTTTTCGGTAATTAAATAATAATCGAGTGGCGTACAATTGCAAACCATTCATATTCATATCTCCTCTTTCTCCCCTAAACACTCTGCCACGTGTCTGACCTTTCGAGCATCCCATAAGACACTTTTGCTGACTCGGCGAAAAAGTGCAACCAAAGTTATGTTCTTTTCTTCCTTTAGTTTGAGACAGTTGTACAAGAAAAAGTCTAAATGGATAAATAGTTATTTTAGACTAGATATTTAAACAATTTTGTCCTTCACATAAAATATCTATTTTATTTATTAACAATTTGTTTATGAAGTTGACGGCTACTGAAATTGAAATATCTTTTCCTTCTTTTGGAAACCACCCTCGTGTATGTTTCATAAGCTACTCGCTTTCTTTGCCACATGATTTTGGTCAACAGAGAAGCACTCCAGAAATATGATCTGTCAATAAACCTAACTATTCCTGGTTATCTATGTTCGTAGCCCAAGTTTTTTTAGTATAAATAATACCCTCTCGATTCCAAAATATTTGACGTTTTATATATATAAAGAATAATTAAAAAATATATATTTACATTAAAAATATAAGCCAAAATTTAATTTAGGCAATTTTTTTAAATAAGTATAAAACATCATTGGTCACACATTTTTCAATAAAACTAAAATTAATATAAATATATCAAAACATCATCTATTTTAAAACAGTAAAAGCTTTCCAAAACATCATACATTTTGCAACAGAGGGAGTACATGTTACGACTTTCTTTTTGTTCAAAGATGTACATGTTAAGATTTTTAATCCATTTTTTTAGCGTCAGATATTTTTGGTATGTCCATAGATGCTAAATTTTAAATTAAATGAACCAAAAAGAAACCTAATAAGTTCAATTTATAAGATAGTTTTCATAGTTTAAATTAAAATGTTGAAAAATCAAAATTTTAGCTAAATCTATCTAACCGTGCTTAAAAACTTTTTCTGTACAAAATATGAACTAGATTTAAAAAAAATCTGATCAAATTATCAAGTATTATGCTGACAAAAAAATTATCAACTATTATTAAAATTAAATACAACATTAGACACAAAAAAACATTCAAATCAACTGGTTGTCTGTAGTTTTTGCTTTAGTTTTTGGTTTTTTGTTTTTCTAAAAGTCATTTTTATCTAATAAAGTTTTACCTTTTAACTTTTAGTTTTTCGTTTTGTAAAAACCATTTGATATGTCAATCAAGATTTTTAGCAAAGGGATTCCCTAAATTTTAGGGAATTTGTTTTTCAATATTTCAACTAATTTATGAAGAAAAACCAAAAATCAACTTTTGTGGGCTTTTAATAAAAAACGAATTTATTTCTTTTTTTATAGAATGTACTCATTTATTTAATTAATAATTAAATAATTAATTAAATAAAAATATTTAATAAAGAAACATTTTCCATACAAGTTTATTAAGATAAGATATCATTTAAACAATAATGTAAAATAATTTATTTGCTTCTCATATCTGTAAATAAATTTTGAAATTTTTATATAATATCATTTAATCTTAAACCATTAGTTATTAATTTCTAAAATAAAAATACTGAATAATTGTAAGAATTATCAGACACACTAAAAATAACTAAAACTAACTAAAAATATTAATATAATATATTATATAAATTTTGAAATAGCCACTCAAGTGTTAAAAATAAATATATTTTATATAAGAAAATTAAAATATTTTAAAATTTTAAGTTCTTTTAATTTATTGATATTTTGTGGTTTATATTTTTGTATGATACTTAAATTAAATTATTGTAAGAACATGTTAATATATTTTTTATTTTTAAATAACAATCACTATATTTTGATAAATTTTAATGGAAACTTCTAAATATTTCATTGCTATTTTGTATTATTATTTTAAAATTATGTATATTGATAATTTGTGAAAAACAAAAAACTACAGCAAAACCAAAAACTAAAATCTAAAAATTAAAAACCAAAACCAAAAGCTAAAAATCAAAACTAAAAATCAAAATCAAAAAGTTAAAAACCAAAATCTAAAAACTAAAACTAAAAACTAATCCAAACAATCATCGCTTAAACTAAAATTAAATATCTTTAGCATGGCGCAAGATTTACTTGTAGAAATAGATTTCATAGGACAGCTCAGAATAATGCTATCGTCTGTGTAAAAATGAACCTAATTAAATCAAATTTGTTGAAAAAATTAAAGTGAATTGTATTACCTACTTGATTATAAAACAAAAAATAAAACTGGTTTAATTAAGTATGTCTGACAACGTTGTTAGACAGCACGCGCTTGCCATTCGCGTTTGTCAATAATTATTATAAAATTTCCGACAGGATTTAACAGAAAACAGATAATATCTTCTCGCAAAAACAAAAGCGAAAGCGAAGAAGATGAGAAGACATCGACCACGTGTCAAAGCATCTTTTAACCTGAGCCACATGATACAACAGAGTTCTCGACTCATCTCACTTAACATTTTTAAAAACTAAATTTTAAAATTTAAATAAACTTATACTGACGTGGCTTATCTTCCTCTTGCTCTTTTAAAGTAACCCTTGACTCTGCTCATTCCATAAACATCTCTCATCTCTCTCACCAAACATAAAAAAAGACTTCTCTTTTTTTTTTTGCTTCTTCTTCTTCGTTTTCCGGTGAAACCAAGTCCGGTTTCTGGTTATCTGGTGAATATACCTACCAACGGTACTTGGGTCGAGGTGAATGGTACAAAATCTTATATCGGACGAGTCATTTTCTTCTACAACCATGGTTATGCAGGTGTGAGATCTTTCTTCCTTTGTTTATATATGTTAGACAAAACCTGAAATTAGGAAAAAACCAAGAGAGGTAAGTTAGGTCTTTCCAAATCCAAAAGATCAAACGAGTTTTGATGGTCTATGTCGGAGAGATATTGGAACTGAAGAATATTCGATTGTCGCAGGTTAATTGTGTAATAGACAAGGCGAGTTTGTGGGATGTTAAGGTCGGTTGTGTGTTAAGGAGAGTCCTACTTAAATGTTATTGGGAACTAGGTAAGATCAAGTCTCGAAACCCTAATTATTTGATGGTCTAACTCCTCTAGATGCGTGTGAATTAGTTTTGTAGAGACTTCAAATCTTTACTATGAGCTCTGCCTGTCTAGAGACTAATTGTTTTTTTTTTCTGATTATAGGAACATTGTGAGAGCTTATGCGACAGAGCTTCGGATGAGCTTATTATCTCTTCCACAGATGCCTTTTGTCTCAAGGTATTAAATTGGGTTTCTAAATCTCTTGATAGGTTTCAGATTTCAAGTTTAGTTCTAAATATTTTTTTATTTTTTTTTTTAAATAATGAGTGTGTTAAATTAGTTCTAAATTTTGTTGTTTTGGGTTTTGCTGTTATTCAGACAAGAAAGCCTTACACGATCACTAAACAAAGAGAGAAGTGGACAGAAGCAGAGCATGAAAAGTTTGTAGAAGCTTTAAAACTCTATGGCAGAGCTTGGAGACGAATCGAAGGTGTGTGTGTGTGTGTTGCTTTATCTGACTTTAGAGAATCTTTTATTTAATACACATTATTCTAAAATACTAGGTTTGAAGAACATGTTGGGTATATATTGTTTTGACATTTATTAATTCTTGATTTGAACAGAACATGTTGGAACAAAGACTGCGGTTCAGATTCGAAGCCATGCTCAGAAGTTCTTTACTAAGGTTGCTCGTGATTGCGGTGTTACCTCTGAGAAATCCATTGAGATCCCGCCTCCACGGCCGAAAAGAAAGCCGATGCATCCATACCCTAGAAAGCTAGTGATTCCAGATGCAAAAGAGATGGCATACGCCGGCAAGCTGGTTCCGGATGAAGATAGCCGATCGCCAACATCGGTTTTATCAGCTCATGGCTCAGATGGCTTAGGTTCCATTGGTTCAAATTCGCCTAATTCTTCTTCAGCTGATTACCAGGTTTGTAGTTACAAGACACACAATCTGATACTAGTGTTTAGTTGTCATTTTGTGTTTAATTCTGACATTGTTATGTTTTCGACAGGTGCATGAGTTATCATCTCACACTGAGGAATCATTGTCTCCTGAAGCTGAGACCAAACAACAAAGTCTCAAGCTGTTTGGAAAGACTTTTGTAGTTGGTGATTACAACTCTTGGACAAGCTCTAATGATTCAGAAGATGTTAAGAAGAAGTCAGACTTAGAAACGCAGTCTGTCCGATGCACTTCTTCTTCGTCTTCTTCATCAGAAAATGCTGAAACGGAATTGACACAACAGGTAGTTGTAGTAGTAGTATCGGAGGAGTTTAAAAGAAGCGAGAGATCAGCATTTTCTCAGTTGAAATCGTCTGCGATTGCGATGAAGAATATGAAAGGGTTCATGCCTTACAAAAAAAGGATGAAGGTGGAAGGAAACACTAACAGTTTAGTGAAAACGTCATATCCTATATGGTGAGGTGGTTTGTGTAAAGCTTTTCTTAAAGTCAGTTTGTGAAAGTCTTTTTGATCTCAACTACAGTCTACAGATCATGTGTATAAAATTTGTCAAGAGAGCTAGGGACAGTCATCTTGTTTGGGGTTTCATTCGTAAGAAAAGTCCAAAGTTCCCAAGTATTTTATGTAACCAGTATGAAATTGATGTATCTAATAGTCAACTTTTCTCTAAGTTAAAAAAAAAAAAAATCAAATCTTCCATGTACTCTTTTATTGCATTTCCACATGCTCTCAGACACAAATTCATGTTGCAATTTTACACTTAAATACTGCTTGCCGACAAAGGAATAACGTGTTGCACACCAAGCAAAGTGTACCGGCTCAATAAAATGTTTAAGAACATCGACAGGAAAAGTTCACTAATCTAATGATTACTAATCTATTACCCCCTCTGTTTCTGTTTCTGAAAGTAAGAAGTTTTAGATTTTTTACTAATTCCACAAAAATAGATTTTTATATATGTTTAAGGTATTTTTTTATATTTTTAAAAAATATTAAATATAAATATTTGAATTGATTAAATTTTATTGGTGAAAAGTTATTGAAAAGTGCATAATAAAAAAAAAAAAATTAAATTATAAATATTTATTGAATTTTGAATAAGCATGAACACTTTAAAAATTCTTACTTTCGAAAACATAGGAAATAGCATTTTAAAGCTTATTAAAAATTCTAGAATGCATTTGAATCAATGATGATTAATTACCGAATGAGAAAGAGCTTTCAATCCCTCTGGTCGTTCGTATGGGAAGACAATGACTTGGAGAAGGATAAATAATAGAAGGATAAATACATAATTTTATTTTATTTTTGTTGACAAATACATGTACTAGTATTATTTTTTTAATAATATTAAGGATTACTAATTTTTCTTATTTTTATTTTATTCAAATTATTATTATTATTAATTTAATATCTTTACTAATTATTTTAAATAGTAAAAAAGAAAAAGAAAAATGCTCTATTTAAAAACTGAAATATCTTCATGCTTTATTAAATCTGATATCTAATCTTGTATATAGTATTTGCTGTTAGGTTAACGTCATTGATAATTACCATAAACTAATAAACTAATACGAAAACCAATTACCATAATTTTCCTTAACTCCCCCAAAATATATTATCAATTTTTGGCTTGGTTCCAAAGTTTTTGCATCTTAAATACAAATTTTCTATATTTACCTCGTACCGAATTGTATATCAAGCCAATTATATTCGATATTTAAGCATAAGAGTATTAAGTTAATAGTACTTAATTGTTTGATCTAATAAGGAAAACATCATTTATATGTAACGAAATTACACTTCTTCGAAATGTGTATACTGGTTTGCGAAGATTAATATGTTACTAGATCTTGATCCGCGCTACAAAGCACGGTATATTGTTTGTTTTGTTTCTTCGGTATATTTTTTATAAATAGCTTAAAATGAATATCATCCTGTTCATGGTGAAACAAAAAAAAGGAATATCACCCGTTCCACATTCATAAAATCAGTTAAATGTAAAAAGCAATTAAATGAAATAGGTATGTGTTTTGCTCATAGGAAGCAACAAACATATCAATATACAATTTAGTTATCAATATTATTTAGTATATGAACTTTAAGATATTAAAAATAATTTAAATGGGTTATTCGAACCAGAACTAAAATTTAAAAATATCTGAAAGGGCCTAAAATATTAAACTCCGAAAACCCAAAATACGAATTAGATCCTAACCAAATCGGAATGAGTACTCGAACAGCTACCCCTATTTTCTATATAAGATATTGTATAGGTTTAGACACATTTACCCAGAACCAAAAAATCTAAAACCAAATGTAAACCTAATTCATAAATAATCAAGTGAATCATATATCTCTGTAACCAAAAAAATGAATTGAACCGGAACCAAATAAGTATCCAAAATTTTAAAATAAAATTATATACCCACAAATATTAATTATACTTAATTTCTAAATAGTTAAATATACTAAAAATACTATTTATTAACAAAATTACCCGAATATTTTTATCCATAAATTTAAAATTATCCAAATTATTTGATATTTTTATTCAAACCGTCCGATATTTAAAGCTGGTATAATTATTTATTTATTTGTAAACATAGTTATTGATACTATGAATATAAATGCTATTAATTGTTATTGATAATGTATATACAGAATGGTATCAGGCATGGGAAAATCAAAGTATCTAATAGATGAATTGGTTGTTGTCAATGATTGTAGTCGAATACTTTTTCCACTCAAAGTAATGCATTCCGAAATTATAGGAAGTAAATGGAAGAGGAGGTTTTTTTTTCATCGGGAGGTTATAAAATACCAAGGGAAGAGGAGGTTATAATATATATACATGTCATGGCAGTTAAATTTTTAAGAAAGTGGGTTATAAATAATTGGACCAAACAAATATCAAATGGTCATGCTGCAGAATTAATAGAATAGAAATAGGTATGTGTTTTGCTCGTAGGAAGCAACAAACATATCAATATACAATTTAGTTATCAATATTATTTATTATATGAACTTTAAGATTTTTAAAATAATTTAAATGCGCCATTTTATTCAACCAGCCACTGACCCATTTTCTATTTATTTAAATTAGATATAAAATAGACGGTAACTTCATACGAAATTAAGTTGCATATAGAAATATTCTTCTGTATAGAAAAATATTCAAATAATGTGATAAATAATATAATAGTTAAATCATTTCTTTCCTTTTTTTTTGAACTACAGTCTTTCCTAAAAGATAAATTTTACTGGAAAGATTGTTTTCTATATACATAAAGATTAAACAATATTATATTTCATTTTCAAAAGAAGACAAGATAGTGGAAAGATTGTTTTCTATGTACAAAAGATTTATAATATGTAAATATGATATAATATTTTCTCATATTTGATTATCTCTTTCAGAGCCGTTCCTATTAGTTTGGTGGCCTAAAGCACACTAACATAATGTGGCCTTTATATTTAATTATCAAATGATTATATCATATAGTTTCCTTATAACTAAATTTTATTATGATAATAATGTATATTTTTAATAATGAATTTGAAAATAAATTTTACAGAAATGAGCCAATATCTAACAAGGGAATAATAAAAAACATTGTCTACTTGATTAGTAGTGTTTTATAATAGTGACAGTAAAAATGATATGAAGCTACAAAAATCATCAAAGTATTACAACAACTTCAGATACAACAAACTGGTTATAAATAAATAAAACCTATAAAACAATAGTTATTAAGAATGAAAAGAGATTTAAGGAGAACATACAGTTTTCAGCTGCAAAAAAAAAACATATAGTTTTTTTTTTCTGTAAATGAAGAAATTTAAAGAGAACATATAGTTAAATAAACAATATATATTACATCTGACAGAATGTAGTAAGAGAATACATAAAATATTATTTAAAAAAAACTACCATAATTGGAGTCGAACTTTCATAATGTCATTACTAATACCAGTGAATAAAAAAACCATAAAACAAGTTTATTAAATTGTTTATTAAATTGCGGCCCTTAAAACAAGTTTATTAAATTGTGGCCTAAAGCATATGCTTCTTCTGCATTTGCATTATGTAACGACGTCTTCAATCCAACACTATTGTTTTTCTCCAAAACGGATTAAAAATAAGTATGGAATAAAAACTATTTCAATCCTATTCCATTTCATAATGGGATTTATTCTACAAATGGAGTAATTTTTTTTTGTTCATTAATTTATTATAAAGTAAAAAATAAAATAGAATTAGAGTATTTTTACTCCATATTCAGTTTTACTCTATTTGGTAGAAAAAAATTGAATATTACATTAGAAATGCTCTAAAGAATGGACCTCATCTCTTTCCAAACTAGATATTTGTGATGGCTCTTGTTTTTCGTTTGTGTTGACTATTCTCTTTCTTGATTATTCTGTCTTTTTGTTTCATTCTGGCTATATTTTTATTCCTTTTAGATGCAAATAAATGCATGTCTACGATTAGTTCTTTGTATGTTTTTCATGCAATTATGATTTATTTATTTTTATGAGAATATGATTAATTACTTTGTCAAATTAAATGGTTAGGATCTTTTAATTATAAATTTTGCTTTGTTTCCAAATACTGTAAGATATAAATTAAAGTAATAGAGATTTGCTATCCATAGAACAGTTACAAAATTAATTGTATTCTCTCTTTTTAGTCATACAAAATGAATTGTATTCAAGTCAAAGCAACAAATGTATTACAATGACAATTAATGTTTGATTTCATTCATCTCATCATGTACATATATAATATATACATACACAAATTATACATATCAAACAACAAACATCAGTTTAAATTTTGAATTCCAAGTCTAAATAACAAAATTGTCTAAGAGAATGGCACAAAAGGTGTGTATGATAATGATGACACTGATAATGATCGGATGTCATCTAAAAGCATGCAGTGGAATGGAAAACATTGGAATGGAAAACATGTCAAAGGAAGGCCATCTCACAACGTACGTAACTTACAGTTATCACATTTATTCATCAAGATATTTTTCCAGATCAACCTTTATCATAAAAACCTAATGGATCATTGTCAATGCGTATATACATATATATACATTTTAACATATGTAATAATAATTTGTGGTTGTGTGCAGAATGGAAACAATAAGGCCAGATGATGTTCCAAACCCAGTATGCATAAGGAACTGTAGTGTTACTAGTCACAGTAAAAAAGAGTTTCAAGATTGTATCACACATTGCGGATGATCAGTTCTGAATGTTCTATGACGATGTATTAAAGATATTTACAACTCTTTTTCGATAAATAAAAATAATAATAATGCATTATTGAACCGTTCGAATACAACGGCATAGCTGAAAACGTTTTTTTTTTTGAACGACCGCTAAAAACTATTAGTACCCAAAATACATAACTAAAATTGGGAAATGCACTTAATAACACCGATATACGAAAGAATTGTTGAATTAGAGACATGAATTTTGGTCAATGAACAAAAGATGAGTCTGGTAATGTAACGGTTGTGTGGGGATCTAAATTCCAAATTACAACTTTCTTCCTACTCGAACAACTCGATAACATAAGCTAACTAATCATACGATTTGAACTTGTATCAGGAATCTTGGTGTGTTCTTCAGTTGATTCTTAGCATCTCGACTATGTATAAGTATAACTTGATTTAGATTTGGTTTGTTTATGTAAAAATGTAATTTCCACAATAAAATCAACAGTTGCAAGAAAATGAAATTTGCCGAAACGTTAGAAAATTAAGAACTTTCTTTTCATATATGTTTCTTCAAGTAAAAGAAACCATAATCGCCAAATTACATAACCTGATACGATACCCAAAAGCTTAAAACTACCAACAACTAGGTATGTGTTTTGCTCGTAGGAAGCAACAAACATATCAATATACAATTTAGTTATCAATATTATTTAGTATATGAACTTAAAGATTTTTAAAATAATTTAAATGGGTTATTCAAACCAGAACTAAAATTTAAAAATATCTGAAAGGGGCTAAAATATTAAACTCCGAAAACCCAAAATCCGAATTAGATCCTAACCAAATCAGAATGAGTAATCGAACGGCTACCCCTAATTTCTATATAAGATATTGTATAGGTTTAGACACATTTATCCAGAACCAAAAAACTAAAACCAAATGTAAACCTAATTCATAAATAATCAAGTGAATCATATATCTCTGTAACCAAAAAATTGAATTGAACCGTAACCAAACCGCTAACCAAATAAGTATCCAAAATTTTAAAATAAAATTATATACCCACAAATATTAATTATACTTAATTTCTAAATAGTTAAATATACTACAAATACTATTTATTAACAAAATTACCCGAATATTTTTATCCATAAATTTAAAATTATCCAAATTATTTGATATTTTTATTCAAACAGCTGGTATAATTATTTATTTATTTGTAAACATAGTTATTGATACTATGAATATAAATGCTATTAATTGTTATTGATAATGTATATACAGAATGGTATCAGGCATGGGAAAATCAAAGTATCTAATAGATGAATTGGTTGTTGTCAATGATTGTAGTAGAATACGTTTTTCACTCAAATTAATGCATCCCAAAATTATAGGAAGTAAATGGAAGAGGATGTTTTTTTTTTTTCCATCGGAGGTTATAACATATCAACGGAAGAGGAGGTTATAATATATATACATGTCATGGCAGTTAAATTTTTAAGAAAGTGGGTTATAAATAATTGGACCAAACAAATATCAAATAGTCATGCTGCAGAATTAATAGAATAGATACCGACCAATTTTTTTTTTGAATGTTGTTGAAGTTAACCAACATCAACACCTTCTTCTGTTTTCAACACTAAATATACAGAACACTAATTAATCCCCTATATGATATCCTGGTCTGACTGGTGACCATTCGGGAAACAAGAAGAACGAATAAAAAAATGAATGTTTGAGAATAAAATAACAGGAATGAAAAAGAATGGTTGTTCCTTATCAATTTTATCAAGGAATAATTTTGTTCTCTAATTCTCTACAAAAAAATGAATGAAAGGGAATAAGAAAGAATTATTATTCGTTGTGAATGGTGATTTTTTTAGGAACGTTAGGAAATGCATTATTCCTCGCCGTTCCCTGGTCACCATTCATACACTAGAATTATCAAAAACTTAAAAACTCACAGATTATATCACCGTTTGTATATGATTATATAGGATTATCAAATATTCCATATTTACATCATCGTTTATATATGATTCCATAATGGAAAAGTGTATTTGTATTAGACGACGTATGAATACGAATATACTTAAACCAGTTTTTTTGTCTTTCATCATAACTGAAAGACATTTACTATGCTCGAGTTTGGTTTACCAATTTGCTTATCGTATACCATAAATAATATACAGTACACGTTTGTTATACTATAAGGTTTTCTAGCTATTAGATTTTGGACTTACAAATTATTCAATTGATTCTTATGCTGCCACATAAGTCAAATTGATATCATAATTAAGTGATACATCATCAAGTCTTTTTTTTTAATTAGTACAAAATATAGGTTACAACTTTTTAAATGATTCTCAATAAATATATAAGAGATTAGTTCGATGTATATTTTCAAATCCTTCAATTTCAGCATACTAATTATTAATCACACTTAAAACTTTCAAATAAGAACAATGGTAAAAGTGAAATACATTTGTGTGTTTTCCCTTTATTTTACTGTTTAATCAAACAATTTAATACACATAAATATATGAAGTAGAACACCAACGACGTTTGGATATTTTTGCAATTAGCTACACCTTTTCAAGAGAGCTTAAGCACCAAAGAGCCTGAAACTCAATCGTGACTGTGTTCGCTTCGAGCTGAAAAGTAAGAAAAAAAACTAGCAGTAATTAGCACATACTAACAGTCTCCAGTTATTTTTGAATAGTTACTTCAGTTTACCCTCGAGTTGCTGATGGTTTAACTAAAGGCTTAGGAGGAGGGGGAGGAGGCTGAGGAATATCACTCACTATGGGTATAATTTTCACCTGGTCCAAACAAAAAAAAAACATGTATGCTTCAAACTTTTGATTCTGATCATGTCATAAGTTAAAGAAAAAAAGAAGATTAAATTATTTTACCAAACTCTTGTATTGGAGATTGTAGAAGGAATGGATGTATCTTTGCTTTGCCAATTTCTGATCTTTGTTCAAATGCCTCCAGTAGCTATATGTGCTTCCCATGTTTATCAGTTTGTTTGCATATATCTTCCATGTATAGCTGCACATATATAATCATAGAAATGATACTACTTTTAGAATCATTCCCTTTGGATGGCCTAAGCTATTATCTTCCATAAATAGCTGAAGATATATATACCATTCATATATGCGTTGCAGCCCTTCAGCCGAAAACAGATTCCAATAATTAGGATCGATATTGCATTTCTCAAAGAAATCTGCAATCTTATCACTCGATTCTTCTCCATCGCTCGGATCAATGTGGAATCCAGAGACACCATCCATGATAATCTCGGCAGGACCTCCTTGGTTCGTGGCGAATGTGACCAAACCACAGCTCATGGCTTCAATGACAGTAAGACCAAAGGCTTCATAATGTGCAGGTTGCACAAAAGCACCTCTTGTATCCGCAATACACCGGTAAAGTTCACCGTTTCGTGTCCGATCAGTTTGAGCTGCGATCCATCTAAACTGACCCTTGAGTTGGTATTTCTCAATCAGGGAGTGCATCTTCTTTATCTCCGAGATCTCTTCCCTGTCTTTAGACTTGGAAGGGTCAAAGAATCCTCCTACGATTACAAGGTTGACTAAATCTCGTAGCCTCTTGTTCTTGGCGTACCACTCTGTTAATCCGGTTAAGTTTTTCACAACATCTAGCCTTGCCATTGAGAAGATGATCGGTTTCTTCTTGTCCACCAAGTAGCCACTTTTGTTCATAAAGAAAAATATCCATTAAATTTAACCACTGACAAGAAATATATCAGTTTAGAATTTTTAAATAAACATCTAATGTAATTGATGATTTCACTCAATGTGATAGATATTTTATTCAAACAGTTGAATGTAAACGAGTAGAAAAGGTAAACAGGGAAAAGAGACATACATGTGTTCATCATTCTCATTTTGGCTATACAATAGTTCTTCAATGGAAGGATGAAACTTGGTGAATCTTCGGTCTTGTGAGGTAAAAGGGAAGTATATAGAGTCATCCGCGCCAGGAGCTGCAATGTTGAACCTCGGATCAAAGACATTGATGCCGGAGACAACTCTGTATAGTCCCGGGAGTGTGAAGCTCATGTGGCTCTCGTATTGTCCCGCTCTTTCTTTGCTGTCAAAATTAAACCGAACAAGACAATGTTATAACCATGGTCGAGTTTCCTTGATGAGAATAATGCATTGTCCTCGTGAAATAAATTAAATCACCTTCCAGCAATCTCTTGATAAGTGCTAGCTATGATGAAATCGGCAGAGTTCATAGAGATTAAGTCCGCCGTGAATTGAGATGAAAAATGATATTTAGGATCAAACTCTTTCCATTTGTTGTCCGAGTCTTCGTATTTAGTCTTCTCCAAGGCATGTGCAATAGTTGCCTGGATTATATGAACAAAAAAAACTTTTTCATTTCAATTATTTTGTTTTGACATCAAACGACTGTACATTATATATATATATATAATTAGTGTGCATCAAATGAAATGAAATCCAGGCAAGTATATAGAGTGTACATAAGTACATTATATATATCAAATGAGTGTACATTATATATATATATATATATATATAATCCAGGCAACTAGTGTACATCAAATGAGTGTACATTATATATATAAGTTAAGTAACCTGAGTAATTCCAAGCTTATTTGCCATCAGCGATGCCACCAAGTTTCCATCCGTATAGTTTCCTATAACTAGGTCAGGTTTCCCCTCCAAAATATCCAAGATTTTTGTTGTTGCATCCTACTCATGATATAATTTTACAAGTACAAAGTAAAAGTTACACAAAAATACAGAGAAATTGGTTCAAAGTAAAAAAAAATTTATATTCTTAAATTTGGTCTTTTTACCTTGGTGAATTTCTCTAGGTAAGGGTAGATATCAAAGCGAGATACCCAACGACGTAAAATTCCATTCTCTGTTACAAATGGAATTCGAAGAATATTTGAATGTTTGGTACCAGTGATGGGTTCTAATTCTTGGTTACATTTAGTATCCTTGGCGTCGGGGATTAATCTTGTCACCTAAACCAATTTCACGATTTCAATATCATTCAAGACTTTATGTGGCTACGACTAAGGGAGGGTGGAAAAGATTCAAAGAGAACTTACAACAAGAATCTGAGGTTTGAAATTTAGGCCTTGAGAGTTGATTCTATGAAGCAATTCATCTTCAAGGGCCTTGACTTGGTCAAGAATGTAAACGACCTGACCACCAGTATCAGGCAAACCAAGAACATCGTTTTGACCAAAATAGCCATGAATCGAGAAGATGACAACGTTGAAGATTCTAGGAATCCTGGCGAAGAATCTATCAATATTTCGGGGGTCAGGGGCTTGAAGAATCTCCGACAAGATCCTCATTGTCTCTTTTACTTTTCCTGCGTTTTCTCCCCATCCTTTCTCGAAACCCCACTCCTTAAACCTGTGTGTATGTGTGTGTGTGTTTTTACTCAAAATTAAATCAGTTAACTAACGCATGGATTAGCAATGCATGTAAATAGTTCAACGGTTGACCTGAGTTCGAAGGCTTGGAAAGGTGTTTCCTTAGGCAGCTCCGATAGGAAAACATCAGCCAAAATCAAACTCATCTCAAGCTTTCTTGCCGTGTTTAGTGTCTCATTCATCATAAGGTTCTGAAAACATAAACGTATGCTCAGAGCCTCAGAATTAGGTATATTTTGTGTTATGTTCGCAATTGTGTTATTATGCTTAATGTGATATTTTTTTAACAAAATGTTATTGTCATATTTCTTCAAAAGAATATACAAGTTTTGTTAGTTAAATGTAAACTTAACACGTGAAAGAAAATAATATCATAAGAAAACGGATAAAAGTCTGAGAAATTCTAAAAATACCATATACGTTTTTTTTAAACTATCATATAAACCGTACACTTTCAAAGACACCTTATTTTAAACAAATGAAATGTTTTAACAGCTTAGGAAGGGGATCTAAATGTATTAGAACCATTTATAAGTTCAAAATCCCTTCAAACACCTGAATTTTTTTTAGAAATAATACACGTTTATTTATTGTTTAAGACAAGAAGTTTTGTGAATTACACAAGGAAAAAGAGATCATTGAAACAACTAATTTTATAGAGAAAAAATATTAACCTCTCCTTGATGCTCAAGTGACAACAAGTAGTCCACGAGAGACTGCGGGTTGTCGTTTAAACGGCCGCCAAGCTTTGAGGACACAAAACTCAGGCCGTTCCCTACTGAAGACGACAGCGAAAGCTGAGGCAGAGTGAAATCGAACGCCCCAAAGTCGACCTCCAATGCATTGTCATCCTTAGCCCTGATTACAAACATAGATCAAGACACCAGGAAAGTGAATGTATTTGGTGAAGAAAAAGAGGAGGGAATGTATAGGCACCAGTTCTCATCAAAGAGAAACTCTTTGAGTTTGAGATATTGAGTGTTCGATAGAGCCTCCACGGAGAGATCGGAAGAGTTAACCTTCACATATTGCCAATTTCCCGGGTTTCCTCGTACCGCAAATGCTACATTTGGAGGTATTACCACTGCCTCCTGTAGTTTTATTCACATTTATATTATTAACTTTAGCTCACCATATGTTTTATTTCGCAAAGCAATTAGCATTAGCGATTTTGAATATTTTGAAAAGTATAAATTAAACATAATCAAGTTTGTTAGAGATAACATCATTTATTGCCAAGTATTTGGAAATATAATTTATAGATATATAGATTAAAATTGAACTTGCCATTTGACATAATATGTTTGGAAAGTATTATGCACTAAATATATGAGATTATTAGCATAATGTCAATCTATGACCCTTCATATACATAAAAAGCTTCTTGAATTGTTAATTTCATTTAATTAAAGACTGTAAAATTAAAAAAAAAGTATGGTAAGACCTGAGTGAAGCATAAGATCTTGCCAAGATCACCTTCCATGACTTGCTTTCTTTGGACTAAATCATTGATAACAATCTCCATCTCATCCATCAACTGGTTCAATTTCAACAACCTTCTGCCCTTCTCAATGTACTTCTCGAGGCAACGTTTTATGTTCCCGCGGTTTTGTCCCATCGCTTCTGGGATCCCATTGCCTAACAATCCAGAAGTCATTTCCATTGTGTTATGTATCTCAGGATTAATCATAAGAAGAATAAAACGTGGGGTTTCACGTTAGTTTTGGGTGGTTTCCGCAATGCCAACTTTGTTTACTTTTATAGGGAAGATATGACATGCCTTTGCGAATATGTTATTTGTGTTTGTCATATACCTTACGTTTTCGCGAGTGCATGTTTTGTCCTCCAACTAATCAAATTACTTGTTTGTGTTTGGAAGGATTCAAAGCAATTTATATAACCAAATAAATATTTGGCCACCTGAGAGAAATTGGGAAAAAGAAATTTGGGTCAAAAGAAATTCATTTAAATGGGGTTCAAGCTCTGTCACAAGTCATAATATGATAATAATAAGCTAGTGACAGTGAAATATGGCGTAAGAAGTAATAATTCTACTGTCGAAAAGGTCAAAATAGCCAATATGCAGTTTATTACTTATTTATAAATGTTGCAGAGAATATATGCACTAAGCCACTAATTAAACCTTTGTTGGCTATTTGTTTTATTTTGCAAAACATAAATAGTTGCAAAGGAAATCATAGATATGAATGATTTATTCCATATTTTCTTCCTATGGTTTTTAAAAATAGTTTATGTTATTAAGTCGTTGACAATTATTTTACATGATATGATATTATTGTAAAGGCATGTATTTATGGTTTACAACAGTGTAGTCATCACCTAAATTATCCAACTTAGTAAATACTAAATACCAAGAGATTTTAAAAAAGGATTTTAATTGTTTATCCTATATGTAGTACCGCAGAGGAAGGATAAAGGGAAATTCCAAAAGCATAGAGCAAGACGAAAGTAAAGGATCTAAAAGTGGACCATACACACAGATTCGTTCCGTTTCATAGCTGCCTCAAAACGATCTTTTTCTTTATTTTATTGTAAGAAAAAGTTATACAATATACATGTGTAAGATAGTGGTTCAAAAAAATACATGTGTAAGATAATTTCGTCAATACAAACTTAAAATGTCAGAGCGAAAAATGACCTAAACTGTTTCTTACATTTAACACCACAAATTCCAATATTAACTTTCAAACTAATTATCAGGCCGATTCTTTCCTTTTGTCCCTCTAGTCAGTTTGTTTCGGTTTCATACTAGCCCGGTCCGCATTTATTTGGCTTGTGGTTTATTTTCTGGTTGACCTTTTGTTGTATTTTCTTTCTTTTTACATTTTAATTTCCGGTTGTATTGTATTGAAGAAAAACTAAAAATAAATTAATAGGAAAAAGAGAAAAACTTTTAAATTCAGTTCAACAAGTTACTTCACCCACATATATTTAAAAAGCTTGGATCTCCGTTACACATTTTCATTCCATGTTTTAATCCAGTTTTTATCTTAAAATATAAATTAAAAATGGGCTAACATAAAAATCCAATTAAGAAAATCCTAATTGTTTTCTTCTATAAATAAATAAACTTCACATAATCTTTTATATAATCTTTTATCGTCATGATTTTTATCGTTGAACGTTCATTTTCGTTGTTGACAAAAAAAATATTCATTTTCGTTAGTTATTTTCACTAGTAAAAAAAAACGCATATAGCAACGAAAGTGCCACGGTTATTTCGTAGCAAAACAAAAAAAAATACACGAACTTGCCACAGTTTTGTTACGAAAAAGGAAACATGGCAAAACTTATTTAAATCGTAGCAAAACGTGGGTTATCTCTGGATCATCACTATTAAGAAACTAGTGAGCAGAAAAAATCGCTGATCAAAGTAGATCCCTAGGAGTGTTTCCTGCACAAGTAGCAAACAAGGTTAGAAATAAAATCTTCACAAGTGTTAATCTCCTGTTTTCTTTCTCTCTCGAACCACTCAGTGATTCTCAGAAGTTCCAATAGAACAAATCAATCAAATCCAGTGAGGTTCTCCAAATAAATAGAAGTTTAGATAGAAAGATTGCATTTTCTTGGAAATTCAAGCTTGTGGATCGGATTTCTCCTCGATCTCGTTTCTTTTTCTTTTTTCTTTTGAATTTGATTTTGCTTTTTTTTTTGTACAAGGTTACCAAGCTGCTCAGTTTCCTTACAGTAGATAGAGAAAGTGTTTGTGAAAAGATGAGAAAGATGGATATAAGATAGAAATACTGAAACCTCAAGTGTCTCTGATATCACCTGATGCTATCCTGGGTACGATCTGTCCCTGAATGCACTTTAGGATGGTATTGGATAATCCTTCACTTCCAGAAGGTCATGTAGCAAGCACCTTGGGTATATTAAACCCAAAACAAAGAATGTACTTAGGACGATTGTCAAAGGAAACAAGGCGATCAAGCTTAGGATTGAAGAAGGCGTGTGGACTGAACCTCAGGTAAATGAAACCCAAGACCCAAACCCTAACTTAGAACGCTCCTTTGATAATCAGCTGGTCGAATGGCACCACAAGATAGGATGGAGATATCTTGATAAACCAGATTTGATTGTAAGGATATTACCCACCAAACATGACTTAGAACTGAGTAGAAATGAGTTTGGTTCATCAAAAACCATTAAGTGGATCAGATATCTATCCGATGGACTCTTATGGACGAATGGGTCGATAGTCATGAAGTATTGATAATCTTTCAAGTTAGCTCGTTCCAAGCTTGATCTGGCTCGACCAAGTTCTTCTTCATGACTTCTTGGACGAGTAAAGTGACCATAGTTAATCCATTTGAGCTCATGAACCTTTAGTTCCACTCCAAGCTTTCTTGATTGAACTCTCGGATCGCCCATATCGCCGTGCTTGCCGGTTGGACTGGCATGATCGATGATTGGATCGCTTGTCTCATCCGTGCCGATGTTCAATCCGTGTTGGATGATGGTCGAGCTGATCAAGATTGTATCAGTTTTACAAAGCTTAAGAGAGATACTTGTAAGTTTCTTTATTCTTAGACTTTTTTCTAAGAAACCTTAAAGAGGATAATCTAATTGAAAGAAAGTTTGGAAAATAAACCTTATGTTATGGAAAAATTATATATTTTCTTAGTTCTTACAATTTTAGATTTAACTACAAAGTTTCGGTTTTTGATACACGGTCCTATTTAGTGATGGATCCACTTGTTGATTTATGGTATCAGTTGACACCACAAATAATAACAAAAACTTAATTTGTAAGCTAATTTTGTTGATCATTTGTGGTGTACTGGTTAGATAGTGTGGGAATGCATCCACGGAATGGGGGTTCGAATCTCCTCAACAACACCTTAAAAGCCTAATTTTTTTTTTTTGGGTCCGCCACGGGTCTGCCACTGGTCCGCCACTGGTCCTATTAGGGGGGAAGTTGTGTGTTGGGAGTACAAATACTCAATCTTATTTCACGATGATGACCCCCCAAAAAAAAAAACTCCTAAGTGCCCATTAAAATGCATATGTTTTTCAATCAGACCCGTTGCTACTATGCACGAACTTTCATCCTAGGGTCCGCGGAACCCAGAATTGACATCGAGTTAATTATGCTTGGTTTGACACAAAACTATCCGACTAATAATCAACGGTTGACGATTACGGTCCAAAAAGGGTACAAGGAATTCAAAAAGACACGTTTTGTCTGAAAAATTAAATGTTTAATTTATTCCGTCAAGCAGATGTTTTTTCCTACTTTTTAAACTTTCATACATACATGCATACGTATTAAACCAAACACCAACCAGCTTATAAATACCATTAACCTAGAGAAAACGTGAAGAAGATCCTCTCTCCATTAAAACTTTCTTCCTTCATTTGCCCAAAAATCTAAAGATTACCTGAATTTTAATTACCAAAATATAAACCAATCTTCAAGCACATAAAAACATGTCCGATCACCAGAAAATTCATCCGGTGAGCGACCCGGAAGCTCCACCTCCGGCACATCCAACGGCTCCTCTAGTCCCACGTGGCTCCTCAAGATCGGAACACGGTGACCCGACCAAAGAATCTGTGACGCAACCACCACTGTTGGATACTCCTCCGAGGAAGAAGAGAGGAAGCTGTTGCTGTAGGTGCGTGTGTTACACGCTCCTAGTTATTTTCCTCCTTATTGTCATCGTTGGAGCGGCCGTTGGTATTCTCTACCTTGTCTTTAGACCGAAGTTACCGGATTACAATATCGACCGGTTACAGCTCACCCGGTTTACACTTAACCAAGATTCCAGTTTGTCCACTGCGTTTAACGTCACCATTACCGCCAAGAATCCCAACGAGAAAATTGGAATCTACTATGAAGACGGAAGCAGAATTAGCGTCTTGTACATGCAAACCAGACTTAGCAATGGTACTCAAAAATGTTAATTTGTTAACTATGATATTTTAGTTTATTTGTTTTAATTTGTTTAAATTTATTTATAAGAAAACCAAAACAAGATATTATTTTTATGCCTCTACAGGGTCGTTGCCGAAATTCTACCAAGGACATGAGAATACGACTATTATATTCGTAGAAATGACTGGTTATACTCAGAATGCAACCAGTTTAATGGCGACACTGCAAGAGCAACAACAGTTAACCGGAAGTATACCGTTGCGGATTAGAGTTATACAACCGGTTCGGATCAAACTCGGGAAATTAAAGCTGATGGAAGTAAAGTTCATGGTGAGGTGTGGTGTATCCGTTGATAGCTTGGCTGCTAACAATGTGATTAGTGTTAGAAGTAGTAACTGCAAATTCAGGTTTAGACTATAATTTCATTTTTTTTTCTAAATTCAAAATTATTTAATTACTGTGTTTATTCAGCAATTTGCATTACAATATGGAGGGGTTGAGTTTCAATTCGTAGTACCTCCCCCCACCCCAAAAGACGATCATCTCCTTTGCTTTTGTTTTTAAAAGAGAATAAACAATTTTGTTTCACACCTTGTAACCTTGTAAATAATTAATAAATAATATACACTTTTGTTTGTTGTTTGTTCATTATTGGTTAGGTTTTTGTTTCATTCAAAAATATAATATGATTTGGAGACTCAAAAATGGAATTTTCTTTCGCATTGACCGAAAAGAAAAGACTGGTATATATTGTTTAACTGTCTTAGACCAATGTTTCGAGAAGCATTGAATTTTATTTACTTAGGCCTTGTTCGTTTGTACATCTGGAAGATGCATCTAGATGGTCCATCTAGATGTCTTATCCAGATGCTCCATCTGGGTGTTGTTCGTTTTTTCATTTCGTCCATGCATCCAGATGAATCATCTGACTGCAACTATGTTCGTTTGCTTTTCATTTTTTAACTTCCATCTTCATCCAGGTGGACTTGTTAATAAAATGACTAAAATATTTTTTTTTTACGTTTCGACGGAAAAATAGCATTTTTTACAGTTTTGACCGAAAATATGTTTGTGGTGTTTGAGGAAATATGTGTGTTTTCGCGAAAAAGTGCATTTTTATGGTTTTGGCAGAAAATACGTTTAATGGGTTTGGCGGAAAAAAACGTTTTTGCGGTTTGGACGGAAAAAGTGTGTTATGAAGTTTTGGCGGGAAAAATGTTTTTTTGACGGGAATTTTTTTTTTTCACGATTTTGGCAGAAATTTTTTTTTTTCACGATTTTGGCGGGAAAAGCATTTTTGCGGTTTTGGCGGGAAAATCTATTTTCCCGGTTTTGGCGGGAAAATACATTTTTTCGGTTTTGGCGGGAAAATACATTTTTCCAGTTTTGGCGGGAAAATGCGTTTTTCTGGTTTTGGCGGGAAAAATGCGGTTTTCCGGTTTTAGCGGGAAAATGCTTTTTCCAGTTTTGGCGGGAAAATGCGTTTTTTCGGTTTTAGCGGAAAAATGCTTTTTCTGGTTTTAGCGGGAAAATGATTTTTCCGGTTTTTGGCGGGAAAATGCGTTTTATAGTTTTGGCGGAAAAATGCGTTTTTACGATTTGAAAATAATATTTGATTTTAAAAGATCATTTTTGTCATTTATCATTTCAGATTGAACTAGATGCATCTGCATCCAGATGCACCATCAAGACTCACCTTCATTTGGGTGAGAATTTGAGATGAGTTTTTAAAAATTCAGTTGGGTGATCTATCTGGATGTAGCATTATAATGCACAAAACAAACATCAATTTACATCTTCACCCAGATGGATCACCTGGGTGAGCAAACGAACAGAGCCAAAACGAACATCAATTTGCATCTTCATCCAGATGGATCACCTGGGTGAGCAAACGAACAGGAAAATGTTTACTTACTAAACCAATGTTTATTTAAGTAAATAAAATTCCTGTCCTATTGTTTAACTAAATGCTTCTCGAGAAAAATGTTTAGTAAGTAAATAAAATTCATGTCCTATTGTTTAACTGTCTTAGACCAATGTTTCGAGAAGCATTGAATTTTATTTACTTACTAAACATTTTCTAGGACAGGAAAATGTCGATTCTACATTGGAACCCGAAAAGGAGAAAAAAGTTGTTAAAAGTAAAAGTCAACACAAAGAGGCTTTCACGTCTCTTATCTTGTGGAGACAAAGTTGTGATCTTTCAAAGTCTTAAGAACCATTTCAACTGTAGTTTTTCTCTTGGTGACTACTCTCTGAACAATCTTGTTATTATTTTTCTTGCGGATCATCCCAGACGATGATGCTTGATCTCCAAAATTTTCCTTCACATGATTTCTGTTCTTTTGTCTTTTGCTTATTTTCACAATTTGATTACTCTGTCCAATGCATTAAGAACAACTTAGTGGCGACTAGCACAAAACCATTTGTGTGTACAAACTTTTGGATTTTTTAATTGACCTGACGATACATATATATGTTCATAGATGAATATTCAATCTAATTTACTGCTTACGTATAACTCTCTGCATAAGTTAGTCATGAGATAGATATTTTTTAAAAGAACCCTAGCACTGGCGAGTCGATAGGGGATGCCGGCTCATGAGATCAAAATCTTCATTGGGGTTTTGATGTTCTCTTGATCTAAACGTTCTTCGACATTAGATCAACCGTGTCTCTCCTTCTTCACGTTCAAGGAATCTGCTTCTCATCACCAGTTTCGTGTTGTCTCTTTAAGTCTTCTTCATCAAGTCACCAAAAAGGCTCACCAATCTGCGGGTTCATTGATCTCTGATTGGTTTGGATTGGTTTTGCCTCTCATCAGATCTGATCTTACGTCAGGTCCTGCTTTTATCCGACTCCTTGGCTGGTTTAGCTCCGTCTCACCGTTCATAATGCTCTGTTTCGTCCTAGCGATATCATATACTTACATGGGATCCTCGATCTCTTACGTTCTGCTCATATGGCAGATATCGAAGGGAAAGATATCCTCTATGAGGATGAGGATGAACCTATTCACCTGGTGGATCAGAACGACTCCCACACCATGCGTGAATATCGTATGTCCTTGATCGGAAAAATCCTAAACCCTAAAAAACAAAACGTCAAAAAACTAATCAAGTTCATGCCAATGGGAGATGCGAGATAAAATCACAGCCAACGGAATATTCTTATTCAATTTTGCATAGGAAAAGACTTGCAATGGGTGTTAAGACAGGGATGTTTTTATTATAACGTTTGCATGTTTGTGATGGTCCGATGGGAACAGATAGTTCATGATGAATATCCGTGGATTATTCCCTTATGGGTGGATCTTACAGGAATCCCCTTGCACCTTTGGATGGTGGCAACCTGAAGAACATTGGAGGAAAGATTGGCAACATTGACACAATGGAGCTATCTGAAGGTCGCTTGTTGGTTGATTTGGACACTAGGAAAGCGCTTGTGTTCACCAAAAAAGGTCTAGAGACCAAGTGGGAAGGAGGTTTCCATTCGAATTAAATATCACAAGCTATTTAAGCATTGTTCATATTGTGGATTATTGAGTCATGAAGTCGGGTACAGCAAAAATAAGGAGGATGATCAGTGTGTTCAATCGATGAAGTCAGGAGTATTCTCGCGTGTCCAACTACTTTATGATACTCTTGGCCGTCAATCTTTGTTGCGGGATAGAGATGATCGTGATCATTATCAGTCACAATGGACGTCAGTTGCTCAAGAGCAGTGAGATAATATCATACAGAACATCACACTCTAAGAATCAACATAATAACCGGTTTGAAAGAAATGCTAGACGATATGACTACAATCAGGAGAGAGCTTTACGTAGGCCAGGAGATAATCGATGGTTCCGTCCTGCTCCTAGACACAGCCGTCCATATGTTCCATATGAACATAAGAATGAGCATAAGAAGTTGCAGACATGGAGAGAATATGACAAAAGAGCAGATTTTGGAAAATCAGGTACAAAAGTTACTAGTGGACATCAGAGTCGTATAATCCTCTCAGGACTGGAAACTCGTCAACATCAGTGCCAGATGATCCTATTTCCAGTCAGCTGAAGGTCTCTCACACTGGTAGGAAGCTTGCCAGTATCATAATTACTCCATCTCGAGAAGACTTTGCTAGTGAGATTAACGTAACATTCCATAATAAAGGTGCTGCCCGCGCTATCACTTTCTCTCCTACGGAGAAAGATAATTTGTATAACGCCCCGGATAATGGTCAGGTTGTTGGAACTTTGCAAGGTATGGAAATTGGTGACTCAACCACCATTGTAGATCAACAAAATGAAACAATGGTGGAATGTGATGTCCTAGGGGATGACTTACTTGGTGAGGAATTGGAAGCAATGGAAGAAGGTAAAATTTTATTGCAAAATAAACGGTTACTATTGTTGCTGCAAAGAGTGAAAAAAACAAAAGTTTCATCATCAAGCAAGGAATGAGCAAGACTGGAATACCATACGGGTTTCAAAGCAAAAATGTAGAGTTCCTTCGTCAGGGATCTCCAAGGAAACGTCATTCTAACTCGGGTGGTTTACCCTCTTCCAGGGAAACTGAGCATCATGGGAACAAGCGTCACAGTGAATCAAAGAAAGATAAAGTCAGCTCTCACAAGGATAATGGTTTGCAGGGGTCAACCCCCGAACAATCTTCTATGAAGTCTCTGAGTTGAAACTATCGGGGGATTGGGAATGACTTCACAGTTCAGCGCATTTGTCAAAAGCAGGCTCGAGACTTGTGTTCCTTTCTGAAACGAAGAACTGGAGGCTGCTGTTGCAAAACATTCAGGCCGGCTTAGGATTTGATCGTTTGTTTACCGTTGAGCCACTTGGCCTCATCAGAGTTTTAGCTTTATTTTCTATGGATGAATTTCAAATAAATGTTTTATTTACGAATAACAAAATTATTGACATTGAGGCAGTCATTGATGGAATAAAAGTATTTTTGACGTTTGTTTATGGGGACCCTGTCTTAAAATGCAGAGATCAAGTTTAGGAACGTCTTACACGTTTCTCAACGACACAAACTGGACCTTGGTTTATGATAGGAGATTTAATGAAATCGCTAGTCATAACGAAAAGGAAGTTGGAAGACAACACTCTGAAAGCTCGTTTTTGCCTTTTAAGCAGATACTAAGTAATTTTCGCATATTGGAGTTTCCATTTACTGGAAAATGACATCGTGGGTTGGAAAGAGATGACGCACCACTGTCAGATGCCGATTAAACAGAGCTGCTTAAAATGAGGATTAGCTTGAGAATTTTCTTCACTCAGCTGTCAAGTATTTGCGTTTACGGGGATCAGATCATTGTCCAGTCCTATCAAACATTCTCACAAAACCAACTAAGGCAACAGTTAAATTTAAATTTGATAAGCGTTGGTTGGATAATGAGGAATTGAGGCAAGTCATTCTTGAGGGATGAAATTCATCAGATCTCCCTCTTGAAGAAAATATTATGGAAAATATTTCTAGTTGCCAAAGAGCCTTAAGCCAATGGAGGAGGCAGAACAATATGAATTCATAAAAATTGGTGGAGGATTTGAAAGAGAAGGACGGGAATCTTTACTCGATTGATGATGGTACAACCGAGGAACAATCAAAAGCAAGGAACTATCTGATGCTCTTAAGGCAGAGAAAATGTTTTGGAAACAAAAAAAAAATTCAGGTACTATGGTTAAGAGAATGAGACATAATTCAAAGGACCTTAACAAAGAAGAGGAGAGCAAGGAATCAGATTACACAGCTCTTAGATGCGGCCGGAAATATGGTTGAAAAGGAGGAAGGATTGGTAGCGTTGCTACTAGTTATTTTAGTAAAATCATGGAGTCCTCTAGCCCAGAAGATATAGAAGAAGCGCTATATGAGGTTTCAACAACAATCACTGGGTCTATAAATAATGATCTAACAGCTCTGGTCTCTGAAAGGGAGGTGAAACTGACGCTTTTTCTATGCATCCAGAAAAAGCTCCAGGCCCGGATGGGATGATGGCCCTCTCCTACGAGAAATTTTGGGATATCGCAAAGGAGAATTTAACCTGTATGATTAATCAATTCTTTTTTCAGGGAACAATGGCAAAAGGGCTAAACGATAGCCATATTTGTTTAATCCCAAAGCAACAAAGCTAACATAAAAGTCCCAGTTCAGACCGGTTAGTTTGTACAATTTCAGCTATAAGATAATCTCTAAGGTCCAATACCAGAGATTGAAGAAATTCCTACCAGAACGTAATCATAAATCCAGTAAGCCTTTGTTGCTGGAAGACAGATTACAGACAAGTTCATGACAACACATGAAATGTTTCATGCGCTACGGACAAAGCCAAGTAGAAGAGAAAAAATAATGACAATAAAACGGATATGAGTAAAGCCTATGACATGATGGAGTGGCCATTCATCGAAGAAGTTAAGATTGATGATTAAACATTATCAATGTAACTTCGAATTGCTTTCTGATTGATCCTACGCTATGAACACAATAAATTAACGAGTTCACAGCCAGCAACCACTAATTCTCATGGGAGACCGTCCTCCCAAAGATTCACTATCAAAGAGAATGATATACACACCACATCCTTTGTGGCATCAAGAGTTTCACAAGAGATAATATAATTCGAGCCTTTACAGCCTTTGTAACGAGCTACGTGAATCTATCTCTGAGTACAACATAAGAGATAAAAATAAGAAGCTAAAACTGTTCTTTGGCTTGCTTGATCTTGATATTCTCTCTCACTGAATCTGTTTCTCTCTCTTGTTTCAGGTTGTTACGTAGAAATTTATGAAAAAGATGAACACGTCAGTTCGTATTTAATCTCGAGGCTATGACGACTAGGACTATCGCGAATTCGTCCCATGTTGATCGTTTCTTCTACTTCAACTCTCGGCCCAATACAAAGAAGTCAGCGTGAGGACTCTGTCTAAAGCCAGGACCAAAAATCTCCACATTGATCTTAATACATAGCACCGACACTTCGACGTTTTAACCTTTTCTCTTTTCTTTTTCTCTGATGTCTCTGTAAACCCTAAAGGCGATTTTCACTGCATTTTCTTCTTCTTCGAATAAACTCCAATGAACCCCAATGCTTGATTATCCTCACACATTTGAGATAAATCTCTCCATGTCTTCCGAAGTTATCTCTCTCTCGAACCTTTTTATATCACTCAAATTATCTTAAGGAGTGACTTGTACTCTCTCAAATAAGAGATTCAGTTGTAGTACTTATGGATCGAATCCACAAGGAATGAGGACACACAATAGATCTAAATCAATTGTGATGAAGCTAGGAAAATAGTTTAAAATCAGTAAATAATAAAAGTAGGGTGAACAATCAAAGATTAATTAGTTTAGTTTGGAGTATTATTTATAAGATAAGACTAGTGATACGATAACACGTAGGAAAAATAAACCGGAGAGAGTGATCAAATTGACTCAACCGAAATTAAAAAAAAAAAACTATCCGGCTCACTGAAAAGCGGTATTTTGTTTTGTTTTGAACGAAGCGGTATTTAACAACTACACATTATGATTGTTATTATTATTTTCGTTTGTGTTGAAAGTTTATTGTCAACGCATCTCTTTTGCATCTCGGATTCCACTCTGATCAGAAATGGCGCAGAAGCTTAACTTGGATAATGTTGCCGTCTCTGCGGACGTCTACCGCTCTAGTTTCCCCTCCACCTTCACCTTCGGCGTCGCCACTTCCGCTTACCAGGTTGAAACTTGTATTGAAGTTTGTGTAGAAAGAAGGTATTAACCTTTGATTCTTATTATAGATCGAAGGAGGCTGGAACGAAGGTAAATAGGGGCCAAACATATGGGACAAGTTCACTCATCTTGAAGGTATCCGCTTCCTTCCTTCCTTGCAGCTTAATTATCACTACGAAGACTATGTAGATTAACACTTTGTGATTCAGGAAAAGTTGTTGACGGAAGCAATGGCGATGTCGCTGTGGATCATTACCATAGATATAAGGTTTAGCACAATAAACTTCTTTTTTTTTTTCCTTTTTTTTTCCCTATGCTTTCCTTATTTCTTCAGTAATTTTCAGGAAGACATTGAGCTTATTGAAGCATTAGGATTCAGCGCTTACAGATTTTCCATTTCTTGGTCTCGCATTTTCCCTGGTATGTTCTTTTCTTTTGCTTTTTTTTTTTTAATTGAAAGGCTTATTTTCTTTTGTTTGCATTTGTTGTAGATGGTCTGGGAACTGAAGTCAATGAAGAAGGCATTGCTTTCTACAATAATATTATCAATTCCCTTCTTGAAAATGGTATTTTCTCCACCCGCAGCAGCGAGCCTTTTCCACTATCTGTAGATGATCATTTCACAAGATGATTACTATTTCAGGTATTCAGCCGTTTGTCACTCTGTACCATTGGGATCTCCCCTCACATCTCCAGGAATCCATCGGGGGTTGGACAAACAGGAAAATTGTGTAAGTAGTATAATCTTTGTCTGTAAGATCTTGAAATGCAGAAATACAAGTTTAAAGGTTATGCTTCAGTTGCATTCTTCCACAATTTCTTATATGAAGCCTCCTTCCTGGTTGTTTTGACACTAAATCTTTCTCTTCTTCATGTGCAGAGACTATTTTGGCCTCTATGCAGAAGCTTGTTTTGCCAATTTTGGTGATAGAGTGAAGCACTGGATTACATTAAATAAACCACTTCAGACCTCGGTGAATGGACACTGCATTGGGATATTTGCACCTGGAAGAAATGAAAAACCCTTGATCGAGCCATATTTGGTCTCACATCATCAAGTTTTGGCTCATGCAACTGCTGTTTCAGTATATAGAAGCAAGTACAAGGTATAGCCACTACTTTAGTTTCTTCTCTCTCTGGGACCTTTGGTTTATTGGAAGATGCGTCAACGGTTCTGTTGTTGACAGCTAGTGCGCATCACAGTTCTTGTTATTTACCAGTGCGCTTTTTCGTTTACATATATGAATCTAGGAAAGTCAAGGCGGACAAATTGGTTTGTCGGTTGATTGTGAGTGGGCAGAGGCAAATTCGGAGAAAATGGAGGACAAGGTTGCTGCTGGTAGGAGAATTGACTTTCAACTTGGATGGTAAGTAAGATATGCATTGAGTTGCATAATTGCCTTTTTTTTTTTTTTTTTTGAGAAGGTGTAATATCAAATTTCCATTGACTTGGGGTTACTTGGCAAGAGCAAAACGTCGTTTTGAAGTATACATCAGTCCTTGAAAAAATAGATTAAAATCTTTTTGCAGGTTCTTGGATCCTTTGTTTTTTGGAGACTACCCTGCAAGTATGCGCCAGAAATTTGGAGATAATCTTCCTACATTTACTCCGGAAGAGAAGGAGTTTATGCTTCAGAACTCATGGGACTTTCTTGGCATAAACCACTACACTTCGAGGATAATTGCTCATGTCTCAAACAACGAAGCCGAGAGTGACTTTTACAAAGCACAAGAATTGGAGAGGAATGGTAACAAACATAAACACTGAAATTTATTTCACCACTAGCATCTTCTTACTTACTTACTTCCTTGTAGTCATCTCTTTCTTTTCTGTCCACAGTTGAATGGGAAGATGGAGAGCCTATAGGCGACAGGGTAAGAGCTCTCTTCTTAGTCTCCTCTCAGTCTAGTGACTCTGTTAACATTTCTGCACATATGCCAACGCAAGTACGCATGAGCTAGTGATCAAGTAACCAAATTTGTCCCAATTACAGGCAGCTTCGGATTGGCTTTACATTGTGCCTTGGGGAATCCGGAAGACTTTGAATTATGTCAGCGAAAAATACAACCACCCTTCAATATTTATTACTGAGAATGGTACTTACCTATCCTTATAACTCTATAGTTCGATTAAATGCAAAAGTCTGGTAAGAAGAGCAGAATAGCTAAGTTTGCATTTGAGCAAATATTACTTTGTTTTTGTTATATCCCATTTCTTATATATATATCCTGAGCATTGGATATCTTGTTAAAACACGACAGGCATGGATGATGAAGATGACGGATCTGCCTCTATCCATGATATGCTCGACGATAAGCGTAGAGTTGCCTATTTCAAGAGTTACCTTGCCAATGTCGCGGAGTCTATCAAGTGAGCCAACATTAGGAAACAAATAATTAGGTAGCAATAAAGTAATTAGTTTTGTTAATTACGAAAACTGAAACAGAGACGGAGTGGACATAAAGGGATACTTCGCATGGTCGTTGCTGGACAACTTCGAATGGGTGCAAGGTTTCACCAAGAGATTTGGTTTGGTATATGTAGACTACAAGAATGGTTTAACCCGTCACCCAAAATCTTCTGCCTATTGGTTCATGAAGTTTCTTAAAGGTGATGAAGACAACAAAGGTAAAAAGGAATGGAAAACAGAGAAAGGAAATCCAAAGCTACTATAACATTTACACGATTTGCGCTGTGTTATTATAAATTTGTACCAAGGAGATTAGTCGATGATGGTGGTGGTATAAAATCATTACAAAACAAATCACTTATGCCATTCTTTGGTTTAAAGCTTGTACTAGATTTTGATCCGTGCAACCGCGCGTGATTATTTATATATGTATTTATAATTTTATCATCATTTATATTTATAATTTATGTTTCAAAATTAACTTTTTTTTGGTTTGATGATATTTTGTAAACTTCGGTTTACGTCGAGGTTGTACTCTTGATTTTCCGGTTTGGTTGTGGATTTTGATTTTTGATTCTAAAAGTATAGTAATGGTTTGATTATATATAAATTTGAGTTTGGTTTGTTTTGGGTTTTGTTATTTTAGTTTTTGGCTTTGTTTAAATAACAATGTTAGAAATCCAAAATTTTGAGTTTAGTTCAAGCGCATGGATCTGATCATCTGAATTTAGATATGAAATTATGTAAAATAAATTATAAGAATATTCTTCAAATCATTAAACTAAATATATGTTGAACAATACAAAACTTATTTATTATATTTTCAGTTTAAACAATATTGTAGGTTGACTATGTAAAATATATATCATTTTGATTTACATGGAAAGTTTTTCAAAATATATGGTTACATATGTTTATAATATAACAAAAATATCTTTTGTTTTCAGAATTTAAACAAACAATGCACGAATTTAAAATTGTGAAATTTATAGTATAACAATAATCAGCGATTTATTCATCTTTTAATTTAGAATGATATGCCAAATGAATTTTTTCTATTCAGAATAAAGATTTATTTTGTTCATTCTGAATTTAAAAATTGAAAGCTGATATATAATTTATCTAATATAAAATTGAAATGTGTATAAAATGTGCTGGAAAATCTATGGACGATATATAGTACATGTTAATAGTCATGGTTTTGGTATGAAACGTATTATTTAAGTATATATAGTTTCTTTTACTAAGTTATAGCAATTATATTATAAGATTCAAAAGGTATGTCACGTTTGGAACGTTAAGAAGGTTAAATAATATTAGTGAGGTAGGATAGGAGGGTTACAAAATACACGGGGAAATTAGGAGTAGATACTACTGAATATATATAGTCATCTATAATATTAAAATTATGTAAGGGTGAATATATAAGAATATGGTAGGTGATTCCACATTTATCAAACTTCGTTTCTATAGCAATATAAACCTTTGTTTTAAAATTTCTATATGTAAGCGAAATTTAAATAATAACTAGATCTCGATCCGCGCTATCGCGCGGATTTTTGTTTTCATTTATTTTTATATAAATATTTTATTTTCAATTCTAAATTGGTATATATTATAATATATATGTGTCTATAAATTTTAAAGCATAATAAGTTTATGGTATATTTTTTTCATTGAATAGATTGTTTCAAACTTTCACATGTATTTGTATTTTTTTTATATATATATATTTTGGATTATTATTTCATTATTAAAATCATAACTATATATATAAATATTATTAAAATATTGTTTTATTATCATATTCAAAAGATATTGTAACATTACACAAATTTAGAAAGTTTTTTAAAAAATTAAACTTTTCGCTTCATAAATTTATATTATCAAGTAAATAATTAAACATTTGGTTTTTGTTTAATTTTTAAAATAAACTATATAGTTTAAAAAAAAATTCATTGGTTTAAGGTAATAAAGATTAATAATTGTTAGATAATATGATTTTTGTTATTTAAAATTTTTTTTTATAATTTTAAAAGTTAACATCGACAAATATTTAAATATTTAACATATGGAGGTATAGTATTACAAGATTAAATTATATATATTTAATTTATACTATCTATAAATTCAATGGATCATCTATTGTTTAAATCTAAATATTGACAACCCAATAAAAAATTCTAGTAGGTCCAAAATTTAAATGATAATATTAGAGATTAAATGCAACATGATTTTTTAGGAATATGTCTATTAGGTCCATTTTTTTTAAATCACACATGAATCAAGGATGTGACTTCTGTTTTAATATATAAGACAATATTCAAGGAGGTAGTTATGCGATAATATTTTAGTTTCCAAATATTATCTTACTTAGATTGAGTTATTTTAAGTAGGTCCATAATTTAAATGACTTAATAATATTAAGTCACAACATATTTAATAAGTCCAAATTTAAAATATGGCAAGGCAAATTTTATATAAGACTCTATTTTAATAGAGTAGATTTTGACTAAAGATATTTACTAAACGTGGCTTTCTATGGATTTTGCCATGGATATTATAGTTACAGAATATTCATGGTCTATACATTTATGTGGAAATCAGATTAAATAATTCCATATAGTTACAGGATATTCATGGTCTATAGATTTATCTGGAAATCAAACTAGATAATTCCATATGATACACGTTCATGGCATGTTTTTGTCGGCCATTTTAAATTGTCATACTTTTAATTGAAAATACACTTAATTAAAAACGTTATAATTTCATTGAAAATACACATAAAATACACGTTCATGGCTCCTTTCTTTCCTCTCAACGGTCAGAACCAAAGGGTGAAGCTTCAGTTACCTTTTATTCACCATCCGGCTTACTCGGGTAAACTTCTTTTACCTCGGTCGAGGTTTGGTCGAGCCAGACCTGTACGGCATGTATGGTCTGGTCGACCCAAACTCATCTTCTATCTAAATGTCTTTAACTCCTCTTTTCTTCTCATCTTATAACCAGCTCATCTCTAATGTTGTAACATCTTCTGTCTAGTGAGGAGGGGGGGGGGGGGGGGGGGGGGGGGGGGGGGGTAAGAATTTAATAACCATCAATAAAAATAAGGATTCGGACATGCCTAAGAAATGGCCGAAGAAAAATATTAGTCAAAAAAATAAATCAAATACAACTTTTATAAACAGTTTTAGTTTTCGATGAGTCATTGGACAGGAGTTGGTACAATGAATAGTGCAGAAATCGAATGAACGCCAATAGAGTTAGTAGTTTTGGGGAAATTCATCAAGTACGGGGGGAAATCAAGACCCAAAGTGGAAGTGTCGAAGAATAAGAAGCTAAAGATGATTTCTAAGTCGTTGGACGTGAGATTGTTGTAAGGACTGGTAACATCATTTTGATTTTTCATTCAAGAGAGAATGTGTTCTAGACTTCTAGTTATTGAGAAACAAGACTTCATATAATGAGGTGAAAGTCAACTTCGTCTTGGTTGGTTATTGAGAAACAAGACTTCAAACAAAATATTTAAGGATAATCCTAAGAAAAAAATCAGAAATATAACATACAAAGATCAAAATAGCTAAAATAGACTTCATTAAAATGGTAAAAGATATTTATTATAAATATTAAAAGTTAGAGTTTAGATTGTGAGGGCAACGTATTGAGGAGGGCTCTACCGTATCTTTTGTTTCATTTCTTCGGCTCAATCCACCCCTGCAGAAAGTTGGTATTCAAGAGACGGAAACTATGTCAAGAAGGTGGAACACTCTGATTTGCAGCGAATCAAGCGTCTCCCCAGTGAGTTTACCTCCTGCAGGTAGAGAAGCGTAGGTGCAGCAGCTCTCTAGCTGCATTGACACCCTTAGACGAGCGGTTTTGTTAGGACATACTAAACCCACTTCTTTCATCCCACACCACCGTTCTTTTCGGCCCACCAGACCCCGCAACTGATGAGAAAGAAGGCCCTATGGGGTAAAGGGGAAAGCGTGTACGTTTTCCTAGTCAGACCAAAGGTGGCTGAGAATCTTATGTCAAAAGGACTAACGACGATGAAAGAGGAGAAGGAGGAGTTATTCAATTCTAAAGATCGATTTCCTGCTTCTGCAAAGGGCGGAAAAAGTCTCATCTGCTCTCTTCAGTTAAGGTGTCCAGCTTGCTTGGCAGACTGAAAGATAAAGGCAAGCAGCAACATAGGGTACCTTGACCTGCTCGCTGGGGACATAAGGATTGACTTCTTCCGACCAAGAGAGGTATGATGCTTTTGAATTCATTGTATTAATTCCACTTCCTACTTGTGGTATGCTCTTTATGAGGCCCGATCGCTAGGAAGAAGCAAGCCTATTCCAGGTCACTGTGTCAGTCCAGAGCAACTAGCAGAGAAAAAGAAACTAGAACGAGAACCACAGGGCATTCTAAGCAGCAGACATCTAGGCAAATACTTCCATGTTACAGCACGTACTATACATATTCTAGAAATAACAGACAAACTAGCAACAATACGAGGCATTCACTACGCTCACTGAAACTACAGCGGTAACCAGAGTAACGAACTCAAAGAGACCAACAGGAAACAACAGGATACTTTGAGACATATACTTGGGATTGATGAAATTACTCGACCAAAAAGAGAGGTCCAACATAATGAAAACGAAAAGTACGTTCGGGCAAAGTCTTGTATGAGAATCACTACTCCGGGTCTTTATTCATAGTCACGAATAAGCTTCTCCCAAGTCCTCTCAGCAATTCAAAGATGAGACTGACTTCTATTAAGTAATCGGATAAGACAGATGCGCGGGCACGAGCGGTCTGGTGTCCGAGTCAATTGGTCAGACGATGACTACTTCAATTATTAGATTAGTATTAGCCGCCTTTCCCGGAATAATACGTTTCGGCAATGTTACCTACCAAATAAAAAAAAAGGTCTGCTAGGAAGGGTGTTGGGGTTAACATTTAAAAATATATAATTATAAATTAATTTAAAATTACTATATCTAAAATAATTTAAGGGGGGGGGGTTAACATTTAAAAATATATAATTATAAACAAATTTAAAATTTGATATTAAAATTACTATATGTAAAATAATTTAAAAAATTGAGTTTCAAAAAAACATCAAAACAAATTTGAAAAAATAAAAAGTTTGAAATTGAATAAAGTTTTTGTGAACATACAAAATTTGTATTTTATCTTTGTATTGTTAAATTATTTATTTAAATAGTTGTTTATATATATATTATTTTTTATTTATAGCTTTAATAAAATTTCTGTTGTCAAAAATTGAATTTAAAAAGAAAAATAATATAAAATTTTGAATTGAATACGGCTTTTTTGAGCATAAAATAAAATTTATACTTTCTATTTTCTTATTTATTATATTTATATATCTATAGAGTATAGTTATTATTTATCTATTTATGAAATACTTTTTGGTCAATTTTTTTTTTGTTTGAAAGTTGGGCTTATTTGCCAAATAATAAAAAAAAATGAAAAATTAGATTTTGGAAGAAAAAGTAGAGAAATAGGAAAAGAAAGTAAAAAAGAGGAGAAAATTTTGGTTAGTTAGTGCATTTATGTTTTTTTCATGTATATTGAGTGCAATTTCCTTTGAAAGTTTTTCCTTTAAAATAATATGGGGTTCTTGGTTTAGGGAATGGAAACAAAAGAAAGGAAAGGAAATATGTTAAAGAAATACGCTGTCGTAATGGACTTTCAAAGTCTAAAGAGACGTCAAAGTTGTCGGCCACATGCACTCGTAGACTGTATTCTTCCACTTATGCTTTTTCTTTGTTACAAGATGTCCTTACAATATTTCCAATGTAAAACTCTATTTTTCCTTCAAAATTGAATAAAAATAAAAATCGAGTAAAATTATTCCAACCTTACTCTATTTCTTACTTCATAATAGAATGATAAACAAACAAAAAATAAATTACTCCATTTATGAAATAAATTTCATTATAAAGTGAGATATAGAGTTGGGTTGGAGCATTCCTTACTCCATATTCACTTTTACTCCATTTTAAAAGAAAAAATAGAGTAAGGATTGAGATACCCTTAATAAATGTAATGCTTGTTGCAAATACGACTCAAAACTTAAAGTCAAACACCAAACTAATTCTTGATTTTGTTAAAATTTTATTTGTTAAATTTATCCCAAAAGTTTGGATTATCCTTGAAAATGTCATAAATTTCTTCTTTTTTTAAATAAATATTTTACTCTATCATTCTCATCTTCATCAAGTATTTACAATATTGTCATTGCCATGAATACACAACCACCATAAACAACCAATTTGAAGTTTTTAATGTATCTAAAAAAATGATTTTTAGTCATTCTATTTTATTTCTTATGCACTAAAACATTTCTTTCACTTTTTCTCTACGTTCATCCAAAAAATCTCAAGATTTTGATTCGAAACTTTTTAAAGTTCAAAGAGCCATTCAAGCTTATGATTATTGGTCATTAACAAGTAGGTCATTTTGGTGGTGAAGTTTTTTGTGGTTGGAGAAGCTAAGCAAGTTATCTCACTGTCACTGGTTGAAACTATGAAATCAATTATTTTTTCTAGATTTGTCTATCAGAAGACTTCCGTATAAGTCTTCACATCGGAGAAGATTTACACGAAAGTCTTCTGACCAATGCATATGTTAGTTTTCCAATTGACTTTATGTGAGTTTTTAGAGACGATTTCTCTAGAAGTTTTCTAACTTTTCTGTGTTAACAAAAAACACTAAAAATACCAGAGAAGATTTCCAAGTAAGTCGTATATGAACAACATGTTAGTTTTACAATTGACCGGATTGCTTCAGAAATTTAACTTTCTCTAGACGACTTACAGGGAAGTCGTCCGCTAGAAAATTTCCATGTAAGTCTTCCGAACTCTCTGTGGAAGTCATCTCACTGTCGATGAAAGTTGTCTTAGGTTACTTTTGCAACTGAACATAAAAATTAAAATATTTATTTTAATTAGATGACTTACATTTAAGTCTTTCGGGTGACTACTTACACGAAAGTCTTCCAAAATTTTATTTCGAGATTCTGGTCAAACCTTGGTTATCATAGAAGACTTTCGTGTAAGTCATCTGCCGAAGACTTACTTGGAAGTCATACTAATTAATATAAAATATATAATTTTATTTTACAATTTCAAAAGTAAGATGAGATTACTTACATGGAAGTCGTCTAGTTAAAATTAAATATTTAAATTTTATTTATTGGCAGAAGGATTCCTTTTAAGCCGTCTAGAGAAAGTCAAATATCTGACATAATCCGGCCAATTGCTTAACTAACCTGTTCTAGACGACTTACCGGGAAGTCTACTCTAGTATTTTTAATATTTTTTTAAAAAACAAAAGTAAGCCCATATTTACAAAGAAAGACATACAAAGAAGTCTGTTGTAGAGTAGACTTCTCTAGAAGTATTCCTTTGTAAATTTTCAATTGCAAAAATGACCTAAATCGAAGACTTCGTAGAAGTCGAATGGCACTTCTACGTTAATGTTTAATAAAACTTTCATCTTCTATAAAATTATAAAGACTTTTTAACATTTTTTTTGTTAATTCATGTACATTAGTCAATATTGGGGCTCCTGGATGAAATTCATAACTTAATTGATGATAATAATGAGGTTAACAATATTCATATGTTAGTTTTTGTAAAGCTTGTATTTTCAACTTTAAGATATGTTTTTAAACTTTCAAAAGTGTTAAAAAAAACTTCAAAAATATCAAGTCGTATGATTTAATTTGTCTTCTTAGATCATAATATATACTTTTTAACTTTCAATAATTTGAAATATCAATTTTCACTTAAAATTTGAGTTTTCCGCTTAAATTTTAATTTTCCGCTTAAATTTTAATTTTCCGCTTAAATTTTAATTTCCCGCTTTAAAATTTTCGCTGGAAATTTAAGTCTTCCCAGAAGTTTTCTGAGAAGAAGTCTTCCGGAAGACATCCCAGAAAACTTCCTAGTGCATTAAATGTTTGAAGACTTTCATGGAAGTCTTCCAAATCTGTCTCAGATCTGAAAAACCTGCATATACAAAAGCATTCAAATAACTTCAAAACATAGAAAAAATTCAAAATTACAGTAAGAACTTAAAACAATCAAAAAAGTTTTCAAAAAGTAGCTTTAAACAATAAGAGGTTACCAAATGAAAAAAAAATGATTTATAGATCTATCTTTAAAGGAGTGGAAGATGAAAACCATGTAATGAAAAACTTGCAAAAACAAATAAATCAGTAAGAAGACATGAAATAACAATAAATTGATATAAATTTTGGTGTTTTTAAGTTCAAAGAGATTAGAGAGAGGTTGGAGAGTTTTAGAATAAGAAACATTACATTTTTGTGGCAGCCATTTGAGAGGAATATATATAATGTGTAAATTTTCTTTATATAAAAGGAGACAAAAATTCCAATAATGTTAAATATTTTCGATTCAAAAGACTTTCAAGTAAGTCTTCTAATCCTAAAAGATTTACTTGAAAGTCTTCTAGAAATTTACTATTCGCCTAGAAGACTTTAATATTTTTGTGGGAAATTAAAATATTTTTAGCGGAAAACTAAAATATTTTTAGCGGGAATTCAAATACTTTCAAGGAAGTCTTCTACCCATAAAATACTATTCACCAGAAGACTTTCTTGAAGTTGCCTAGACCCTAAATATAAACCATAAACTCAAATAACTAACTAAATAGAAGCAAACAGTTTATTAAACTTAAAAAGTGTTTAATATACAAAAAACTAAACACATATAAGTCAAAATTTAATTTTCCAGAAAAAGTTAACTTTCATAATCTAAACCTAAGAAAACATATAATACTACAACATATGTTACCAAACTCTTAACCAAAAAATACCATGACACACTGCATTCATTTATCTATGTTAAAAACAATTCAATTTTACTATATCTTAGTTTATATCATTTACAAATATTTATAATTACATGATTTCAATTTTATCTCCATCAAAATATTTTTTATAAAATTTATAAATTACTTTTAAGATGTACTATATGAGAAGACTTTCTATAAGTTTTTCAGAAGACTTAGGGAACCTCAAAATACTTAAAAACCTCAGAAGACTTTACAGAGATATATTCGTAAAAATGAATTCTGTTTTTTTTTGTCATAAGGAGCTGGTTTTAATTTCAATAGATTTTGTGTTATTTTTGTATTTGATTCAAGTTTGAGTATACTTTTGTGGTTAAAATCAAGTTTTGAGTGATATTTGGCAAATTTCCCATAAATAATTACCTAAAATCCTCATTTATTAAGTCAAATTTTTAATTTTCTAATAATTTTTAGTTATATTCTTACTAAAATGATGATATAAATGATACAACTGTTTGTTGACAAAAAAAATGATACAACTGTTTGATAAAAAAAATGATACAACTATTTGATTTTTTCTATCATGAAACCCAAAGATAACATGCTCTAAAGCTGCATGTATTTTTTTTCTCTGCATCACGGTGTTTCTTCTTTTTCCTCTTGTGATGCTTTAACTTAATTTGACTTGAGCGATATTAAATTAGATAACTCTACCCATGTTTCCACTAGCCACTGAAAAATAATAAACAAACTGGGGAAGTATATACGTATATATATATATATATATATATATATATATATATATGTGTGTAAATGGAAGAGAAACTAGATTTGTGAATGTAGATTAGAGAAGCAGCATTATGAGTCAAAACAACTCACAAGTCTCGACAATTCTAATTGTTTTGCTCCTTCTATGTCCTGTATTTCTCAGTCAGTTACAAGCTCTTTCTGTTGGATTAACATTACACCGCAAAATCAGTGAGTTCTTATTTTTTATATGTATATGTGCGACGCTCTAATTTGGTTTCTCTCTAGAGTATATATATAGTTTCTTCCTCGATTTTATGTTTGTTCATTACAAAAAAATAATCAAATTACCTTATGAATTAAGTTTGTAAAATAGTTCGTCAATAAGAATGTAGTTGAAAATCTGCATGATAAATTACGATGTAGTCCGTGGATCTGTGTTACAGTAACATGATTCGTCATATTTTTTTTATCTGCTGATTCGTCATCTAAACTTTAGTTAATCATTTTTAGAAAATCGATGAAAGAATGTTTATAAGTTATGATTATATTCCGTTGTTAATTTTTGTGACTAATCAAGATTTGTGTATTGTTTAGATAGTTAGTTTGAAGGTGTTGGTACGACTATTTATTAGTAATGGAATGTGTTATGATCACTGCAGTAGGAGAAAAAGATGGAATGCGACAAATTGTATACCAAAGAAAGGTACGAGTAACGCCAAGTGGCTCAAGAAGAGGCCCATCAAAGGGTCGTCCTCCAGGCTCCCCAAAGCTATGATCTCCTCGTTAGCTTTATCATATACTATATTAGGGTCTATCCGCGCTTTGATTTACATGTGATATATCTAACTATATAATTGTATACTTTCGTTGTATTTTATGTTCGTTTTTGTAAAAGCAGTGTATTCTGATGTTTATGGTTTCAAATAGTATTAGGGTTTGTAGGAATTATGTTTGAGGTGAATGTGGACTTTCTTATTGTAATTTCTTTTTATAATTATAATCCATAATTTGTTGGTTAATTGTGGGTTTCTCTAATTTGGACTCTTAAGTTTGTGGACTGTATATTCAGCACTTGTCTCAATCCCAATTTGCATGTGAAAGTATAAGGTGCAGACTGCACACCTACAAACTAATTCGAAGTATTTTAGGTTGCAAGTAAAGTGTGCATTACGATTTGGTATGTCTTTTGTTTTTAAAAAGATTGTTCCTTGTTGTTTTAAAAGAGACTAGGTTAAGACCTGCGCCTTACGCGGAAAGAATATTATATATAAATTATTTTGAAGTATTATATATTTTTTCATATTATGAAATAATAAAAATATTGAATAATTCAAAATTTAGTAACTATTACATATATAATTAAATTTGTACAAATACTAAAATAAATTTTATTTATTCAGACAAACATCTTTTTCTATTTTATATGTTATAAAATTAAGTTTAAATGATATTAATATAGATATATAGTACATTTTTAATATTGAAATCTGTTAAAAAATATTTTATACTCATATTATTTTTGATTATTTGTATTTCTTTATAACAAAAATTTTAAATCAATGATAACAATAAAATATTTATGGGATGTTTAAAAGTTTTAATAATTAATAATTTTAAAAACATTCATTGCAAAGTTTAAAATCTAAATATTAAGTTGTGAATAACTGTTCAAACTGTTTATCAAAAATTTTCAAATCAAATTCGAAATTAAAATACTTATGTATTTTATATGGTATATAATTTTCTTAAAAAATATATTAATATGCATATATATAATATTTATTAAATAAGACTTCCTATTTATGTAATTTCATAATCATTTGTATTTTGTTATATCATAAATTTTAAATCATGGATCACAAAAATTTCAGTGTGAGATTTTTAACAACTTTATTCATTTATATTTCTTTTTTAAAATTCAAAATATAACATATACAAAAAAATCTAATTTTTATTATATAGTTAATGTGGTTGTTTAATTTATTTTATAATGAATTAAAATGATAAAGAATAGACTGATTTTTATCAAATCTTTATTATTCAAAATCATTAATTGTCATATATATACTTTAGCCACATTAGGTAATTCCGTGGTTTTTATTTAAGGAAACAATGAAGAATATTTATGATTAATTTATGGTTAGTTTAATAAAAATCTTATTATATATTTATATGGACCAACATATTTTTCTAAGAATTCTAAGAATGCTTGTTGTGATGACATGTGGTTACAAAAATATGTTGTAATGTTTCTCTTTTAATATATAGGGAATTAAGTTGTACCTATTAATTTGAAGCATAAGGACAACGCACGTGGGCGAGGAGAATTTATTCATTGAAATGAATGTAACATCCGGTGGGAAAGTGTAAAAATAGAAAATCAATTAAAAAAAATATGCTAAACGGAATGTAATACATAGTTCTTACGGGTTCGAAAGTAAAAAAATCTAGCAGTTCTACGGAGATGCCAGACCTCTTAAAGATTATAAATTACTAGGATAAGACATGCGCCTTGTGCATGATAACATATTTATTAAAAAACTTATATTTTCATATTGTAAAATCTGATGATTTTTGAATACATGTGTTCTTGTGGTCATATATTTGATATTTATGTTTGTCTCAATATAAAATAATTAATTAACTATAAATATATGGCACACATAGAAAAAATATAGAAGCCTAAATCAAACAATTAAAATGTGATATCATTGATACTCCTATAATCATAAAGTAAGAGTTGTGAAATTTTTTGATGGTGTGTCTAAGGAAAAACTCAACCATATATATATATATATATATAGTAGGCATATGTAGTTTTCAGATTGTTTGAAAATTTGAAATATTTAGCATGATACTTCCTCCGTTTCACAAAGAATGTCACTTAGACACTTTTCACACATATTAAGAGACTTATTAAAATGCATTTACGTTTTCATTAATATCACATATCTAACCAATAGTATTTTAGATAAATCGATTTATTTATAAAATTAATGTATTTTGCAATTAATTTTTAGCTGAAAAGTTGTATAAATTGCATTGGTATTGTAGAATGACACTCTTTGTAAAACAAGAAAAATGAGCTAAAATGACAGTTAATATGAAACAGAGGGAGTACGTTACACCAATATTTATGTAAATTTTCAATAACTACCACAAACATATTTGGCAAGTTATTTTCAATGGTCGAAATTATAGACTTGGTGACAAATTATATTATTATCTTTAATTAAACTTACCATATAGAACTTCAAAATTGTGTACCAAGCTTAAAAATTCGGTGGAAACATTAACTTGGTGGAAAATTTTCTTATTTATTTAAACAGCCTGGTATAAAAACAATTTATTTAAACTTACCAAAAGAGCTTGACTCTAAAATTGTGTATCACAAAAATTTGGTTCAAATTTTAATATTTTTAATTTTTATTGTCATCTAACCATAATAATACCGACAGTTTACGATTGATCCTCCTTCGGCTCAATTGAAATTAAAAAAACATTTTTGCGACCTCAATTATAGTCTATAGATAATACTAATTAAGTAGTAGTTGTTAAACATATTGTATTGACAAATCTTTCTAATTAAACATATTGTATTGACAAATGTAAGAATTATATATGATCAAATTGTTTTTATATGTCTACAGTTTTTGATTGTTTATATAGTCATTTATATGTTGGGCTGATACATTTGGATATTTTATTTTGCTAACTTATCAGTAAATAAAATTTATATATTTTCAATTTTGAAGTTACACTAATTTTCAGAAGATCAGATTTTTACTTTCTTTTTGACAACATAAGATGAAAAATTAAAATATTGAAAAGACAATTATAAATTGGATTAAGCTTATAATTTGAAGTATAGTATGGTTATGTGCCACATTAAGACAACTTAAAATTTTGCAGTCCTAATAGTATTATACGTAAGGCCCAAATATAGAAAGATGATATTATTATTTGTTTACAACTGATACTTTTTTTTAGGATGAAAGTGAGGTTAACGTCATTAACTACTAAGAAAAGTCATTATTAATGTTTTCCTAGACTACGAAAAACAATTACGCAGGTGCCAAAGCTTTTTCTTAATCTTCAATATAAATTTCATAATTTAAGTTTTAAGGAATTGTGTTGCAACGGAAAATGTTTGATATATAAGTTTGTTTGGTAATAGAAAAGAAACTCAATTTCTATATTACTCTTTATATCAATTTATGTAGGCGAGGAAAGCCTGAGAACCGAACAATATTCGTCTTTTTTTTATTAACAAAATAATTTTGAATATTTATGTCTCTTTCCTATTCTTTTTATCAAAGCTTCTCTTTGCTATTAATAAGAAAACCAACACTTAAAAAATTATTACTTTCCAATTTATAGCTGAAGCATGCAATATTTAGGCCATAATATATAGTAAACTTTGATTTAAATTGTTGTCTATATTATATAAACTTAAAATTACAATTTTTTAAACGTTTATTTATTAATATATAGGGATAGTTAGTCGCTACTGAATCATTTTATAAATAAAGAAACTCAAATATAGTGATTTAATTAGCAATATTTTTTCAGTCACAACGAAAAACGTATATCTGGTTATTACCAAAAACCTTTTAAAAAGTTATATATTTCCTATATTTAGCATGATCTCCTTTCCAAAAGCATTTTTACTGCATATAAATCACATTAATTATCCATCTTTTCAAGTAAGTAAGGGGACGACTGGTTTTCCCGCTACCACACGCAAACGCAGCTTTTGCGGTTTGTAGCGGTTGTCGGTGGTTTGCAACAATCACTCAAATCGCTCTAAACCGCTTCGAACCGCTCTGAATCTCATAAATTCAAAAGCTGGCTCCAGCTAGCGTTTGCGGTTGCGGGCGGTTGCGGGAGGATAAATTTTTTTTCTTTTTTTAAAACAATATATATACAAAAGTAAAAATATTTAATAAAAAATTTTAAATTGAAATTATGAAAATATTAAAATATATCTATTATATTTTAATTAATATTATAAAATTTTATAATAAAAACAATTTCAATAAATTTTCAAGAAAGGAAAAGCCCTCCTAGCCATAGATTCCGATTAAAACCATCACTCGTCCGCAAGAATCATGCTGGAAATGTGCGAGATGAGGGGCTGACTGTTGGGGTCAAAAACTGTAATCTCGAAATCAATGTCCAAGATTGCATCTCTTAAGGAAACTTTCTCGAAATAATTTCAGAAAAGTCATAAGTAGAAAACTCCCAAGTAACAAAACGACCGCATCAGCGTGCGTCCACCCTCGCAGTTGGATCAACCGCATCCAACTCGCCATAACACGAGTTAGGTCGATCTCGTCTAACTCACCTGATGGCGAGTTTGATCAACCTCGTCCAACTCGCCTTATGGCGATTTGGATCAACCTCGTCCAACTCACCTTATCCGACTCGCCATCAGGCGACCAGGATCCGTCTTGATTAACTCAATCTTAGCTTCTCCTTCGGGCCTTGATTGAACTGTCCCTTTTTTTGTCTCGATTGGAGTTGCCGTTTAAACTTTACGATAAAATTATCGAAGATTGGTTTTTTCGTATAAATTCGAACCAATCGTATAAAACGATAACGGTCAACTTAACACCATAAGTTATATCGGCTATACAATTGGCTTGAATTATTTCATAAAACCAACGTCGTAACGGAGATTTTCGAAGGAGTTGTAAAAACACTTAAGTAAAAAAATGGCTCGAAAAGGGTCTAAAACGCGGCAAAAGACCACTTACGATTTTGGATGAGCATGAACCCGAAACTACTATAACGGTTTATCTGATATTTGCAGGAGAAGATAAATGTCAAGTTTCAAAGGATAAACATGAAGATCGAAGAAAAATGAAATATTTCCGCGAAGGGGTAAACTCGACCCGTGGGCAGAAAAGGAAAGGATGACCGACTTAGAAGGCATATATAAGGGGAGCCAAGGTAAGGAGCACAAGGACGATTGTCTTAGAATCTTAGAACTCTATGCACTTAGAAAATTTAGGCATTATTCTTGACATGTGTTGTTTTATGACTGGCACACGATTACTAGACGAACTCGCACAAGCAGTTCGATCTTTTGTTCCACTCTTTCAGTTGAACTGCGTTCGGTTTAATCCTTGAATGGGGTACGTAAGCATCCTTTCATAAGGTTCAGTCCGAAATCAATCAAAACTTTTTTCGTATTTTTTCGTCTTTTGTTATCGAGCTGCGGTAATTCGCTGACAACTCTTGCGGCCGAAGTTTTTATAATCTTTTGTAATGATCGCAACGTTCTTACGTGGATTCAAAATAAGATGTATTTTTTTTCTATAAATTCGTTTTGTTATCTTTTCATATTTTCTGAATTTATTAGATCAGTTGTCGTTGGCTCTCGCATAGAATACGGGATCTCAGAAAAAGTTAGGATTTTTTGACTTTCCTTCATTTACGGAAATCGACGGTGTAAATTTCGGTTCCCACACCAATCACCATTTTTATTTGATGTACAAATAAGTTTAGTTGAAAACCCAAAGTTTTTTGTGATACAAAAACCAATTTGATAGTTTAATATGCTTATTAAAAAGTTTTGTGGTTTAAATTGTGAGTGAATGCCATTTTAAATTTTCTTTTTGCTATTTTGGACGAATATTTAAGGTCGTTAAGGGCTTTAGTCTTGTCGAGAAAAACGTGTCTCTCCACCTGATTAGGCTCGATTCTTAGGTTTTTCTTTTTCTAACCATCCCATCCCATCCCATCACAAAATTTGATCTTTTTATTCAAAATTAACATATACATATATCCCCATTTATTCAAGATATGTATTTCCCCAAAGGATTTATAATCTCTGTATTCTATAAGAATATCAGTCACTTTCCTGCTCTACCTTATTCATCATTATTTCCTCTTGAACTAAGAGAGATTATGTTAGAAACAAAATCAAAAATAAGTTCAAAAAGTAACCAACATCAGACTAAATCAAGTGTGAATAATCTACATATAGTTTTTTTCTTAACGAACAACCTCACACTCTTTGCGGCGGTGGTGGAGTCGCCGCAAGATCGGTCGCAGGAGCATAAGCTAGGAAGAGGAAAACAAAACTACGATTTTAAAGAAGTTGTTAATTTTAGAGGACAAGACGTTTTGACCGTTCTCTACCGAGGGAGAACCGAAACTCGAGTGACATAGCTAACAGTGATGAAATCTCCAAAATTTCTTTTCCCGCTATAGAAATTTATTTTAAATATAGGGAAATTTTATAGAATAATTTTTTTTTAAGTTTTTGTTACAAAAAATAACTCTCAATGAAAAAATGACCAAATTAAATTTTATTAAAGGATAAAAATATATTTTTGCCCTATGTTTAATTAATCTAAACTTAGAGCCTCACTGGTTCAAACGCAGCGGTTGCAGTTGCGGTTGCGGGAGTTTGCAGCTATGGATGGTTACAGTTTCTAGCGGTTTTAAGAGATTTGTACGACTGGTTCTGCAGTTAGAAATTGGTGCGTTTGCGGGATACTTGTGACTGGTTAACTACCAAATACATCAGCGGTTTAATAATAAATTAACAATATTTACATTTATATAATTATAAAAATATAAAAAATCATAATATTATAATAAATATGAAAATTCTAGTTAGAAAGTTATAGTTTTAATTTTTTTTTAAATTATAGAAAATATTTTTATTTTAAAATTTTATAATATTAATTAAAATATAATAGATATATTTTCATTTTTTTTAGTATTTTTATAATTTCAATTTAAAATTTTTATTGAATATTTTTTTTTGTATTTAGATGGTTTCTAAAAAAAGAAAAAAAAAGGGATCCTTCCGCAACCGCCCGCAACCAGCTTTTGATTTTAAGAGGTTCGGAGTGGTTTGAAGCGATTTGTAGCGATTTGTGTGATTGTTTCAAAATGCTGTGAACCGCTATCAACCGCAAAAGCTGCGTTTGCAGGTGGTAGCGAAAAAAACCAGTCATGCTCTTATAGGATTTACAGTTAAGGGGTAGGAGTTTTGGGTTAAGGTTTCAAAATTTTTAAATTAAAATTAAAATTTTCAAAATAAAAAAAACTATTTTGATCTTTTTTTTTAAAGTTATTTTCGTGATAAAAACTTAGAAAAAGCTATTTGAGAGAATTGCATTCAAATATAAGGGTTGTTTGGGAAGATATAAGAAAATATGAGGGTGTCATTAGAAAACAAATAGGGATTTTCAAATTAGAATAATTTAAGGGCTTTGGTGTTGTCGAGAAAAACGTCTCTCTCCACTTGATTAACGCTCGAGTCTCAGGTTCGTCTTTTTCTCGGCTCATCCCACTGATCGATATGGGTCAAAATTGATTTATGATGCAAACATATGTGTAAGGTATGTGCAGATGAAGCGCCTCAATTTCTCGGATACTAGTCTGCAGAATTCTCCCTCAGAAGAAGTTTCGACGAAGAAGAACAAGAACAAGAAAAAGAAATTGGCATCTCCGGTGATCAAACGGATCTGGAACGAGGACGATGAGCTCTCTATCTTAAAGGTTCATTTCATCGACTCTACTCCTTTCCATTAGATCACCCTCTTCTCACTCGCTGTGGATTTAGGGATTGGTGGAATACAGAGTGAAGACAAGGCACGATCCAAGTTTCGATTGGGACGGTTTCTTCTGCTCCGTGCAAGGTTCCATCCATGTGAGATTCTCCAAGGAGCAGCTTTTTAGTAAGGTCAGGAAGCTGAGAAGGAAGTTCGTTCTTCACATGGAGAGAATCGATCGTGGGGAAGATCCGCTCTTTACTAGGCTCACTGACTCTCAAGCCTTTGGATACTCCAACATGATCTGGGGCCTAAACCAAGCTGAAGTTGCTGCTAACGCCGGAGGCACTGAGAAAGCACCAGGAGATACTCAAGTGAAGGATTCATCTTTTGTTTCTTGATTTTGTTAATAGTTAAAACTGATTTGTGTATGGTTTGCTGATCAATCAGGAGGATGAACACTTAGATAATGCTGGACATGTAAATTACAATGGGGTTGAAAGTAGTAAGCTTGATGGCAAAGAATCTGAATTTGCTAATGGAGGCATGGAGAGCGTAATGCAGATCGAGAGTGACGTAAGTGACTCATTTATCGTTTTTTTGTCAAGTTCTGTTTCCAAGTCTAAAGTTTTGCTATCGCAGTAACAGTTATGAGTGTTTGTGTTGAATCAGGAGAATGGCTTTAGGGAAAATGGGCGAGTAAGTAATGATGAACCTGTAAATGAAAACGGGGCGGAGAAAGGTGAGGTTGACGGAAAAGAGACTCATGATGATGAGTTGCGCGTTGTTGAAGATGCGTTTGAGACCACGATTTTGCAAGGTTTAAGTGATTGGCAGAGGAAGTTACAGCTTAAGAAGCTGATGATGAACCTTGGAACGGAGAAAAGAAAAGAGTTGAGCAATGAATGGAAAGCGTTATGTTCTGAGGAAGTAAAATTGAAAATCAAGAAGCTTAGGTTTACCGTAAAGCTTGTAGAGGCAGCAAATGATGGATGAAACTAGGCCATTGCATCATTTTTGTTGTAATGGTGTTGTTTAGTTAGAGAGTTGGTAGTACGTTTTAGTATAAGTTTTAATTAGTTAAGATGTGTTTTCTTTTCTCCAGCTTATTACAATTTCTTTTACTGATTACTTTACTTGGAAACCCGGATAAGATCTGCGCATGGTGAATTTATATGAAAATTATTTAAGAAATATCTTATAAAAAAATAAAATTTATATTTTTGATCGAATAAATATTTTTGGTCCTTAAATAATTTTTTTAATTTTTTTTTGTTAATTATATAATTTGTTTACTGATAAGCTGATTTCATTTTAAAAATACTTTATTCAAAAAATCATTTATCGCATAAGAATCTAATGTTTAGGCCGAAGAACCTTAGGTCTACTATTTTGTTACAATGAAAATATGAGAGCTTGGTTTTATATCATGATTTAACAATTTAAAAGTTAATTATGGTTATGAAAAGTTTAAGTTCATGTGCCAATCCTAATTACTTTCAATATTTTTTCTCATTTTTGTGTCACTTTTTTCATTTTGGATATTGTTCGATATAAATATTGATTTTTGAGTTTATTCTCATTTCGTTATTTTGTTTTGGCCTGAGATTTAGAAAATATTTAAGATTTAAAATAATAAAGACATGCGTACTTATGTTAAGATCCGCGTCTTGAGCAGAATAAATATTTTATATTTATTACTTATTTTATGTTTTTCTTCATATTATAAAATAAAAAATAATAATTATATATTAAATAACTAAGAAATCGGTTACTATTATGTAATAAATTGGTGTGTGCATATAAATCAAACGATTGATCTTGTTATTTGCAATCGTTTTAGGGTAAATAAATCAAAACAATCAATCTTATCTATCGTATATGATATATACTTAAATTTAAATGATATTAACATAGATATATAGTATACTTTTAATATGAATATTTATTAAATGAGATTTCTATTCATATGATTTTATGATTATTTGCATATTTTTGTAACAAAATTTTACACCAACGATTTTTTTATAATATGGAATGTTTAGTGATTTCAATAATTTATAATCATTTCAAAAATATGAAGATTTAAAAATTAAAATATTAACTTTTTAAAATATGTTCAACGTAGATATTAAAATATAAGTATGTATTTTGATATGATGTATATAGTTTAATAAACGATATGATATATATATATATATATACATTAACATAAACACCTATTAAAATAAAATTATTTATTCATATGATTTTATAATCATTGTATCTTATTATAGAAAATAAATTTAAACCTTGATCACAAAAGTTTATTTGAGACTTTTAACAGTTTTAGTAATTTATTTTCGTTTTGAAAAATTCAAAATACAATATATACAAAAAATCAAAATTTTTATTATATGATTAATGTAATTATGTAATTTATTTTAATAATAAAAAAATGATAGAAAGTATACATATTGTTAGCAAATCTTTATTATTTAAAATAATTAATTGTCATATATATCTTAATCACATTAGGTAATTTTGTAGGTTTTATTAAAGAAAAGAATTCAATTTTAGAAATGAATGGTTCATAATTGACATATTATATAATATAACATTCCATAGCAATTTAATTTTGGACTAACAAAATTCTCAATTGATTCTCAAGCCGTCACTTAAGCAAAATTAGCATTCTAATTACGTAACAACTCAGCAAGATATTTTTTTAATTAATACAAACTACAAGTTATAACTTTTTAAATGTTTCTATATTAATATACATGAGATTGTTATTCTCTTGAGAGCTACAATATTATTTTTCTTCTCTTTTCGCTGCCCATTTTAGGATTTGAAAAATATTGGTCAAAGTGACGTTCAGAGTTTTCTCTTAAATGTATAACTCTCATCACTGTAAAGAAAAAATTGTTTGCCCAGGTTCTGGGAATTAGCAAAGCAAATAGCTGCTAATGTTTAGTAAAGTATACGTTGGTTCTGGTCATATGCGCATCCAACAAGTTCTGATGAACCTCAAAACTTCTGGAGAGTCCGGGCAATTGGTGCAAAGTACATGTTACCCTTCGCCCCTACACACCCATATTAAAATTATTTGTATTTACTTGGATTAAACCCACCGTACAGGCGGGTAAACAACTAAAAAAAAATTAAAAATTATCTTAAATTTTAATATATTTTTAAAATATTTTTTATGCTCAACTTAAAATAATATTAATCTTCACTACATGTTTTGCTATTCTTATTAAGATTCAAAGGTTTGAAAATTAATAAGAATTTTCTTTTCATTAGTATAGTTATGATATATTTTTTTGATTTTTCTATACCTTTACTATAAAATAAGTAAAATTAAATTACTCGAAATTACATTTGAAATTCAATATATAAAATCATGGATTATTTCTCCTTTTATTCATTTGTTTTTGAACATGTTGATACTTTTCTTTTCTCACAATACTTTTTGTTTGAACTTATTGATGTAGATAATGAGTAAAGTGAATCTATTTGATTTTTTTCTAAAATTAGTTAAATAGTAAACAAACTAAAATTGATTGTTAAACAACATACACTTCTTAAAGTTTCTATCAAATAAATCATATCACCCAAACTGATTATGATTTAATTTGAAACAAATAACATTGTTAATATTTTGAGTATAATTGGTTGTTTTTTTTATTTTTATTTGATTACTTTCGAATAAAGATTTTTCTACTTACGTTCTATTACATAGATAATTAACTTTAATTTCTTTTACTCAAATTTACCATAGTTTTTTTTAATCTCCTTTACTCAAATTTACCTTAATTTTTTTTTTCTGTTGTTTGATATGTTTATGAAGCCCTCTAGATATGGTAAAGGAGTTTGGAAGCTCAAGGGAATGATAGCATAGACCTCCAGGGAGCCTGATCGCTAGTATGACCCGGAGGTCCGTCGAGTTGGAATCCCGGTGGGATTGATATCCTTATAACTTGGAGGTTCAAGCAAATCGATACTGTTTTCCCATAGGAATTACCAGCTCTATACCTTTAGGTACTGGGGTGTTTTGAGGCGTTTCAGAGCGTGTTTCCCGGGGGAAGGATTATAGCTACTTTTAGGTAACCCTTGGGTTAGTCAATGAAGCCTTGAGGCATTGAGCCTTTGTTTTAACTAATCTAGGACTCGAAGGTTCTTAGATGATTGATTGTAAATCTGTGGATTTTGAACCTTGAGGCTATCTTTGTTGAAATCGTATTCCGCCTTTGAAGGTTGGCCCTTACCGATATGAACCCAGATGTAGTATTTTTCTATACCGTATTCCGCCACCCAGATGTAGGGTCATGCCGATATGATCATTGTAAAACCGTAGACATGTTTTGAACCTTGAGGTTATATATTTCTATATTGTATTTCGCCTCCCAGAGGTAAGCTCCTGTCGATATGAACATTATACATTTGTAGACTTGTTTTGAACCTGGAGGTTATATTTTTCGATATCGTATTCCCCTCCTGGAGGTTGGCTCCTGCCGATGTCGATATATACATTGCTCTCCGCCACTCGAATACAGGCCACTATCAATGTTGTATGATGATGCACTCTACTTCCTGCATGAAAGCAATTGTCAGACTTTTATCTTCTGCTGGTGTGACTTTCACCCTGACAATGGTTAGGCAATCGCCAGTCTTATCGATCGGTGCTGGTGTGAATCTACCTTGGGTAGTGATTCAAATGCAAGTCTTACTACTTTCCACGTCTGGATAAGTACAGATTTTTACGGTGCTCTCGTGATCTGGATTTGCACATTTTTCTCCTTGTATAGACCATACCCTACTTTGCAAGCATACTTCATGTTTCCTACATTTTCTTTTAGCACGTAGCAATTTAATGCAGGAGTAAACTCATTTCTTATGGGGTTCTTGCATGTGTTTTTGCTTGTGGCGTTTGTGTAGGAACCAAATATTTTTGACAACATACTCAGGCTTGCGCAGGTCTAGTCCTGCTTAAGTCATATACCGTTATGATTGTCGCTGTGGGCATACAGTTTAGATGAAGGTTTTACCAGGATCAGAACTCAGATCACACTTGATCCAGCTCATATGCCCCTACAAGTGGATGGAATCGGGTGGCTGTTCTAGACAATAACAATTTATCCATATCATTTCTTTATGCTACTTAGGAGGTTTGTTGCATTGTGCTTTTGTGTTTTTGTTCCGATTTCTAGAATTTTTACTTTGTTTATGTTGTTCATAAGTTGTCCCATTCTAGGTTTTAGTTGTCTTTTTGGGCTCTTGCTTCTAGGAATTCTTTTTATCCGCCAGTTTGTATATCAAACAGTGTATTTTTCTTTTGAATGAATATTATCTTTTTTGTCAACAACTTATACAGACTCATGTAGACTCTGCAAACCAAACCGGTAGCTCCGCATCCACATGGACAAAAAACGACTGTTGCTTTCTTACACTGCGTGTGAGACTGTCCACCCTTAAATTTTACGTCCGTGGTATATGAATGAGCTCTGAACTGTTGAAATTTCTCTTCAAAAACTTTATATCTTCCAAATAACTTGCAAAGGCTGGCCATTCTTCTGGTTCCAAAACCATCTTCACCAACTGAGAAAAATCCGTTGCAAATGTAACAGTAAACTGTTTAAGATTCCTCATACATTCTATTTCCCAAATGAAAGCTTCTATCTCCGAGTGAAGTGGCGAATGACTCGCTCTTGTATCCTCGCTCCCATTAAACCATCAGAACCTTCCAGTTTACTATACCACCCTTGTCCTGAAAAGATTTCTTGAGTTTTCCATGATCCGTCCGTAAAAAATCATATACCTGGAATAGTCGATACCATCGCTGCTACTGGTAAGCGAGTTTGATTTATTCCATGCGTAAGCAAAATCTGTGGCTCAGCCCAAAGTAATGACTCCATTTCTGCCAATTTGAAAATATCTTTCGGTTCAATGTCCAAATTGATAAAAACTTTATTATTTCTACATTTTCATATATACCATAAGATCCATGCAAATTGATAATCTTCCATCTCCGGAGAAACCCTCCAAAATAAATAATCTATACTGGCAAAAAGGGACTGATTGGAAAATATGTGTGGATTCGATAGAATTCTTGATAACGCCTAAACCTGAACCGTCGGTGTACATTCAAAAAATACATGATTGAGAGACTCATCAGGTGCTTTACATCGTGCATAAATTGTGTCTCCTTTCATTCTTCTTGCCTTTAAATTTTTCTTAACCGCTAAACATCCTATACGAATTACCATAAAAAATGTTTTATGTTAGGTTGGCATCGTACTTTTTAGCATAAAGCCTTTAGCGGATGAAAAAAAAAGAATAAAGTATGCAGATGCTCACAAGCAAGAGACGACAAAAAAATAATTAAAAAAAAAAACTAAAAGGACGGGCGCACATGGTTTGTGATGTGTGATGGTAGTTTATAGAAGATCCACCGAAAAGTTTCCAAACTCACAAGGTAGCAAAAATGGCTGGTTCCATATAGGATCATGAAAGAAATGTCGTTTCCACAATTAATTTAAAAATTATGTTCCAAATTTCTCAGATAAAAGCTATACTTGAATGCATGTCTTAATCCATCAAAATTATATTGCAAAAAATGATTCTATAATCTATACATTAACCTAAAGTCTTAAGAATGCTAATACTTAAATGTATGTCTTAATCCTTAAATCTTAAATGTATCCCTTAAACCTTAAATCTAGGCATGTCCAATATGGTAAAACCGAGTCGTACCAGACCGAACCGAACCAAAATAGACAATACGGTGTAGTTTTGGTATATACCATATAAACCGAATGAATATGATTTTATAAAAACCGTAGGATTTGGATATGGTTTGGTTTATAACCGATTAAACCGAATAAACCGAATAAAACTGATCAAAAGTAGAAACATGTAAATATGTACATATTTTATAACGCCACATGAAAATATATTTGTTATATAAGTTATTCTTTTGTTAATAATTATTACCATATTTTTATAGTAATAAAAATCCTAATTTGAAAAACAATTAAAATATAACTAAATAACAATTCATCATAACTGAAGCTTTTTATTTTCTTAGTCTTCTTTTTTTAATCATTTTTTTACTTTCTTTTAGCATTGATTAAATTTAAGTGAGGGTTATAAATTTGATGGATAATAACTATTAAAAAATTCGTCACAACTTTTTTCTTATTTATAAACAAACAGAGTTTCACTCGAGGAAGCATGACTTTGATGCACACTAAATATGGAAGAGTGGAAAAACTTTTCTTTGATCATACTTCTCTTCTGTTTTTTATTTTTACTTTGGAGCTTTGATTTTAATTCTAGATTTTATTATTCCATCTGAAGGTATAAGCGTTTTTTGTTGTTCTTTTATTTGAAAATGTAATATTTTTTTAATAAGTGAATGCGATGACAATATGACTCTAAAATTTATATAATATCATCCCAAACTAAATAATTATGTTTTGGTATAAAACCGAATAAACCAAAAACCGGTGGTATATAAACCGAACTGAACCGAAGTAAATATGGATTTAGAATGGTAGTTATATTTTACTAACCGAAATACCAAAAAACCGAAGAAACCAAACCGAAACCGAACCGATATCCGGATTGAACATTTCTACTTAAATCCTAACTAGACGTTTATACGCATTTTAGAATTTTATAATAATTGGAGTATTTGGTATATTTAAATGAACATTTTTTGAAAGAAAAACATAATTCATCTATTTAATTCGTTTCACACTTGTTTTATTTTCTATGTTTTATTTATGAATGTGCTAGTCGATCAAGATGAGAGAATTTGTTATTAACCTCTTTCGTATTCATCTATGTAATCATAAAAACATCAACCGTAGTCCGTTCACCATATAAATAAATAAATAATGAAAAATTTAACAACTTTTATATTTATTGTTGTCAATTTAAATATATATTGTTATGACTTTTAAAAACTTATAAAGATATTATTAATTTGGAAAACATAAATTTCTGTTGATACTTTATCAATACTATTAAAAGGGAAGAAGTTTAAATAAATCTACCTAAAAATATTGTTTGGACCCTTTCATTAACAAATAATATTTTGATTTTACTTTGATTTGGACAAACAATGAATTGAATTGGAAAAGAAAAGTTGAACAAAGAGGAAAAATATAACGAAGAGAATTGAACGAATATTAAACATGAATGGTAGATAAAAAAGATGAACTTATGTTTTCATATTTTAATAGATATAATAAGCATTAAAGTACACGCACAATGAGACCATGAAGTTTTAAACTTCTTATACAATTTAACTTCCTAACCTAAGTATGTCAAAACACCACACATATGATCTATATTTAACAAGTGTCCTAGAAAAGTCAATAAATCAATTTAACAAGTGTCCTAGAAAACTCATACGAATATTAAAAACAGTAACGAGATTGTTATGGGTACATGGTGGAGTTAAATTGATATTGGGCATGTTGCGCCTGTTTAAGAATTATCTTCATTTTTTATTTTATTTTTTATGTTTTTAAAACATTTCCACTTGTTCCTCATCAAATTTAGAGGAGGAAATATTTCTTCATGAGTTCCCAAATATATGAGGAAAATAAAGAAAAATAGTGGGACCCATGTATTAACAGTTTGACAAAAATTTCAACTGAATTGGTAACATTTTTAAGGAACAACCAATTCATCATATATTTTTCCTAAAGAAAGGGTTACCAATTGAAGCCAATATTTTACGTTAAATTTTTCTAACAATCATTTAGTCAAAACTTTTATTTATTGGACCCATATCTTTTTGTAAACGAAAAGATTATACCATATATATACGACCACATAAATTTGGTTCACAAAAATATAATATAATGTACACTTTATTATACTTTTCTCTAAATATTATTTAGACTCATTAACTTAATAATTAAGATAAGTTTAAAAATTATATATTATGTTAATTTTATTTTAGTGATAAATAACAATTTAGTATTTAAGATAAGTTTAAAATTATCAAAATCCCAACAAATCCTTTTTTTTACTGCTCAACAAAAAATCTACAAATCTATACTATTAAATTAGCCAAAAATCTCTCAAATAAATCTTAAGTTTCACAACCTGATGAACAAATGTAACTTTTATAAAATGCACAAAAATATAATGAAAGGTTAGATTTGGGCATTAGGATCTTCGGGTCAAATATAAATATAGATCCAAGTTCTTTGTGTCTTGGGCATTTATATCCAACTAGGTATTTGAATTTTCTTTTTGTTCAGATCGGTTTCTTTTAGTTTCATGTCAGTTTGAGTCAATAATTCAAGTATCTGTAAAATGTACTATGTAATTTGCCTACGGAATGAGTCTAGCTCCATTCGAGTATTTAGGACCCTTTCACTAAAAAAAATATCCAATATTTTAAATATATTTTTAAAATTTGAAATTTACCCAAAACCTGAAACTATAACAGAAAATGGGAATTCAAAATTTAAAATAATATTTTTATACTCAGAACATATATGAATTACTCAAATATACTTAATATGAACAAAACATTCTAGGTACTTTGGGTACTCGGAGTCCAACAGAGATCCGCATGTCCTAAAAATCTAGTAGGTACTTTTTCCCAATCCCGAACCTAAACCTGTATTTCGTATTGGTTTGGTTTGTTTATCATATTTAGGTAAAATTTTCATACTTAAGAAATAATTACATAAGAGTGTTTATATAAAATCTCGAATAAATCTATTCATAAGTTATATAATTTTAAATAAATTTCTGTATTCGATATAAACGACTTTATAACATAATAATACACAATATACTAAAAATACTATCTCATATCCAACTTTGTATATAACCCATAAAATCCGCGCTTTTAAAACGGGGTCAAAATCTAGTTAAATTTTAAAAGGGTATTTTCAAGAATGACTTAAAAGTTCTGGTCAAACACAAATTAATGAACTTCTTTTTTATTTTAGTTTTGAAATTTTCATCCTAGTATTAAACTTTATTCATGAGAATGTCCTTATATTTTTCTCGTACATGACATCAAACATCCTCACCATCTTCATTTATTATGAAAATGTCATTGTTATAAATATCACCGATAACCATGAACAACCAAAAATTAAACTTTAAATGTTTTTTATTTCAGTTTTTCATATTCTTTACATTTCTTGTACACAAATTTTTTTTTTATCTTGCATTTGCTCTCTTATTTCATTTCAAAAACTCTCAATATTTCTTTTACAAAATAAATTTTTTTTTTAATTTCCTCACATGATTCTTGGCAATAAACGATTGAGTAATTTTCGTTTGAATCAATTGCTTCAGTACTCCTAAAAAAAAAAGTATTCTCGAGTACTCCTCCTTTTTTTATTTTAATATTTATTTAAATCACAAAAATTATTAAAAGACCTACCAACCAGACGAAATCTAGTTATTTACAAATTTACCAGACGGACTATCCAGACCCAAACCATATCCACCCGTTAAATTTGGATCCATACATAAAAATCTAGATATCAACTAAGTATTTCAAGTTTTACTCATTTTTTCTATTTTTCACTGAAACAAATCAGTCTTATTTTTTTCATCTTTTAATCACATGAGAACGGATAATCTTCAAATAAAAGACAAATCAAAATTTTCTCCAGAAAAAATAACGAAATAACAAATCATGTATTATCCATCGAAAGAGAAGAAAAAACAAACCCAGAATTGTATAACTTAGTAAAACTTGATATAACTATAAAACTTTGTACAACTTAGTAAAACTTTAAATAGTTTAGATTATATAGCTTAGTAATACTTTGTGAATTTTATGATGATGACTTAATTTAATAGTTACGTTTTTCTATGAAGTGTTGCTTTCAAAAGACAAAAATGAAACATAGAACAAAGTGAGAAGAATGGTGGTTTAGGTAGTGGAGATATGAAAAAAGAATGTGGATAAGAGTGGACGAGAAGGATAATAGAAGTAATATGGAAAAAAATTATCGTGGAGATGAGCAAAGGGAGAAAGAAGCAATGAAGAACAAATCAACCATTGGTAACCAATACAAGTGACAAAGAAAAAAAACCAATCATTGTCAACCAATACAAGTTTTTGTAATAAAATTTTGTTATTTATATTTATGTAACTCGGTATAACTTTGCGAAAGTTCTCCATTTTTGTTTGTCACTTTGTAGATCTTGAGACTACTTGTTTTGTGTTTGTTTAATTCGGTAAAAATTTATCAAAGTTTCATATTTTTGTTTGTCAAATTTATTATTTCTTTATTTTAGTGTTTGTGTAAATTTGGTTAAGCTTGAAAAAAACTTTACATTCCATTAAGGTGATATAAATTTTGATTAGTTATACATCCAAATTCTTACAACTACTAGAAATAAGAGAACATAGAACTATCATTATTTTCCTTGCACTATAGGGTTTCTCAATCTTCATAATTGCCTTAAGAAGTAGAACTTCTTCTTTTAACACACTAAATTTGTCGTTTGTGTTTATGTTACTTGGTTTGTTATTTATGTTCGTAGAACTTGGTGTAACTTAGGATAACTTTGCTCAAGTATCTCATTTTTGTTTGTCAAATTTCGTAAAATTTATTATTACTTTTTTTCTTTTCATGTTTGTGTAATTAGGTTAAAATTTGCCAAAGTTCGCCATTTTCGTATGTCAAACTTTGTATAACTTAGTATTTTTTTTCCTTTTGTACAATTCAATAAACTTTGTCAGAATTTTTGTTTTTCATTTGTCCAATTTCGAAAATTAAAAAAAACTTGTCACTGAACTAATTTGATAGAAGTTATGATTAACTGTATAACCAAAATCTTAGAAATACCATGACAGTAGGAATAAGACAACATACAACTATCAAATTTTTTTTTTCATTATTGGGTCCTTAATCCGCATTGAGAAACCCCACAGAGACATCAATAGTATTGGAAATAAGGATTTGGATCAGATTTGGAGAACTTCTCTATGATACCCTCGCCGCTGCATCAACACTTAATAGGTAGCTTCAGAGTTTTGACTCTTGATTGACAACTATATTCTAGAAAAAAACCCGAAAATTGCAGATTAGGTGAAGAAAGATGAAAAATGAGAAATGGGATGAGAGAAAATGGATTGAGAAGATAGTAGAAATGAGAAACCCTAAAAATTAAAGCAATTATAATTACCAACTTCGTTTTCGAGGTCTGGAAAAAACGAAAATTTTGGGGGGGGGGGGGAATTCTGAAATTTGGGCAGGAAAAGTTTTTACAGTTTTTTTGGGGTCGAACTTTTACCAAGTTTGTAGTTTTACAAAAAGCTTCAAAGTTTTACTTTTCTATTTTTTGCATTTTTTTTTAGTTTTACTGTACTCAAAAGATTTATATTATAGTTATACCATTTATATTTAGTCTTTTACAATCAGTTCCCATCAAATCATATTGTAATATGATTAATTTCATGGCGTATACAAGTTTTGTAATGTCACAAGGTCAGTACTAAGAAAAAAAAACATAAAAGAACATTGTATTTCATCTATTATAAATAGTACACAACTATGTGATGAAAATTTTGACTATAATTATTTTGAATTTAAATCAGAAAATACTAACAAATAATAAGCATAATGCTTGTAAACAACCAAACAAGTTTAGAATTTTGTATCTTCAATATTCTGTATTTTATCAGTTTTACTAAGTTTTATTTAGTTTTTTCATTGTCTTGAAGAATCATCTGGAATAATAGATGCAACTAATCATGGTGTGAATTTTCTTATTGTTCCTGAATTTAAACTTTTTCAAAAGTAAGTATGCATTTTATGTAAACTTTAATCGAAATAAATCAGAATTCTTAATATTCGGAGCTTAGAGTTCAAAATAATTAATTCAAAACAGTTATGGTATGATGCTTAATCAACTAAATCTTTCACATGTCTCCACGTTATCCAAATCAATACCTACATTGTCTCTATCTATAATAACAACATCTTCCACTGGCTCAGTCAACTTAAGATGTCGTTAATTTTTAATGGTCTCATAGGTTTTACTACCAATGAAATATAACTCAAATTTTACCTCTTTGTACATGGATTTATGGTCATCTTTCTGCATATCCTGTCCACTAGCATACAAACTACCTTCGTCTGGAAACCATTCATGACCATCTCCGGCTTTATAATAGTATTTTTAATAATCAAAGTGTATGTTTGTGAAAGAACTCGTCGTCTCACGTAAAAATCAAAATGATTAACATCAAGTTAGATGAACTTGCACGGTTTAACCATAAAATTTTACCAAGTTATATAGTTTTACCAATATAGTTATATCAAGTTATACAGTTTAGTTAGTACTATTTTATCTAGTTACACAGTTTCACATAGTTGTACATTATAGTTTTACCAACTTGTACGGTTATAGTTATACATAATTATACATAGTTATACCATTTTGTTCATACCAAGTTTTACTACATTTTTTAGTTTTTTAAATCAAGATAATAATCTGATACAATTTTTTTATAATTATACCAGTGTTTTTGATTATCCAAATAGATCTAGACCCAATGTTTTCAATTAGTTAATTATGAACACGAATTTGAAATTAAAGTTTCTAATTCTTCACGAATGAATTAATGGAGAAACGAAGAGTGTCAAAGTATTCTTAGGATTTTGAAGGAATATGAGGTAGTTTCTGGGCAGCTAATAAATTTTGAGAAGTCTTCAATTCAGTTTGGACATAAGATTGAGGAACCCGTTAGACAAGAATTAATGGACATTTTTGGAATTCAGAATCATGGAGGAATGGGATCCTAATTGGGTCTACCAGAAAATTTGGGGGGATCAAAGATCCAAGTTTTTAGCTTTGTCCAAGATCGTTTAAATAAAAGAGTTAATGGGTGGACTTTCAAGTTTTTTACAAAAGGCGGAAAGGAAGTGATTATTAAATCAGTGATTACGGCATTACCAAATCATACTTTGTCTTGCTATCGTTTACCTAAGGCAACTGTGAAAAAATTGACGAGTGCGGTATCACAATTCTGGTGGAGTCCATGGGGAAGTACATGAGGCATGCACTGGAAAGCATGGGACAAAGTATGTGTGGCTAAGGATGAAGGATGTTTGGGGGTTTAAAGACATCACTGATTTCAACACAGCGATGCTTGGTAAGCAGTTATGGCGTCTGATAGAGTGGCCAAACACTCTATTCTCTCGCGTCTTCAAAGGTCGGTATTTCAGTTGGAACCGATCCGTTCATATTCTTCATCATATGGCTGGCGGAGTATTGTTTCGGCTAGATCTCTGGTAAGCAAAGGACTAATCAAACGGGTGGGATCAGATTCTTCTATTTCAATATGGAATGATCCATGGCTCCCAACCACTCACCCGAGACCAGCAAATAAAAATCAACACAATTTATATCTGGACCTTACAGTGGAGTCTCTCATTGACTCTAACTCACACACTTGGAATTCACAGGCAATCCGGGCTTTGGTAGATCCACAGGATGCGAAACTTATAGAAAGTATACCACTAAGCAGGACTCATAGGATAGATAGGGATGGATGGCATTTCACAAAGTCTAGAAAATATACTGTCAAATCAGGATATCAGGTAGAACGGCTCTATCCAGATAAAGAAATACCACCATTATTAATTGGTCCCATAGTAGATGCCCTGAAGGCTTACTGCTGGAAAATATGTTGCCCACCAAAGTTAAAACATTTCCTATGGCAACTAGTGACATGATGTATAGCAGTAAAGAAGAATTTACATGTACGAGAAATACAAGGGGATATTTGTTGTGGAAGATGTGGAGCCCAGGAGGAATCTATTAACCATGTGTTCTTTGAGTGTCCTCCGACAATGCAGGTTTGAGCTCTTTTGAAGATACCATCAAATCCAACTATCTTTCCGACAAGTGCTCTCTTCACAAACATCGATCATCTGTTCTGGAGAGTGGTTTCGCAAATGGAAGATCATCAGTTTGCATGGATACTATGGTATATCTGGAAAGCTAGAAATAATAAAGTATTCAGTGATCTGAATATTGATCCTTTGGATACGCTTAAACTGGCAGAAACATAATCAACATTGTGGGTTGAGGCACAAATATTGAATGAGCTGAGGGCTATACCACCAATAGTAGCCACGATCCTGCCGTCAACTCCAGGAAGATGGTGTTTTGCGGATGGCTCATGGAAAGAGGGTGATACCTTTTCAGAATAAGGTTGGTATAGTACTTTAGAAGGATTTGATGGATTGTTGGGGGCAAGGAATGTTAGGGCTAGTCTATCTCCCCTTCATGCGGAGATAGAAGCGCTACTCTGGGCAATGGTATGCATGAGAAATTTACGTCAATTTCAGGTTACGTTTGCAACAGATTGTTCTCAATTGGTGAAGATGGTTTCCACACCAGAGGAATGACCTGCTTTTGCAAATTATTTGGATGATGTCAAGACCCTGAAAGATAGTTTTACCCGATCAAAGATTATCTATGTACCCCGAACGCAAAATATAAAGGCGGATAGACTAGCACGTAGTGTTAGGAAGCAGCCGTCTTTCGTCGTTTACATAGATGCAGATTACCCAATTTGGTTTACAGAATCAGTATGAGTCTGTAAAAGTCGATGATAAAAAAAAAATTAATGGAGAAAATGAATGTCAAATTGAATGGAGTTTGAACAAAATATGGGTTTGAGATCTACAATGGAGAGAGAAAAGAAGAAGATAGAATATAAGAGAGAATGATTTAAATTGGTTTAGCCGAAAAGGATAATTTAGACATTGGCCACGTTTTTGAAGAGTATGAGATAAATGAGGAGTATGCCAGAATTCGTAGGAGTATGCCAGAATACTTTTTGCCTCATTAAGAGCATCTGAGATTATGACTCCTTTCATTTGGGTTAAGTTAGAAGTTTTTGTGACTGGAGAAACTAAACATGAACTCTCACTGGATGTATGTATTATCGAAAAAGTTTTGGTTAAATCATATGTTAGTTTGGTAATTGACCATTTTGTAAATTTTTCTTAGTAGACCTTTGAATAGTTCTGCTAATATTTATTTGTAAGAAAAAAAATTGAATGGACTTTCCGATAAATTTCTACAAAACGATTATTTTAGCATCTGACAGCAATTATATATAAATCTATTTTTTAAAAGTATACTTTTCGAGAAGTCTTCAAAAAAATAACTGGAGCTACTTGATCTAGCACACATACCATTTTATCCAAAAAATAAAACCCAGTGATTAGTTGTGAAGGGATTGCTTTATTAACGATTAGCTTCTTCAAAATAACCTTCTGAGTAACACTTGCTACAACATTTTTAATCCTTCCATTCTGGTCCGGAGTAACTTTACGTTCTTCCTCAAGGAACTTGGTCATGGTTTCTTAACATTCTGATAGTCAACCATTGCATAAGTTTAAACTTACCAGATTTCTCCTTCTAATTCCAATGTAGCAGAGACTACCATCGTTGTAAATATGATTAACTTTAGGGCAGGGATCATCTATGAAGATGCAAGTAGAGCTTGTAGATGTCAATAGTCTTCTGTGACTAACTAGACGAAGAAATTACTGATATTAGATGCATTAGTCGTTACTACATAAGGCATGCGGAGTGGTGGGTTACTATGTGGATGCAAGATATGCTGAGTTGGAGAAGGATAAACTGAGGGTTTATGTCTTGACGTAGTCGTTGAAATAGTTGATGAGTCAGTGTGTGTCAAAGAGTGAACCAGGAAGCATGCAGAGTGGTAGAGACCATGTGGACGAAAGATGCTGAGCTGACGTGGGATAAACTTGAGGAGAAAATTTATATTGTGGAAAAAAGGCAAGAGATAAACTTGGAGAGCAAGTTTATGCCTTAAGGAATAAGTGCATTTCAAGAAAAAGAAAGTGTACTTATTGATATGGAAGTTGTCCATATCCATGTTCGTTGGAGGCTAGGATTTCAGGAACGTAGAGATCACTATAAAAGAGCTATGGAGTCGTGTGTATTCCATAAGACATTGGCTATTATTATGGAGGAATGGTGGAAATCCCTTAGGGCTGTTCTTGGGTCGTGCTGAAATAGTTGCTGAAGTACTAACGATGGAGAGACAAGTTTGGGTAGATTAGGAATCTTTCAGTAGCAGCTGTTAGGGTGTTAACATGCTGTATAAAGCTGATAAACAAGTCCTGTAATAGATCGTTTAGGCGATTTCTAATAAAGCATAGTTGGTTGCTTGTATCCGATTGTCTCTTTGATTTATCATATGCATTACCTTATTTTGGTGTCATCTTTGCACTAACAATTGGTATCAGAGTGGGGCACCTAAGTTATCGGTGTGATCCTGAAGGTGAAGATGTACACGATTGTTCTATGCAGAAAACAATCATGTTGAAGGATGGCATGTATGATCATTGGAAGGTGCGAATGAAGCTGTTGGTTCGAGGAATCAATGATGCTGCGTGGATAGCTGTGAAGACTGGGTGGCAGGAGCCTACCATATTTTCCGCAGAGGGGAAGATGTCCAAGCCTAAGGAGCCAAGATAAGGAGTGGTTCAAGAGGTATTTCAAGAAGTAGTTCAGCGGATGCGTCAGAGGCTGATCCAGTACGCATGAAAAAGCAGACGGGTGTGTCTGTGATGTTTGTATTGACATCTAAGCATCTGTTTTAGCTTAGTATGCAATCAAGCAGAGGGAGAAGAGTATGGTGATGAACGTCCTGATGTAGATGGTGCTTATCTCGTGGGAGAGAAAAGTATATCTATTGTAAAATATGAAGATAGTGCAACTCTCGTGGGGGAGAATGGCATATCAAGTGTGGAAGTTTCCAGGTGAGGAAACGTGGTTGTTGAACCAGAAGGATATTGTGCTTGATCGGCACACAAAGCTAAAAGGGGGAGAATGAAGATGCAAGTGAAGCTTGTAGATGTCAATAGTCTTCCGTGACTAACTAGGCGATGAAGTCACTGATGTTGGATGCATTAGTCGTTACTACATAAGGCATGCGGAGTGATAGGTTACCATGTGGATGCAAGATATGCTGAGATGCAGAAGGATAAACTGAGGTTTTATGTCTTGACGTAGTCGTTGAAGTAGTTGCTGAGGCAGTGTGTGTCAGAGAGTGAACCAGAAGGCATGTAGAGTGGTAGAGACCATGTGGATGCAAGATGCCGAGCTGGCGTGGGATAAACTTGATGAGCAAGCTTATACCGTGGAGAAAAAACAAGAGATAAACTTGAGGAATAAGTGCATTTCAAGAAAAGGAAAATGTAGTTATTGATATGGAAATTGTCCATATCCATGTTCCTTGGAGGCTAGGGTTTCAGGAACGTAGAAATCACTATAAAAGAGCCATGGAGTCCTGTGTATTCCATAAAACATTGGCCAATATTATAGAGGAAGGGTAAAAATTTCTTAGGGGTGTTCTTAGGTCGTGCTGAAGCAGTTGCTGAAGTACTGACGATGGAGAGACAAGTTTGCATAGATTATGAATCTTCAGTAACAGTTGTTAGAGTGTTAAAAGGCTGTGTGAAGCTGATAAACAAGTCTTATAAAAAATTGTATAGGCGATTTCTAATAAAGCATAGTTTAGATTGCTTGTATCCGATTATCTCTTTTATTTGTCTTCGGTATTACCTTATCATGGTGCATCTTTGCACTAACAGTCTGGGATACAAAGAAGTAATATGGCATTTTTGGTAAATATACAGGAGTTTTAGCAAAAGATGGAGGTATCCGAAATAAAGTAATATTTGATATTTACACAATAATACTGTACTAGGTTAAGATCCACGCCTTGCGCGGAATGAACATTATATATATAAATTATTTTATATATTATATGTTTATAACATATTATGAAATAATAAATATATATTGAATAATTAAAAAGTCATTATCTACTACTTATATAATTAAATTAGTGCGAACATATAAATAAATATTATAAATCAAAAAAAAAATTCTATTTGAGATGATATATAATTAAATTTAAATGATAGTAACATATATATGGTATATTTTAATATTAATATATATTAGATGATGTTTTTTGCTCATATTTTTTTTTATCATTTGTATATGTTATAGCAAGAAGTCTAAATTAGTGATAACAAAATTTTCATTGTGGGATTAATGGATTAAGTAATTTATAATATTTTAAAAAATTAAGTTGTCAATATTGTTTCAAAATTTTTATCAAAAAAATGTTCAAAGTAAATTTCAAAATTAAGATATTTATGTATTTTTATATGGCATATAGCTTAATTTAAAACGATACATATATTATATATCTTTTATTTTTGATAATTATTAAATGAGACTTTTAACTTATATTATTTTTTTAAATATTTGTATCATGTCATAACAAAAGTTTTAAATCATAGATCACAAAATTTGAATGTGAAACTTTTAACAGTTTTAGTAATTTATACTCGTTTTTAAAAATTCAAAATATAATATATAAATAATTTTTTTAAATTTTTGTTATATGGTTACTATGATTGTTTAATTTATTTTAATAGCTTAAAATTAAAAAAATATAATTATAATACACACTTATTTTTATCAAATCTTTATTATTCAAAATAATTAATTGTCATATATACTTTAGCCACATTAGGCAATTCCGTAATCTTATTTAAGGAAATAATGAAGCACATTAATAATGTATTATTGTTGTTTAATAAAAAACTTATTATATATTTAGATGGATCAACCTATTTCTCTAAGGATTCTAAGAATCATTCTAGCGGTGATACGTGGATACAAAAAAATGTTGCAATGCTTCTCAAATAATATATAGGGGATACTTTTATACTTACTTTGTTAATATCAATTAATTTTGATGAAAATACATAATATATATTTAAGAAAGATCAATACATGTAAACCGTAGGAAATCTTTTAGTTACCTAAAATCACATGTATACTAAAATATTATATTTTATCATAAAGTAAAACTAATTGTAAATTAAACACAAAACTATTTTTGGCAACTAAGTAATACAAAAATACTAGAAAAAATAAATGAAATTAAATAGATTTATTGCCATCTGACATTTATTCGTTGTGAACAAATATATATATATATATATATATATTTTTTTTTTTTGATAAACAAATATATATATACAGTGAAATCTCTATAAATTAATAATGTTGGAACTACATCAAAACTATAATTTTTTTTATTAATTTATAGAGATATTAATATATCGATATACTAATTGAACCAAAAACTCAATTTGGGACTATAAAATTATATTATTTTATAGAAATTTTTAGTGTATATTAATTTATAGAGTATTAATTTAAAGAGGTTATACTATATATATATATGTGAAAATTATAGCACCCATGTGCCTTTATTTTCTTATAATATGTTTGTTTTAAATGAAGAGTTTTCTACAATTATCCAGTGTTTAATTTCCAGGTTTATTTTTTTTATTTTAAAATCTTATGAATATTTTTATTTAAGGTTTAATTTCTAGGTTGCAACTTCTCCATTTTTTTTACAATTAGTAATAATATATAATGTTTTGTATTGAATGAAAAAATTAGACTGAAAATATTTGAATGAGTTGATGTAGAGTGATAAGGTATGTGATATCTATTTGGCTGAAAATAAAAGTAATTCACCACTTTTCTATTTAAATAAATCGTTAAAGTAATAATTTAAGGCAAAATTATTTGGGGATTGGTTTTGAGTATGAGACCATCTCTAATAATCCCTCATTTTAAAGAAAACCCTAAAAATGAGGTAAATCCTTCTCTAGTGATGCATTATTTTGAGAGGTAAAATGTTTTATGAATAGGGTTCCCTCATATCCGAGGAAACACTATTTACAACAACTGTTTAGTGTTAAATTATTTTTTATATTTTTTTCTTTAAGCTTTTATATAATTTTATTTTATATTTAAAAGGATTCAATATTTCATTTTATTTTTAACGAAATTATTAATACGTTCATAGTATATTTTTAAGTTTATATAAACCTTGTATATTTTTTAAAACTAATCTAGATTTAGTTAAAATAAAATTATATTTACACAAAATATGTAAGTTTTGTAAAATAACAGACACGATTAGAATGAATAATATGTATTAAAAATAAATATACTTGAAATATTTCTCTTGAAAGAAAAAAATGAGAAACCCCATTGAAACAAAATACAAACTATTGAATTTACTTAATTTGTGAAAAAAAATGAAGTAACCTATTGTAGAGGGCGTGCCACCCTTTTTCTACTTAATTCACTTAGTTTAGCATTTATTGGCATTACTTTGATGTATTCAGCAATTACGGGTTGAAGAATTTTACTACTCTTTAAAATAAGTCTTCAGTCCACTTCGAAATTAACATCAGATTAAATCACATAGGTTCGACGATAGCTCAAACTCTATATGGATATGTTCTTCCTACTTGATTTGGTCTCGTTCCTTCCACAATGTTTTTTATTTAATTTTTAGACATCTAATATATAGTTTCTTAAATTATAATTTCTAAGACGATATTTACACTCCACCAATCTCCACACACAAAATGTGATATATCTTCAAACTTCGTAAACTATTTATCTATCCAAATGAATAATTCCAAAAATCAGTGACACGAAGGGAATCTTTAACTTTAGTCCAACGGACGGAATGAAAAGTGGAGATTGCTTCCGATCCTCGACAAGAAAATTCTCCTTTTATATATGTGGGAAGGAATGATCTCATCTTCTTCCCAATAAAAAGTGGGAGAAATGAAGTTACATATAACACACGAAGATAATCCCCGGAATTCTTATGAAACCGTGTTGGAGGTTGTTGAAAGGAACAAATTGGAACCGAAGCATGGAGAGGCGGAACTATTGTCCGAGTTCATTAAATTGTTGGGCAAGGAGAAGGAAGAATGGGGTGGAGTGAAAGCAATGACAGTGTGTGTGGAAGAGTATCGACTTCAAGAGCCAAATGTAAAGGACGCCACCTGTAACGACTTCGAAAGATTTTTGTTTTCCCCCAGTCGTAAAGTGATCGTTATCAAAGTATGCCTGATAGACTGATTTTGTTTGATAAGTTGATTCTACATAATCTGTTACTTTGTCTCTGCCTATTTGATATTGCAGGAGGCTGAACCATTAGTTAACTATATTTGTTCACTGTTCTGGGTTTTGTAACAAGGTAAAATATATGTTTGGGTGTTGTGTGACATGTGCAGGGGGACGAAGGTTCAATGACTAGCAAGGCGGTTATTGAAGCAAATCGAGAAACACGGAAGGTCCGTTTTAAGGTTTCCAAACCTCTCACTTTCTTGTTTGAAATATGTAATGAACAAGAGTTGTATTTAGTGGATATTAATGTCAATACATTTATATAAATTTAAGCTACACCTAATCCTAATACAAAAAGGAAGAATTCATATAGTTCAAAAAAAGGAAAAATTCACATAGAAAAATCAAGAATTGGTAATTATCTATAGAGGATGATATATATATATATATATCTCGGATATATTCTATATTCTAACACTCTTCATCCTCTATATTCTCTTCCATGTCTTCAGGTTATGTTTATTTTCGTAAAGAACTAGATACTCATATAGAACCTGAGCACTGGAGTTGCTCTAACAAATACAAAAGTTAGTAATAATCAACAAACATACCTAGAACTGTTAATGATAAGAGGCAAGATTCTGTAGCCAAACAGACTTTGTTCTCAATGAATTTGTTTTAAAATATTAATCAATTAGTAATTTGCACACAAAAAATGTGTCAGAAATATCATACATATATTAATATAAACAAAAGTGAAAAGATTCCTAATAAGAACTTTACACTATATTCTTGGTCCCAACTATACATTTTTTGTTTAAAATCCGAAATATACATGTTTAAAAGGTCTGTATTGGTATTGTTTTTTTTTCTTTCGATAAGGGAAAGTTCATGTTGTGGTATTATGGCCTTTGGGTGACCTTTGTAGGAGCCAGACCATCCAAGTTCTAGCAAAGCTGTTAAACAAGATCTGCCAAAGGCTTCAGGTTCTTTAAAGGTTTGATACACTAAACATACAATATTGAGGTTTCATATGCTCCCACTTTCTTGCTTTAAATATGAATGTTCAGGTCAAAATCTATATGAGAAGCATATTTTAGTTTTTTGGGAACTTAGTCTCCGCATAATCGGATATGTTCTATATTCTAACACTCTTCATCCTCTATATTCTCTTCCATGTCTTCAGGTTATGTTTATTTTTGTAAAGAACTAGATACTCATATAGAACCTGAGCACTGAAGTTGCTCTAACAAATACAAAAGTTAGTAATAATCAACAAACATAACTAGAACTGTTAATGATAAGAGGCAAGATTCTGTAGCCAAACACACTTTGTTCTCAATGACTTTGTTTTAAAATATTAATCAATTAGTAATTTTCACAAAAAAAAATGTGTCAGAAATATCATACATATATTAATACTAACAAAAGTGAAAAGATTCCTAATAAGAACTTTACACTATATTCTTAGTCCCAACTATACATTTTTGGTTTAAAGTCCGAAATATACATGTTTAAAAGGTCTGTATTGGTATTTTTTTTTTTCTTTCGATAAGGGAAAGTTCATGTTGTGGTATTATGGCCTTTGGGTGACCTTTGTAGGAGCCAGACCATCCAAGTTCTAGCAAAGCTGTTAAACAAGATCTGCCAAAGGCTTCAGGTTCTTTAAAGGTTTGATACACTAAACATACAATATTGAGGTTTCATATGCTCCCACTTTCTTGCTTTAAATATGAATGTTCAGGTCAAAATCTATATGAGAAGCATATTTTAGTTTTCTGGAACTTAGTCTCGGCATTATCGTTATTGCAGCTTAAACCATTGATCAAATAAATGTGAAGTTTTTAAGATCTTAACCTCGTCTATATTTGTTCAAAAGACCATGCTATTTAAGGGAAATCCATGTTTCGTGATATTATTGACATTTGCAGGGGACAGATGATCCAAGCACTAATATAGCGATTATTCAAGCTACAAATAAAAAAATACTAAAGGTCTATCATTTTACACTGAGAGGCCAACAGTTAGGTTTCCTGTTCTCTTTTCTTTTGCTTAAATATTAAACGTGTAGGTAAAAATCTATATGGGAACTGGGTGGGACACAGACTTTCCAAAGCTTCATAGAGGTTCCTCTCCGGATCTCTTTGTGAATGTAATAAATTCAGTCCAAGACTTGTTTTATATTGATGGCTTTGTTGATGACACCAAATATAGCTGATTTTAGTTCCTCGGGTCTTTAAACAGCTCATGATACATGGTGGCAAGATCCGGAAGACTGTCCACAAACGCAGTTGGACACCCAGTTGGGGAAAGGAATTTGAGTTTCCGCTATCTAGTTTGGAAAATGATGAGCTTGTTGTTGAAGTATATGACCATACCCTAATATTTAAGGACAAACTTGCTGGTACTTTTCGTCACCGGGTGTCTAAGCTGCAACCAGGTATACAAGCAATTCCTCTATCAGATGAAGTGGGGAAACAGGCACGGCTGCTCATGCGTTTTATGTTTGTTTGAAATGGATCAGGCCTATATGTTACTTTTACTTTATTGTTGTGTTTTTGGTGTGTGTGGTATAGTACTTGTGAGTTGTTCCATTTGTAACAATCAATACATGGTAAGTATTCTTGTCGTCAAAAGAATGGTGAATGTATAGTATTGTTACGTACTGGTGGGTTGTTCCATTTGTAACCATCACTACATGGTAAGTATTCTTGTTAACAGCTGGAATGCTCTTTTTTCGGAAAAAAATCTCATGTAACCCTACTCACATGCTCCCATCGCTTTTAATGAAATGTGAATTTCCGAATATACCATTCATTATTAGAGATAATCCAACTAAATTTAGAGAATTTGTACTCCCTACATACCAAATATTTCCTATTTGCACTTCATACCCTATTTCCCCCCAATTTTCTTCCCCCTATCATTAACATTTTCCTCCCATTCTATGGTATCCCACCCTTTTTAGTATATTGAGCTAATTTGCTCCTAAATTTAGTGGTATCTAATCCAACTAAATTTAGAGAACTAAATATAATAAGAATGAAAAATTATAACCAAAAATTAATAAATAATTAAAAAACTTAAACAAAACTCAGTTTGGAAAATAAAAACTAAGAAAATATAATAAACAATACATTTTAGTTAGAATACATAATATATCATAAGAATGATGAAAATTTATTCAAAAATAATAATTTAATGAAAATATATAAGTTTCAAAAATATAAAGTTTAATGAATAATATGTTTACCATATTCACATTTTATTAAAAATTATGCCGAGTTTTTTTCGGTAATTATGGAAAAGTATAAGTAATAATTATTACATAATCATACATATATTTTCAAAAATTATTTTGTAAAAAATAATATATATATATATATATATATATATATATATATATATATATATATATATATATATATATATATATTGCTCCATTCAAATAATTGTAACTATCATCTATTTTAACACTTAACTATATCTTGACCCGCGCAATCGCACAAGTGTTTATTTTCAATTACATATATTTATTTATTTATTTTAGATTATTAATGGTATACATTTTCAACGTTAATCATAAATTTAAATGTTTATATAACTATTTCAAATACAATAATTTTATAGATTACATGTTATAATTAATCAATTGTTTAAAACTGTCACGTGTATTTGCCGATTCTTATATATATATATATATATATATATATATATATCTTATTGTATTTGTATTATTTACTAAACAAATTAATATACGCATGACATAACATATTTGAAAACTATTTTGTAATTATATTATTCTAAATACTGACCCGCCTTTCAAAGTTTGATTTCTCTTTAACAATATTTTTTACATTTATTCATTTTAGATAATATAGTATCGCATATACAAAAGTCTATGATATGTCAATTGTTTTACATGTATTATCTAGTTTGCTAATGTTAAGCCATTTTATCATTATATTATACTTTTTAACATAAATAGTTTTTTATTTATGAAAATAAATTTATAAATTAATAAATTTAATACAATTTTATCATATTTAATTCAATATAATGATTTTATTTTAACCTAACTATTATTATAAAATAGATAAAATAGGATAAAATTTTTATTTTCATTTTATAAATGATAACCTAATATACATTAATGCATGATAAAAATTCATTTCTAATTATGATATCAGTGAAAAATATAAAAAAAAATTTTGAAAATTAAAATATTGCCAAAATATTTTTTCAACAGATTTGTTAGAATTTTTAATGTACATATACAATATATATAGAGATATATATATACTATTAAAGCAGGATCCTATTGTCTTTTTTACCTTAGCATGCCTTCTTCTTTACTAACATTGCATGTTTCATTAAGGACAATCAAGTAATATTAATAAAACATTTATATTGGGTCATTTTATTCAGATCCAGCCCACATTATATCTCTCTTGGGCCATTTGGGCGATTAAGAAATCAGATCCAATTCTCACATTTTTTTTTTCTTTTAGGCTATTGAGTCCAAGTTCAAATATTTTTTTTTCAACTATTTTTAATTATTATTTTTTTTAATATAATTTAAGCATTCATAAAAAATTGAATTTTTTCATTGAAAAGTATAAATCTTTATTAAAAGTATAAATTTTTTTTATTAAAATATTAACCACATAATAAAATTAATTTATCAGAGTTATACCAACTTAATTCATTAAAGAAATAAAGTTTAATTTTTTAAACATAAATAATCTTTTAAAATGAAACTAGATTTCCACCCGCACAACCGTGCGGTATATATTTTCACATTTATATATATATTGATATTTGTTTTACATAATTATTATATATTTTTAATGTTACTCACATATTTAAATGTTTGTATAATTATGCCAAATATAATAATTTTATATTTTCATGATGTAAATTAAAATCATCACATATATATGTTGCTTATTATATATTTGTCCTATTGAATTTGTATTTGATTACTAAACTAATTTTTTTTAATGCATGAAACAACATATATGAAAACAATTTTGTATTTAATTTATTATAATCATGATCCGTAATTCAAATCGCTAGATTTTTTTAGTAATTTTTAAATGTTTATTAATTTTATATAATAAATTACTGTATATTAAAAAGTTTAAGATAAGTTAAATTTTTATACATGTATCATATAGTTTACTAATATTAACCCGTTCTACTAACATATTATATTGTCAGCATATATATTTTATATTTATGAAAATAAAATATGTTAACGTACCAATTTAAAATAATTTTATCATATTTTGTTCAATATAACATTTTTATTTAAAAATGATAGATATTATTATAAAATTGATAAAATAGGATATAATTTTATTCTTTTAGTATTATTTCATTACTAATTACAAAATTAGTTGAAAATTTTTATATTTAATTTATGACAATTAAGATCTTATTATAATCTTTTTCAAGAGATTTGTTAGAATTTTATTTTTTTTTAAATAAAAGATATTATTATTAAAGTAGTTAAAAACATTATATATATTAGCATTAGTGATATACATTTAATATAAATTTTAAATGATGGTCCAAATAAAAATATCACTCATAAAAAATCATGATTTTTATTTTATTAGAAAACAAATTTGAAAAAATTAAAATAGAAATAAATATTTATTTCTAACAAAATCTTTAAAAATTATTGGTAAATGTATTTTTGAAATTAATTAATTTCATTTTATTTAAAATTTCGTTTATAAACCAAAACTATATTCAATTTTAATTTCTAATTATATTTTATGATAATTTAAAGTAAAACTAACTAATTTTTGAAAGTAAATTTAAAAAGATTCTAAGAAGATTTAAAAAGATTTTGTTAGAACATTTTAAATATATTCATTTGTATTTCAAATAAAAAGATAAAGATATTAAAAGATATAATAATGAACTTATGTAAAATATGATATTTTTTAAGAAGGTCCAAACTAAAAAAATCACACATGAAAAGAAGTTATGACTTCTGTTTTAATATATTAGATACAATAAATAAAGATAAAAAATTTAAGTCTTCTATAAAATAAAACACAAATATATGAAAATATGACATTTACTAAATAATTTTCAATTGAAAAAAAAAACATAATAAACTCGCGTTTTGAAAGCGCGGCTCAAAATCTAGTCTAATCTATTAATTCAGAGTCCTATTTTTTATCTACTTATAATGTTGTCATCTAAGTTTTGGACCTATTCAAATTGTGAATATAATATATAAAGTAAACTAAGACAATTTCTGTTGTGGGACTAAATCAAAAATAATCACTATTTAATTTATGATTTACTATTTTACACACATTTAGAAAAAAAATGCATACAAACCAAAGTTGTGGTGTTGACTACATTCCTAATTTATTTTTATAGTATAGTTAGTTTATATGCATTATCCCATTTTATAAACCAACATTCACCCAAAATTCTACCCAAAAATAGAACTGACTGTGACTATATAAAACTTAACTAATAACAGTTTATAATAATTATAAAAATGTGACATTCACATATTTAGACAAATTTATATGTAGGATATTCATTTTCAACTTAATAAGGTATATATTATGTGCTTAGTTAATAGATTAGGTTTGTTCCAACCGTGAAAAAACGTATTCTAAGAGTTTACTAGAGTTTGATCTGCACACCGCGCGGATGTTTATTTTTATTTTTATAAATAAATATTTATTTGTATAAGCGATAATCTATATTTTAAAATTTGTTCGTTTAAATGATTGTCTAGTATGACCTTTCTAAACATGTTTATCTTATAAACCATCAATTATATCAGTAATATTTTTTGAATATGATTTGTATATCCGTACAAATTGTATTTTTTTATGGATCAAATGTACTTTTATTTTTTAAAATATATGGTGCTATTATTTTCTACTTCCAGCATTTATCATACTAAATTTACATTGGACTATTATTTATATGAAAATATATGTAACATAATATATTTATATATTGATCTATATATTATATAAATGGTTCTTTTTATGTGACTTTTATTTTAGTTATTACTTATATATAATAAAAATATAATTATATAGCTTTTAAAACAATATTGTTCATTAACTATAAGCTAGGTAGATAATTAAAAATAAAAAAAAAATCTAAAAGGTAAGTTAATTAATATGTATTTAATTATGATATATATCTATTTATTAAAACTGAAGTACACATTTGAGTTGTTTGGAAACAAGTATAGGAATTTAAATCAGATTGTTTGGAAATATGAATAAAGCATTAACCAAATCGAAATGAGTAGAATTACAATTTTGGTTCCTGACCCGTTTGTCTCCTAAACCAGCTGGTTTAATTAACCATACAATTTTGAAAACCACGCTCATAAAATAGAAATTTTAGATATGGACACAATAATTAGCTAACTAACATATCTATGTAAAAATCGTAAGTTTAACAGCAAGAATCTCTCGCGCAATCTTAGCAACAGATCTTAGCAACAGGATATTACCTAATTATTTCATCCTAAACTTTCTTGTTAGGTGTTGAGTGCTCACGCCATGGCGTCCAGTCCGGTTGTTTCAGTTTGAACTCTCGGGTCTATTCACTCAACTATGCGCTTGATGTCAGCTGAGATTGTGAGCGTGAGAAGATCATCAAAATCCAGCTACTCTGTTGATGGCATAAGATGAACCGGCAACCAAGGAAACTTGGTGAACGCCACCCTCGAATGCTTTCTATCAATGGTTGAGAACGGGGATTGATAATCTAAGGATAACTGAACTATTTAGCGGAATGCACCGGTTTAGAGGTGGTCGAGCGAAGCTAAAGATGTTTAGTTACATGTAGATCTTTGTTCAAATCATGTTCGTAATCAAAGTTTGAATTCCAGTTGCGGGTTGAATCTTTTTAGTTTAGTTTAATTTCCGCTGGTGTTTAGTTTAATTTATGTAATCCGCTACTAGTTTTCTTTGTAATTTCTGTCGCAAACTTAAAAACTTGGTATAATATTTAACATTTTACCAAAAAAAAAAAACTTTCTTCCCACGTATTTTGTTCTTCAAGGTAGATATTTTCTGGCTCTCTTATCTCATGATTTCCTTAAAACATGACGGATGCCTTCCTAATTAGTTACAATAATCTGCACGAACAAATAAAATAATATTTATTTTATTAAAATATAAGTACTTTTGAAAATTATTTAGAATCATAAATAACATTTTTTTAAAAAATATATAATATTGGAGAAAAACCCAAAGATAGCACTAAAAAGTTTTGGTCACAAATATAGACTAAGAATCAAAATGACCAAAATGTTTCATTAAAGAGGTAAATATACATTTATACTTATAGGGTTAACTAATCTAAACCTTAGGGTTTAGAGTTAAGGGGTGGAGATTTGGGATTGAAGTTTAAAATTTTATAAAATAAAAAAATAAATATTAAAAACTTGAAAATAAAAATTTTAAAAATAGTTTCAAAAAGTAGTTTCGAATTACAAAAAGAAAATTTTAAAAAAATAATTAAAAAAATTCGAAACAAAAATGTTTTAAAAAAAATATATAAAAAAATTCGAATTTGAAAACATATTATCTAAAACTATAAAAAACAATTATTTTTTAATAATTTTTATTATTTTTTATTTTATTTTATTTTATATATCTAGGGTATTAGGGTATTTTTACCTATTAAATGAAATATTTTGGTCATTTTTCTCTTTGTGGTCTACTTTTATGACCAAAACTTGAAAATAGTCTATTTATGAGAATTGCCCATTATATTGTTTGGAATAGCAGTATATTAAGAAAAAAAGTATTAATGGGCTTATGTGAATTCTATTATATTACGAGAAACTATATATTTAGACTATCTTTAAAATATACAAAAATGGTCTAATCTAATAACCTAAAACATCTTTTGTCTAAAATAAATTTTATATATATATTTCAAATAAAAAATATACATATATTCAAAAATTGATTTTTACTAAAATGTTTTCCAATAACCATTATCAAAAAAATGTTTTCAATATATATAAGAAAAATATAATACAAAGCTCAATTTTAAACAACAGCTTATATTATGGTTTTTATATTTCACATTAAGTTTTATAAATATAATATATATGATTATTTATATGATGATATTTATAAAATATTATTAATTATATGATTACTTATATGATGGTATGTATAAAATACGATTAATTATATGATGATACATATATGATATATAATAGTGGCTAGGGATGGGTGTTACGATACTCATTCGGGTTCGGTCTGGTCTCTTTGGATTTCAGATTTTCGGGGTCAAAGATTTTAGTCCCATTCGGATATTTCTAAATTTTGATCCGGGTTCGGTTCGAATCTTTGCAGGTTAGGTTCGGATTCGGATAATCCATTTAAATGATTTTTAAAATTTTAAAATTCATTATATACTTTAAATTTCTGAAAATCTATAAGCAAAATAATATATTACATATAAATTTGAATAACATCTGTCAGAATACCTAAACTTAACATATAAATTGATTCGGTTTAAATATTTGGATAGAGAATTAATAATTATTTTAAGTATTTTTGGTATTTTGAGTACACTTTAACGATTTTAGATGTCTACTTTTGACAATTTGTATATATTTTCAAGTATTTAAACCAACTTAAAAATATCTTTTATATTCTGGATGTTTTTATATACATTAAATCTACAAACAATTAATATATATATATATATAAGTATATAAATCTATTTCGGATATATTCGGGTACCCATAATATTTTAGTTTGGATCAGATTCGGTTTCAGTTCTCTAAATACTAAAATTTTGAATAATTCAAATATTTAATCAATTTCGGTTCAGATTTGATACTACCTTTTTGGATCGGGATCGGATCGGTTTTTCAGATTCATGTTTTTTGCACAATCCTAATAGTGATACGAAAAACAAACAGCAACATATTTTTGAAAAATACATCCGTGCGGGCGCGCGGATTAAATTCTAGTATAATTAATTATTTCCAAACACACATATATATATATATATATATATATTGGAAAATACAAATAATACTAAAAGTTATATTTATTAATTATTGTTTTCATGATTTTTTAGTTAGAATTTGATGTTAGAAATACATTAATTAAAGATGAAAAGACAAAGAATCCTAAAAGGTAGGTTAATTAATAACTTTAGTGGCATGCCATTGTAAATAACTTGCAAAACCAAGGAACAGTTTAAATTTGTACTTCTCTTTTAATAGATTAGATTTGATTTGTTAGTTAATCTAACAACCTCTTATAGAAAAAAATTAATACATTATTAACAAATTGCAATCTTCATAACAATATTTTTCATGCAGTTATATTTGATTGTATATCTATGGTATATTTTGTTGGATTCGGTTTAGTAATTTACTTTACATTTATATGAAATTTATATTAAAAAAAATACTAAACATGATGAAGAAATCAACTGAATATCCCTACAAACGAGCAAACTTCTACTATATTTAAGAAATAATATATTTTTTTTTTGAACAAAAATTATATTATTTATTCAAACAAGATCTATAATATTTTAAATGACGATTTCTAACTGAAACATTTCTGTTTTTAGTTATCAAATTAAAATGACCAGTTTTCGATTTGTCAAATTAAAATGAAAAAGATGTCCATGATGTGGATCAAACTCTAGAACCACATTAAGATTTATCAAACTTATAGAAGTTACAAGGCATAATATACATTTTTTATTTCACGGAATAAGTTGTTTCTTCCTCGGCCAAAATAATTGACAATTACACAGTTTTTAAGAATGAACTAGATTTCGACCCGCGCTTTCAAGCGCGGGTTCTTTTGTTATAGAAAATTTTGATATAAATTAGTATTTTGTGATTGTTTTACATTATTATGTTACAAAGTCGAATTATATAAAAGAACTAATTTTAAAAAAATTTATATAATTCATGAATTAGTTTATTTGAAATTTTGTATAAATCTTATGTAATTCTCTCGTACGCATGGGTATTTTACATGGACTCCAAAAACCAAACCAAAATCAACTCGAAAATACTGGTTCACGTCGGGTTCAGAGAAAAATACGTATTTGTTTTTGGAAATACGGGTCTCTGTTAGCGTCTGAAACCTGTTTGGGAGCAAAAGTACCCAAAATGTTTGTGTATATTAGATATATTTGTGTATTTTGGATATGTTTTTGGTATACATATATTTTTGAGTTTTTGGTTTGAATTTGCGGTTATAGTTTTGGATTTCGAGTAAAAATTCAAATTTTAAAAATATATTTTTGGGTATTCAGATACAATTTTGGGTATTTTTTTTGGTTCCTCGGTCAAATTTCGAGTACAATTTTAGGTCTTTTGAGTATTTTCTGATTTTTCGGGTATTTGTTTAGATTTTAGATATTTTTCGTGTTTCGAGTATTTTTATGTTTATCGAGTTTTATTTGAGTCCTAAATATCTGAACGGATCCATACCCGTTACGTAAAAAAAATAACATATATTTTATAGGTATTTGAATTATGGAGTCCAAACCATCCATATCCGAAAGAAACCAATCCGAACCCAAATAATTTTTTTTCTAAATACCTAATTAGGTCCAAAAACCCCAGACCTAGCAAACTTCATTGATTCGTTTTATAAAATTTTGGGTGGAAAATACTTTTCAGGTTTGATCAATAATGTTTAATAGGACATGGCTCATTTATATTTCAAAAGTTGATCTCGTAAGAAATTTTTTGATCTAATGGAAGAGGATGGTATATATGACAATGACCCCTACATATTGAAATTTCGGTGCCGTTTATATGTATATATGTTAAATTGAAGGAAGTTGATTTAAGTAAAATAACCATTTGAAACATTTCATATATGTTGTTATGATCTTATTAAAGTGGGTGAGATTTACTTAAATGTTAGAAGATATTATTTAATTGCTATATAATAGGGGATATTTATTAATATTCAGTTGTATACAATAGGTTAGACTAAAAAATATACAGGTGCAACAACCTTGTATAAGTAGATTTTTTAGGACTACTTCCCTTTTAATAGTATTGATTTTCATCTTTTTAAGAAATTCAATTAGTAACCCAATTCAATGTAAATAATAAAAATTAACCCAACTCTAAATTTTGTTTATGTTTAATAATTACTATTGTTTTTGTTGCTAAAGAAATATTTTATCATTGTTTTCATATTTTCTCATTATAAAATCTTTATTTTTACAAATACAATATTTTAGTATTTCCAAACTAATTAATTTTAAAACTATAAATTTATGTATGTAAATATATATATATATATATATATATAATTATTTGACCAATATTTATATATAAATTAATGTTAATGGTGGTTATGCATATGAGCAGTCGCTGCTGGAGTTGTCTTACCAGTGTTGTTGCGAACTGCGATTTTGTCTTTCGTATTTCCAGACATTGTTTTGATCAAGCGTTTTGCGGCTATGAGTTAGAGTAATCCGTAGCCCTGCTCCTTCTAGTGCCAAACTGTGGAAACCGAAATTCGCACTGTCGACTTTCGTTTAAATTAGGAAATTTAGAAAAACCCTAATATCCCAGAGGTCCCCAAACAATCCGAATACGAGAATGAAAACGATGAAAATATAAGAAATCGTAAAAAGAGAGCAAAAAGAAGTCTTATTCCAAATTTGCGTATGAGCGTTTACAACAAGGTAGGAGCATCGGCTACAAGAGCTGTCGGCGAGTTCCCAAGTTATAATAACCTAAGACTGCAGAACCTAGTTGAGTCGCAGCTCGAAATAACAAAAACGGAAAGTTGCCTAATTGCTCTAAGTGCTAAGTTTGCTCTCAAAAAGTCATCTCCTCTGCCTCTCGCCTAGGACTCCTTATATACTCGCTCCTAGGTCGGTTTATGCTTTTCCCTTCCTGCCCCTAAGCCGTCATAGCTCAAAATGGGGATATTCCAATTTTCCCGATCTTCGTGATTATCTTCGGAAACTTCAGATTTATCCGCGAAAACTTGACATCTATCCTTTTCTTACGAACCAAGCATAAACCGTCATACGGCTTATGGGTTTTTGGTTTAAGAAATCGTAAGTGGGCTTCGAGCTGCGTTTTAGGCCTCCTTGGGCCGTCTTCGACTCGAAATGTTTATTACGGTTTCTTCGATAAAAACAAACTTCCCGCGGTTTTTATCGTAAAGTTTGACTGATGACTTCGAGTGACGACAAACATAGAATGGTTTAGCCATGGCCTGCAGGAGATAGTATTAAAGAGTAGACGAGAATACATGGATTTGTGTCGTATTGACTTTTTGGGAGAGCTCGGTCGCTACGTGCTCGGTCGCTACGTAGTGACCGAGCTTGGCTTGAGCTCGATCGCTACGTAGCGACCGAGCTTGGCTTGTGCATGGTCCGATGGCCATACTTGAGCTTGTCCATGGCCGATTTGGATACATGTCTGTTGCCTTCGGACAATCAGTATTTAATTGTTCGATTGAGATTTGAACAAGATTTTACCACAAGGCTCTTCGTAAAGATTTCTTTAAGAAGATTACTTTTTGTAAAAATGTTCCTGCTGATTTTTACGGACTTTCAGATATTGATTCCATCGTAACCAATTTTGACCCCAACACACACTTGCTGAGATTGTTTGAAGGAACCAAAGTTGACCTCCAACATTAAACTTGACATAACTGCTTTTATTGTGGCTTGGTATACATGGGATTGGATTCTTCAAACAAGTCTGAAAGGTAAAGTCTTGTGTAGATTTATCACTTTTTATCTCTCTATTTTGACCTTAGATTTATAGGTAGATTGAAAAAAAAAATGATATTAATTATGTGTTAGTTAGGTGGAATCCGAACAGGACTTGGTGGCTACAACCATTAAAGCTTGCTTCGTAAGGATTCCAACAAAAAGAATTCGAACGGGACTTGGTGGCGGCAATCATCAAGGTTTGATTCATATGAATTATTGGATATAGGTCAAAAAGAAGTGAACAAGACTTAGTGGCAACATCCATTAAGGCTTGATTCATGGAAGCCTGTCCAATTTTGGTCAATGAACCTGCAATAAGCATACTTTTACTAAAGAGAGAAATTAGAAGAGAGAAAAGATAGGAACTAACTTTTACCTGCAGATCCAGATACTTGTTTAAAAATCCTTGCATCCTGTGATTGATATTCCCAAGGTAAACCTACACTTTTATTTACGCAAATAAATGAGGTTGGCAGAGGGGAATGTTAGACAAAATTTGTTTAAGTTGCTAGCTAGATGAATTTGGTTGCTAAGCTAGGATATGGTGTAAATTGCTTTTATGGTTAGGACTTTTAAGATATGGATTGCAATATTGTAGAGGTGATGATTCTGAGTTATAAATCATGTGAGTTCCTCATGTTTTTAAACCTCTCTCGGAGAGACTGCTCTGTTGTGTTTTGCTTGAGGACAAGCAAAAGAGTAAGTCTGGAGAAAGTTGATAGACCATGTATTTTACCCATTTTTAACCATGGTTTATGAGTGTTTTAAGATATATTATTACTATATAGAGTCTATTTATAGAAATTACTGGTTCAAGTACTATCTGAAAGAAAATGATGTATTTGGAGCTATTTGGAGACTTTCTGAGCTTTGCTGGATGGTCGATTATTTGTCTGAATATCGACCAATTGTTACCAAGGAATAACGATCGATGATGAACCCTTCATGTCGATCAACGGCGAAGCCACCCGAGAGTTAATGACAAATTAGAAGAATTAAAATTTCACAAAAGTTTCAATAATTACATGTTAAGTCCATGGCCGCCTGTTAGGCTATTTATTAGGGTTTTGAATCATTTTAGAGGCAGACTTGCCTAGAGACCTTTTTAGACCTAGTTTGGAGGCAGCAAGAGGCCACCATTGAAAGGAGAGAGCTTATAATTAGAGAGATAGATCAACATTGCAAAACAGAGAAGATCTTGAACTCCTTTGTTTTATTCATTTTGTTGCTTCCTCTATTTACTCATTTTGTTTAAGTATTATTCAGACCATCATAACTATGTGTTCCATGAATATGTCTGAGTAGTCTTTATTGTTAGATTTTGGTTTCTCAATAGGTTGATAAATGTATTACTGACAACAACAATTGTTAGAGAGTTTAGAAATATAATTCTTTCATCCAGTTATGCTTAAAGCTAAATTTAGGATTGATCACCCTTTAAATTTAGATTTTAGGATAAATTGGGATCAAGCCATTGCTTGACTCAATACCTGAAAATAACTAGCATGATCTAACTGACTAGATACAGACGAGAGTTGGTTTAGTGAGTTAGAGAATTTAGATCAAACCTATCCGTAAAGCTCTCTGGAAGAAGTATCGATCGACGCAACGATAGCCCTATCGATCGATTTTTTGAAAGGTGTCTCGATCGATATTCATAACGAATAATCGATCGACACTTTCTCGTGATTAACATACGAGAGTTGAAATCCGAGATCCATATTAGATAATCAGATTGATTATATCTACAGTTTGAATTCAAAAATGATTAATATTAAACCCCTAAAAACCCAAATTAAGTTTTACTTATCACACCTGAGAATATACCTGAATCTAACTATTTCTCCCAACTGTTAACAACCCCAAAAAAATCAATCGAGCAATATACTTCTTGCTCACCACTCCATTAACTGCTCTAAAACTTATAAACCATTTAATCTAGATTTATTCCAAAACCATAATCTATTGTGTAATCCTAGAGTCTCTATGGATTCGATCCCTAAGTACTACATCTGAACATCTTATTTCAGAGAGTAATTCACTCCTTAGGATAATTTGAGTGATATCACATACACCGTTTCTTGAAGTTCTCCGTGTAAAAATGCTGTCTTGACATCGAGATGATGCACCTCCCATTCTTTAGTTGCCGCCAAACTGATAAGCAAGCATACGGTTTCTAGACAAGCAACAGGCACAAACACTTCCTCGAAATCAACTCCATGCTTTTGAACATACCCCTTTGCAACCAAACGAGCTTTGTACTTGTTAATACTTCCATCACCGTTTCGTTTGATTTTGAAAACCCATCTCAAACCTATTGGTTTTACTCCTGGTGGAAGATCAACTAAGCTCCACGTTTCATTCCTTATGATAGATTGTATATCATCCTCACAAGCTAATATCCACTACGTTATCTTTCTTGCTTCTTCGAAGCCTTCTGGCTTGCCATTAAGAATCAATAATAACTTTTCTCCTTCTTCTTCTGCAAGCAAAACGTAATCCTCAAGGTATTTGGGCTTCACGACTTGTCTCTCACTTCTTTGTAATGGTATCTCTTCAGCTACATCCTCACTAGACTCTCCTTCGACCTTCTCCTCTTCGGGAACCTTCACGATAGGTTCGCCATTATCAGTTATAGCTTCTGTTACGAATTGATCGTTCTCAACACAAATTCCTTCAATGCCATGGTTTCCAAATTCTCCTAGAGTAACATTAAAGTCGCCATTATGATCTGTTTCATCTCTATTCCAGTTCCAGATTTTAGATTCATCAAACACAACGTCTTGGCTGACGACTATCTTTTGTCTCTCAGGATCCAACAGTCGATATGCTTTTGATCCAGGCTCTGTGCCCAGATGTACAAGCATATGTGATCTGTCGTCGAGCTTTTTAAGATGCACATTCTCGACTTGTGCATATCCTATGCAACCAAAGATGCGTAGATGTTGGATGTTAGGTTTCTTTGATCGGAAGACTTCGTGTGGCGTCTGATCATTGAGTACTCTCGTCAATATCATGTTCAAGAGATAGGTTGCATGTCGTATGGCTTTGCCCCACAGAGAGTTTGGCATATGAATATGCTTTAAAATACTGTGTGACATCCCTAGTAGAGCCCTATTTTGCCTCTCCACCACCCTGTTTGTTGTGGGCTGTATGCAGCTGTGAGATGTTGCTTTATACCCGAGTCTTCGCAGAATGCATTGAATTCATTGGACACAAATTCTCCTCCTCTATCTGTTCTGAGCATCAATATCGTTTCCTTCGTCTCTTGTTCCACCATACTCTTCATCTTCTGGAACCTCTGGAATGCATCACTTTTCTTTTTGAGCAAAATTATCCACATATATCTCGAGTGATCGTCAATGAGCACAAAAATATACTTGTTTCCGGCTTGTGTATTAGGTGTTATAGGGCCGCAGAGGTCTCCATGTATCAGCTGTAATACTTTCGAGGCTCGGAACGTAGTTGATTGAGGGAATGAGCCTCTCACTTGTTTTCCCAACAGACAAGAAGGGCATATCTCTTTCTCGACATTAACATTCGGCATTCCACTGACTAGGTCTCTCTGTATCATCGTCTTCATCGTGTTGTGATTAACATGCCCGAGTCTTGCATGCCATCTATTTGATTCCCTGATATATGCTAAGTTTAGCTGCGCCTTGAGTCCCATTCATACCTTATAAAGACGATTTTGTGATCTCTGTGCCTTGACAAGCAACTTACCGTGTTGATCACACATTGTTCGATTCTCTCCTCGCAGCCTTATATCACATCCGGACTATGTTGCTTGTCCGAGACTAATGATGTTGCTTCTCAACTCCGGAATGTAGTAGACGTTGGTCATCTTCCTTGGCTCTCCGTTCATATCTATGAAAGATATGGTGTCCTTTCCCTTTATATCAATGCGTGAGTCATCCCCGAATCTCACTTTTCTGGTGACTGAACTATCCAACTCAGAAAAATATCTCTTGTCTCCTGTCATATGATTACTTCCCCCATTATCTAAGTACCATATGTTTTCTGCTCTGGAGTTTGCCTCGCATTTGTCTGGTAGACAGTTCTTCTCTTTTAGATACACCACCTCGTGAATCATAAGCTCATCCGCATCATGTGTCTCACTATTGGTATTCTCTTGAGCTTCCTGTAGCTTCAAAAATCGATCAGGGCAATCCGTCGCGTAGTGCCCTATCTTGTCGCAACGATACCACGTGATATTTGTTGGATCTCTCCACGTATTGCAACCTCTTTCGCGTCCTCTGTTATTCCAACGTCATCCTCGTCCTCTGTTCTTGTTGTAATCTCTCTGATACTCTTGGTTTGGACCCTCATTGTTTGTGTACATGAGTTTGGTCTGATCTTCATGTGGTTCCTCATTCTCTTGTATACGTTCCTCATAAGTTTTCAAACGACCTATGATATCCTCATAACTTGTAGTATTTAGGTCTAATACTTGCTCGAGGGACGCTACAATGTGGATGTATTTTTTACGAGGGAGGCTTGATAGGAACTTCTTGTCGAGTTTAGGTTCTTCGATGCTTATCCCTAGGGCCGAGGATTTAGATGAAATCTCAGCAAGATTTCCTCCAAACTCATCAATGGTTTCATTATCCTTCATCTTGAGTCGATCGAACGCGATTCATTAAGGTTTTAACCTAGCTTCTTTGACTCTTTCTGCCCCTACATGCCTTGTCTTAATCGCTTCTCATACCTTTTTTGCTGTATCGAGTTCTCTAACTTTAAGAATAAGACTTTCTGGTATAGATTGGAATAATAAAGCTTTGGCCATGCAATTTTTGTCTCCCTCGGTTGTTTCTTCACCTTCCACGATCTCCCAAACTTTGTGTATCTGTAACGCAAGCTTCATCCTGATAGCCCAAATGGTATAGTTTGTGGAGCTCAACATCGGACACTTTATTGTAGAGGATCCTCCACTGTCTTTCGTCTTCCCGGTTGCAACGATGATATCTCCCATCTCGTCCTAAAGCTCTGATACCAAATGTAGAATTTAAGGATCGAACGTAACTTGATCTCAAAGAAATTACTCTTCTTTATTGCCTTAGAAAAACTCACTCAAAACTAAGCTCTCAAGTCTCAATCTCAAACTCTTATGTGATACTTCCCCTACTCGGTATCTATATATATATATATATATATATATATATATATATATATATATATATATCTAAAGTCCTAAACACATTAAATATAAGATATTTAGATAACTCCTAAATACTAAGGACTTTCCTATTTCCTAATCCATAACTCGGTAGGAAATAGAGAACTTGATTCTCAAGTTATTTAATTGAATTGAAATTGGGTTACTCTTTATTTAAATGAAAAAGGATTTCGTTAGCTGATCTCCCAAATGGCATGTTAGCATGTCCTTGAGAACGAATCCTTGGTGATTTTGACGTCATATTTGACTTATCAAAACAAGTCATCTTTGTCATGTCACTTTTTCGGCCAGTCAAATTATAACGTCCACTTAAATTTTGTTCTCAAAAATATTATGATTGCAATTTTGCTACAACAACTAATGTTTTAATCATGACCCACCTCTTAACTCTCTCAAGCCCAAATACTCTCAACTAACCAAATAGCAGATGACCACCTCTAAGAAGTTATTCTCCCACCTAACAATTATAGTGTCTATCATCACTCCCAGTACAAACTTGGTGCTTCGTGGTAATTTCTAAACCTGAAAGACTCTTCCTTTTTCTCTCTCTCGATCTATGCATTCACTTCACAGTCTTCATCTCAGTTTCCTTCCTTTGTTCCCTAAAAAACTTCTAAAGCTCATTTTAATAAGACTTAATAAACTAACAAGATTTTGAGAATTCTATTCGGGAGGGGAGACATGATCCAAGGAATTACTGAACAAGATATTGAAAAAGCTGAAAGCCCCAATAAAGATGTTGAAAAAGCTAATAGTTCAAGGAAGCCAAAAGTTACCGAACAAGATATTGATGAAGCAGAGAGTTCAAACAAGCATGAAATCAGTTACCAAGATGATGATGAGAAGTTTGCAGAAATATTAGCAAAGATGAATATGCTCATTCATATTGGTGCAGAATCTCCGAAGTTTCAAAGAAAAGGGGAAGGTTCGTGTAGCATATTCAAGATTCCCCAAAGCCTGAAGAAGAACCATCACAAGGGCTATGAGCCTGAGATAGTGTCAATAGGTCCTTACCATCACGGGAAAGAGCATCTCCAAATGCTCGAGGAGCATAAACATCGTTATTTGAAACTTTTCCTTGGTGAGGCAAAAGATGGTGTCGATACCAACACTTTGGGTAGAAAAATAATTCAAATGGAGACAGCTATCCGGAACTCTTACTCTGAGAAGCTAGTAGTTATAAAACCGGAATTCCTCAAAATGATGCTCCTCGATGGTTGTTTCATTCTTATGTTGTTCTTCTTCATATCAAGACACGTTCTCTCAAGTAAGAAGTCGCCAAATGATCGTATTCTGACAACGCCATGGATCCTCTCCACCATCCGGAGTGATCTTCTGCTTTTGGAAAATCAGGTTCCTTTAATTCTTCTCAACACACTTTTGAAAGAATCAAAAATATCTGTAAATCTGGAGAAACTTGCATTCAAGTTCTTTAACCTTTCAGTGGCTGAGAAAACAAAATCTCAGAACCTTGAAGCACAACATTTGCTTGATCTGATTCGTAAGAACTTCATAAATGGTACTTCTCAGAGTCCTGAGAAAGGACCATCAAATTCTCATTATGATGATTCGAGACTGATCCTTTCAGCAAATAGACTTCGCCTCCAGGGAATAAAATTCAAGGCTTCTCATTATCAACCTTCTTCAAAGAAAACTAGTGGCTATGTCCCGAGAAGAAGCTCGCGGGAAGAAACAATACTAGATATAAAACTAAACGGAAATGAGCTTCACATACCACCAATAGTGTTTGATGGATTCATCAGTTCGGTCTTGCTAAACTGTGTTGCTTTTGAGCAGTTATCTACAAAGTGTTCCAACAATATAACCAGCTATGTGGTTTTCATGGGATGTCTGATGAATGACGAGGCAGATGCTACCTATCTTAGTGAGAAAGGAATCATACAAAACTATGTTGGTAATGGGAGTGACGTCTCTCAATTCTTCAAATTCATTTGCAAAGATGTTGCCTTCGACATGAGTAATAGTTACTTGAAAGAAGAGTTCGAAGGGATTAACAATTACACTTCAAACAGATGGAATGTGGAGTGTGCAAGGTTCAAGCACCTTCACTTTGATTCTCCTTGGACTGTTCTATCATCTTTCGCTGTTTTGGCAGCTATTTTGCTTTCAGTACTCCAGACTATTTTCGGAGGCCTCAGTTATCTTCATCATTGTAAGTAACCATTTGATAAAGGCATTTGAATTTCAGTTGAGTTGTAAACATAACTGTGATCTTTCGAAGTAAAGCGTCATAGTCATAACTGTGATCTATGTTTATATATTTTGTGTATAGTGTCTGCCATTGCTTGCACTCATTTATAGTGAGTCTTTATAAACATGAACTGTACTTAAATTTTTATTATTTGTCTTGTTTTATAATATAGCATTTTGTTTTCTGTGCGTGAATGATCTGGAACTCCTAATAACTTTGATTGTAAAGCTCAGATCGCCTATAGCTAATGGCGTCTCTATACTCGGCTTTGCACCTTAATCCATGCAATTGCTGGTGGTTGAATTTTTGAAATGCTCGAAAGACTTGTTTACTAATACTGCAACTACTACGTGATATTTCTGTGACATCCTGACCCAGTATAATTGAAATAGTCGGCGATATCAGGACACTTGTCTCCAGCTACAAAGACTGAAACAATGTCTTTAACAAAGTAGGATTACATGACGCGTTTGACAAAAACCTATCAATATGAACCGAATCTTGAAAAAGAAAAGGAAGGAGGGTGAACATTTTAACAAAAGCTCAATGAGGGATGCTCTACGAGCCCCAAAATCATTACCCAACATTCACCATACAACATATATAACAAAAGCTCTACCTAGAACATCCAAAAAATCAAAAGCAATCAACAAGAAACGAGGATAAACTCCGACGGTGCAAACATGAGACCACGCCACCACGTGGTCTCTGTGAGTTCTACTCCTTAACTCGATCACACCACATCATGATGTTTCCACGTGATCTGCACCACCACATTCACACGAGCACACCAAATCACACTGTCTCCAAGTGATCTGTGTTACCACATTCTTAACTTCACACAGGCACACCACATGTCCGCTCCAGCAATTAATCATGCAACATCACAAGGTTTCCACATGATCTAACAAGAATCAATGCAACGCCCGAGATGTACATACCTCCATCACGTTCCACCAACACACATAGGCCTTAAGCCATGTCATATATCATATACACTACCCACATATGCTTCCAGGCAATGCAAACACCCACATACAAGTCTAAATCATAATACACCATATTCCTTTCAGCAATCTATGAGTAGATCTAGGTGTTCACATATTACAATACAATATATATATATATATATATATATATATATATATATATATATATATATGTGTGTGTATATATGTGATATAGTTCACTTATCAAAAATATGTGTATGCTTATAGATAACATGTAAGTATGAATGTTGCCAATAGAAACTTTCACTATGAAGCGAGAATGAAACCAAATCTACAAGAGAAAGGATTGATGCTACCACCTTGGCCTTAGATCTGCCAAGGGAAGGGAAGGAAGAAGCCGATCAACAACATAAGGCTTTCATTAAACCAGATCTACAAGAGAAATGATTGGTGCTACCACCAAAAGAACTGGGAAGAGAGATCTAAGATAAAAGAGAAAATGAGATGGAGAAAACGAGAACTAGGGTTCCTTACCTCTCTGGTGACCAGATCTAGAGAGAAGACAAGAAAGATCTAGAAAACGAGATATATTGGTTAGTTGTGGTGGATTTCCAATGGCTTCGATTCATCTCAATTAGCACGAGAATACTCAAAGGAGACCACGACACGACAGCAAACTACAATCTTCTCCTTTAATTAGACTCATGCAAATATTACAACATTATAGATTCAAATATAGTAGAGTCGTGGAACACATAACTCAAAGAATCATGTTAGTTCTCTATAATGTTCATGTTCAAGTATGGTGTCTCATCTGAATTAGAAATTAAATTATTCAATATAAACGTATAATATGACATAAATTTGAAAATCCGATTCTCTTTATCTAATATGATATATCAGAATTTATATAAATATATTTTCAAATTAAAAAAATATATATATATATATATATATTTTTTGTACAGAAAATAAGATGATTATATAGGTAAATTATAAATCTAAATAATTGTTTTTAGGTGACTGAAAGTAGTAAACAATAAAGGGGGAATCATATTTAAAAGAAAAAACAAATTACACAGTAAGAGTAATGTGACAATCTCTATAATATTATTTGAGAAATTAATTTTCTACATGTCGAGCTCACATTAATTCTAATGATATTTAATTACACTGGTATCTTTAATGAATCAAGTATATCTAATTACCATTATTAATCATTCTATTTTATTTTATTTTTACTTTTTATTTAAGTTTCTTTTTTCTTTAAATTCTTCAAATAACTTAATAATAAACAATATTTATAAAATTTAAAACCGAAAATAATATATAATGGAATTCATAAAAAGGGAAAGTACACAAAATAATCTTTATTTTGAAGTAAATAAATAACCTATATTTTAAAAGATAAAATTAAACAGCATAATATATATTTTACAATTAATAAGTATTTTATTTAAATCAATTTATTTCTCAAACTATTACAAAATAATAATTTAAATAACATAAACTAAGATATCTTTAATCAATTAAAAAAAATTTTATTGAAGTTTCTTTTTAAAATAATTTCCAAATAACATATATAATAAAGCAAACATTTATAAAATTTTAAACGCAAAATATTATATATTTGATGTGATTTCATAAAAAAAATTTACTATAATAATCTTAATATTAAAGTATAGAAATATTCTTCCATTTAAAAATTTATCGGTTATGTTTTAATGCAACTTCGTAATGATCATTACTTTATTTCTTCTTGTTTTATTTTTGTTATAATTTTTTTGGTTATAGTCCTACAGATGCATATTTCCCAAAAGTCAATCACCGTTGAAAAGGCGTCGCTTTTGGTTGGGTTTCCCTCTCTTCTCGTTCCCATGTCTCCCTCCCTTCCTTTGGTTCATGTTTGAATTTAAGTTTTCATCATCACATACCAAATCTAAAGACGTCAACAAAAAATAAAATATCAGAAACAAAAAGTCAAATACATTTCAAAGCAATTTCAAGTTTTCTTAATTTCTTTTTTTTTTTCTTATAACTGAAATTTGAAATAGGAGCGAAGGAGAGATAATCTCTAGTTTACATAAACGACGAGGGTGATGAATCTGAGTGTAACTCTACGCATCTTTGCGGCGGTGTCCATGGCCGTGATCCAATTAGCTTCGTGTAATTTCGTGTTTAATGTGACGCATAAGTTCGCCGGAAAAGATAAACAGCTATCGGAGCTCAGATCTCACGACAGCTTCCGTCACGCTAGAATGCTTGCCAACCTTCATCTACCTCTCGCCGGGGATAGCCGAGCTGATTCAATCGGGTTCTCTTCTACAATCCAAAATAGCTATATCGCTAGATTATTTATTGTTTGACATGTGTATAGTTTCAGATTGTACTTCACGAAGATCAAGCTTGGATCACCGCCAAAGGACTACCATGTTCAAGTTGACACAGGAAGTGATATACTTTGGGTCAACTGTGCACCTTGTCCTAAATGTCCAGTCAAAACTGATCTCAATGTAATGATGCTTCTTTCAAACTCTTACTTGACCTTTCAGAAACATTTCTCTCAACTGGTGTTTATATGTTTGATGTGTAAGATACCTCTGTCCTTGTACGACTCAAAAGCTTCCTCCACATCCAAGAAAGTTGGGTGCGAAGATGATTTCTGCTCCTTCGTCTCACAACCGGACGCTTGCGAACCCATGAAGACATGTAGTTATCATGTTGTGTATGGAGATGGGAGCGCAAGTGATGGAGTGTTCGTCAAGGATAACGTTACCCTGGATCAAGTCACTGGAAACCTCCGAACTGCACCTCTTTCCCAGGAAGTCGTGTTCGGGTGTGGAAGCAATCAATCTGGACAACTTGGGAAGACTGACTCTGCAGTTGATGGCATTATGGGATTTGGACAAGCTAATACCTCTATCATTTCGCAACTCGCTGCCGCCCGGAATAAGAAGAGAATCTTTTCACATTGTCTAGACAATGTAAACGGAGGTGGAATTTTTGCTGTTGGGGAAGTCGAATCTCCACTAGTGAAGTTTACTCCTTTGGTTCCGAATCAGTAAGTGAGACCAGACCAGACCAGACAATCTTGGTTCTGTCTTTTTTGGTGGTGTTGCTTATATTAATTAAACTTTTTTTTTTTTTTAGGTTACATTACAACGTCATTTTAAAGGGGATAGATGTAGGTGGAGAACCTGTTGCTCTCCCACCAAGCTTAGCTGTTTTTGGCGGGAATGGAGGAACCATTATTGACAGTGGTACAACTTTAGCTTACTTGCCAGAGAATCTCTACACCTCGCTACTTCAGAAGGTGAAACTCTTTTCCACTATTTTTTTTTTTGTTTTTTAACTCTCTAATCACGATCCTCACATATATGTTTTCAGATTACTGCTCGGCAACCGATCAAACTGCACACGGTACAGGAGACTTTTGCGTGCTTCAGTTTCACGTTAAAGTAAGATGACTCATGTGTTCCTTGAACGTCTTGATGTGGAGTATATTACATGTTGTAAGATATTCTTCCTTGTTTCCTGCAGCACAGATAAAGCATTTCCGGTAGTCAATCTTCATTTCGAGGACAAACTCAAAATGAGTGTTTATCCGCACGACTATCTTTTCTCCCTTCGTGTAAGTCAATAGCCAACTTCTTACTTCTGAGTTTTTTATACCGACAGACAACATAGTTCTTGCATAATTATTCAGAGAGAGCGTTCTTAATCTTGTCTCATCCACAAATTGAGCTCACTCTCTCTCTCTTTTCATTTCACCGACAGAAAGATTTGTATTGCTTTGGTTGGCAATCTGGTGGACTGACGAATCAGGACGGATCTGATGTCATCCTTTTGGGAGGTTATCATTTTTAACTGCTTTTACTTTACGACAATTTTCTTGTATCTGACTCCATATGTGGTTTCTACATATGCAGATTTGGTGCTTTCAAACAAGTTGGTAGTATACGATCTGGATAATGAGGTCGTTGGATGGGCAGAACACAACTGTAAGTACCTGGAACCTGAGAATTAAACTAGGGCAATTGTCAATAATAACATCTTTTGAGTTTTTGTCTTAAAAATGACACTAGAAAGTGAAAGTCACAAAAATGACATTCATTAAAGAATAAAATATCTTTAATATCATTGGTTTAAAATTAAATAAAAAACAAAAATAAATAAAAACAAATAAAATAAAATAAAATAAAAAAATTTATAGTTTCAGATTATATGTTTTCAGATTCGAATTTTTTTATAATTTTTTTTGATTTTTTTTTTATTTTTTTTCAAATTTTCTTTTTATAATTCAAAAATACTTTTTAAAAATGCTTTTTAAATTTTTTTTTTAATTTTTTGGTATTTATTTTTTATTTTATAAAATTTTAAACCATAATTCCAAAACTCCACCCCTTAACTTTAAACCTTAAGGTTTGGATTAAATAACTCAAAGTATGTAAGTGTATATTTACCTCTTTAATAAAACATATTTTTGTAACTTTGAGACTTGAGTGCTAGTTTAAGAACAAAAAGTTGGTTTGGTGCTATCCTAGTTTTTTTTTTTCATTAAACTAGGTTACCATCGATTAAATAAATAACCAAATATGTTTTTGTTAGGTTCGTCAAGCATCAAAGTGAAAGATGGATCAGGAGCTGTTTTCTCAGTCGAAGCAAATAATCTCATAGCTTCGTCTTCTTCTTCTTCGTCCTCTTTGGTGATTAACTGAACACTTGCAACATTGTTGTCCATACTAATTTCGCTTTTCATTTCTTTTACTTCAATTCATAGTTTTGCTAAAACGAGATGCATTGGTTTTTCACATCTCTTTTACTTCATAATTTACATAACTTACACATTATTTGTTTCTATAACTTTCAAAGTTTTGTGTTACAAAAAAGAAAAGAAAAAACTTCAAAGATAAAATAATATTGTACTGTTTTGGTCTAACTCTTCCTTGTAGTAAAATTATTTAATGATCATTTTTCAGATGGTAGAAGTAAACTTTAACTGTTGATATTTGTATGTAGGAAACCGGAGACGCAAGAATTAAAGGATTTTGAGGCAAATGCGAAAGAATTTTTGTTGTTGAAATTGAGTGATGTGGAAAACCAGAGCAAGTGGTCTATATTATTTGATGATTTCATAAAATAAGCAGAGATAGAGGAACTAGTAGATTTCAATAATGAGTCAACATTGTGTTTAGAGAAGTTCTTATCCTTATCATATATCATTATCTTGTTTTCTTAATTCGAAATTATTTTTAGCATTCTCTTCTTTTTTTTTAGCATTCTCCTTTTACTTCTAAGGAATCGGCATTTATTAGCATTTACTTTAGTGAATTTGTCTATTACGATTCAAAGCGCTTCAAAACTCTTTTGAATAAGTCCGCTTCATGATAGGTATAGGTAGGTCTGGGCGTTCGGGTACCCGTTCGGGTTCGGATCGGGTTTTTTGGATTTTGGTTCCGCTTTGTAACACCTCATAGGTCTCATTCTAGTAAATTTACAAGTACGGATCGGATTCGGATATAACACTTCGGATTCGGATATAACAATTCGGTTTCGGATCGGTTCGGATATGTCCGAAGTAACCATATATCATTCGGATTCGGGTTATATCGGATCGGTTCGGGTATATCCAAAGTAAAATCTAAAATTTAAAAGTAAAACATAAGAAATATATCATTCTTTGTATATAATGGAGTATTTAAGGTGTTTATTTAAATTTTCAATACTTATTGTTAGATATCATATCCAAATAAATATGAAATTGAATATTTGAAGTACATATTTATGTTTCAAATATTTATATTATATATTAATTTCGATATTCGAATCGGTTTCTTCAGATATTTTTTCGGGTTTTCGGGTTTTCGGGTTACGCGTTCGGGTTCGGTTAATAACACTTTGGGTTCGGATATGTTTTGTAACACCCTATAAGATCCATTGAGGTATTTTTTATATTTCAGATCAGGTACGGATCGGGTGTTTCGGTTCGGATTCGGTCCGGATTTCGGGTTTTGGATTTTATGCCCAGCCTTAGGTATAGGTGTTCCAGTACGGAGTTGACCATGTTCTTCACTCCGTATGAATGTAAGATCGCTGTTCAATTTTAATATTTGCCTCCCCCACATCATTCCCGGTAATAACAAGAGGAGTGCATGAGTCAATGTGTTACTTAGTGAAGCATTTCTAGATCAGTCTCTCTGCATAAACTTTTATAGTACTTAATGCGGAACGAGATTTGACTAGTCACTAACAATCAAGAAATTAACAACCCTTTAATATTAACGGAATGAACTCAGTCATTACTACTCACAACTTATAATTGGTGATCTAGACCTCTAGACTCATAAGGACCTATCGTGTGCGGATCTGTCTTAAGCCACGAGCGAGCTAATCGAGCTCCAATTCGTTTGGTTTGAAATCGGTTTCAATCGATCTAAATTAGTTTAATTGATTAAAATCAGTCAAATTAAGTAACATAAAAGTGAATTATGACTAATGTAGTTATATTGTCTTCACCATCAATTTGTCTATAAACAAAAGATGATATTTTTTCTCTCTTCAATTTTGTTTCTTAATGTACGTTCAAAAGTTTCTTTGATACTTTTTAAATCTTATTTTTATATTTTATGAAAATAGTTTTTTAGTTGAACACAATTTTTAATATGTAATATAAATATAAGATACATAATAAACATATAATTTGTTAAAGTCTAGGCTCTGCCTAAACCTTGAATAATCCCTTTAGGCGCTAATACTATATAAAACACTTAAGTATCGCAAACGATTTCTTGAACAGTAAGTTTGAGTTATGCATTAGTCGATTGGTGGAATAAAATGCTCGTACGAGTAGTTCCTTTTAGCATAAAAATATAATTAACTTTTATTAAAAAATAATTTATATTATTATTTACAATTTTTTTGATCAAACTTTTATTATTAAAATAACAAAAATGATAAGAACTAGCCACGTTTATTATTAACTTAATAATTAGACAACGATTATTTTAATATTTCTCATTAAAAGAACTATTTTTACAAAGTATTTGGTAATATCGATAAGGATCACTAAAATTAATGGTATCGGGATCGGCGCGCTCTTGTGTGACACACAAATGGAAGGGATTTTGAGTTCGACCTCGGAAGTAACTTCATCTTTGATTATTGCACAACCGTGTTTAGTTTTACCTCGTTGGTGAAAAATTGATGGTTCATGGAAAGATTTTGACTTGTTTGTGGATCTAAAATTGTATACAAGCAAGGAGATTTTGAAGGTTTGATCGGTGCTAGGAAAATTCGAAAATGTTTATCTCCTTCACATTCGGAGTTCAGAGCGTTGATTTGCGCAATGAAATGTATGATTAGTTTTTGAAAACTTCAGGTAGCATTTGAAACAAAATGTTTGAAGTTGATGAAGATGACGTTTACACTAGAAAATCGGCCCGCATTCACAGTACATATGGAGGAGTTCCGTAGATGTAGAGGTTCTTTTAGCGTTTTTACAGTCTCACATATCGCGAGAGAGACGTAAACATAATGGCATACAAACTTGCAAAGAGTGCACGAATTCAGCATACATTAATAGTTTATATAGATACGAAACTTCTAGTTTGAAAATAGTCAAAATTAGTTTATTTTCTTTGTTGTCAAAACAAAAAAATATATATAAAATTTTAATACCTAAACACTGGAATCCGACTCGAACCGAAAAAATACATGTAACACATTTGTAATACTTAAATATATTAAATATATTAATTGATGTAATATGTATATATATATATATAATTTTAGATTAACAAAATATCCAATTAGATTAAATATATATATAAATTATTTAAAATACCTAAAAATGTCCAAACAATACCCAAATGTAATAAAAATATAGGCAAAAATATGCAAAAACACCAAAACTAGTGTTTTAAAAACCGGACCGGCTAGCGAACCAGAAATTTTTGGATCATGGGTCATTGTGGTTCGACCGGGACAGAACCGGGTTTGATCGGGTTTACTTAGATTTAACTAAATTTAATGATATTTTATAAATAATATGCATATTAAAAAAAAATCATATCAAATAAAATGTTTAGCCATAATGTGTAGTAAAACTTAAAAATAACAATTACAATCTAAAATCAATATGAAAAGCACATTTAAACTTTATTCTCAAATCTTATCACTAAATCTTCATCACATTTTTTTTTAAAAAATTATATACATATTAGGTAAAAGTTATATTTTGAAATAAAAATTTCACAAACGTAAATGTTTTAATTATTTAAATCTTCAAAACAAGTGACCATGAAATGAAAATAAAGCAAAGTGAAAAGTAGACAAAAAAAATTTTGACGTGAATATTAAACTTTGTAACTCTTTAACCAAATTTTGGCTTATATACGAACTGGGTTTGGCCGGTTCATTGGGTTGCCGCTTCCCGGGTTTTTGATGGTTCGCTTTTAGTTGGGTTTTAACATTAATCCAACCCGAATTATTTTTGGTTCATGGTTCAACCCCGTCCGACCGCCGGTTCGGTCCGGGTTTAAAAACATGACCAAAACCATATGAAAGATCCACAAATTCTTCGTCTAATCCAAACCAAACTAATTTTCAGGTAAATTTTAGTTACTTGGTCATACATTATTTAGATTTACATATTGTATACTCCCTCCGTTCCATTAATATAGATTTTCTAGAAAAAAATGTTTGTTTCAAAAAGATGTATTGTTTATGTTTTCTATGAAAAAGTTGTAAACTTCAAAAAAATTAGTTGGCTTTATTGAATTGATATTGGTTAAAAGTTATTGAAAATTAAAAATTACATAAAACGATGCATTTATTATGGTAGTTTAATGTGTTTTCTTAACGTGTAAAAATACTAAAAAATTAATCTTTGTGGAACTGATGGAGTATTATTTTATTTTTAAAATTTGTAAATTTTAAAATATATTTAAATTATTAATTTTTGTTTAAACGATTTACCAAACCAACCGAACCACAGTGATCCAAACCGTAATATATAAATATTTTAATAATAACCTAAAATTTTAGCTCAACCACCAGACGCCCACCCCTAGTTTTTGCACTTTCACATCTCTTGGAGACGATCACGTGGCAAACAAACTTGCAAGGAGTGGACGACTTCAGCCTACCTCTAGAATAAACCGGTAGCAAGAAGAATTCAAAACCCATATTGAAAACAGAGAGTAAAATATTCAACACAAAGGAAATACAATCATCTCAAGAGCAGAAATATTGCCAAAATACATCAAGAAAAACAGAGTGCAACAAAAGAGTTTAGAAAATAAACTCTGTGGATTTATTGTCTTTAGCTTAAGAAACACAAACACACTGAGCAGGCTCTTTTTTATTGGAACCACGGTTCACTCACTCTTCTTCCTCTGCCTCTTCAAGCCAATTCACAAATGGCTCAAGGCTCTTCACAAAGGTTTGCCTGCAACATTTACCACAAGAACAAAACCATCAGATAAATTTGTTAAACAAAGCATTCCAAATGAGTATAGTGCTACGGGACCAAAGCGCGTACCTGCCCTTCGTGTTGGTTCCTTTACGGAACCAGTGGAGGATGGTGTCTTCAGCGAGGACATCCAGATCATAGAGCGACCTCACTACTTCTGGGAAAACTTTCATAAGCTTGGCGTCCTCATAACATTGCATTTGGACCTTGTACATCAGCTCCAGCTCTAGCTTTCCGCTGCTGCAGACCGTGTTCAAAAGTGGAGCCCATGCTTTCACCTGCGCACAGGTAAAAGAAATCAAGAGATATAACCGTGACCACACATAATAGGGATCATCATCACATACAATTCTTAGATGGAATAACACACATAGACTATATGCAACTCTTAGATGACATGACAGTTGCAAATAGAATCTTACCTGGCGGAGAACAGAATTAGCATTTTGCTGCTGGTTTTTACCAGACCACTGAACAGCATCCATTAAACCATCCCAAACGACACGCACAACCTCAATCTCTGGGAGTTTGGCGTCTTTGACAAGCTGCTTCACCGTTTCAATGACTTCATCTACACTACTTTCCTCTGTAACCTTGCTTGTAAGAACGGTTTTGATTTCCTTCAGCTTCACCTCAAACATTTTCTTTGAATGGTACTCAACTAGATCAGTCAGCCCCTCTTTCCTGAAAATCCAAAAAAGTAAAACACAAACTATTTGTCAACTAGTTGTACTAACAACGTAAAACAGAAGATAAGAATGCAAACTTGGCATGTAGAAGCAGACAAAAGAGGGATATAACACCATATGATTGATTGATCAAAGATGTATTAATCAAAACTATGATATTGAAATGGAACAAACTTAAAGGGAGGAAAACTCACGTGAAATGCTCTGCAAAACTTTCAGCAGTTCGCCTTACAGGTGGTAAGAAATCCAAAAGGTTGTCTTCCATTTTGCCACGCCTCAGAATAGAAATCAAGTCTTCAAGACTGTTCTCAACCAAATACTCCTTGAAGAAGTCGGTCACAAAAGTGAGCACTATCCCTTTGGCAACAAGATTATCCTTGAGCAAAGGCTGGAAGACAGTCTCCGGAGGCAATCCAGAGAGCTTCTGGGAAAAGGCAAGTGCTGTGAAGATGGCAAGCTTCTTCCTCTCATTCTCCTCAAAAAGCTCCAGCGACTGCAGGAATCTCCTTGTGACATTTTCAAGGTTCTTTATGAGCGACGGCCTCCTCCGCAGAATCTTCTGTATATAGACAACAGACGGCAAAATGGCTTCACGCTTGGGCTCGCAGTCGATTACAGAGTAAGGATGGCGTTCACCCTCATCAGGCTTCACTGTTCCAGGTTGTGTACGTCGTCCTATGAAAACAACCTTCAAGAAAAACATCTCCCAATCATAAAAGAGATAACCGAAAACAAACAAGAAAGTGAACCAAAAGATTACCTCAAAGAAGATGTCACCGTATCTTGAGAAATTAAGATCTGTTGACTCAATACTTTTGGCAACAAGTTCCTAAAAAATCAAGAGCTATAAGTTTAGACCAAACACATATAATACTAATAACAAGTAGGAGGACACGAAACACACCAAATCACCAGCATTATCAAGGTAAATCTGGACTACTGCATCAGAAAATGCTGCAGGGTCCAGAGGAGCAGCAATATTCCTCTTGCGGGTCTTAATCCGCGTACCTCTGCTCGTACAGATGATGAATATTATAAGCAAAGAAATCTCAAGTCAAAATAATAACATCTTAAACAGTCTTTAAAACTGTTGAGGGGAAGACACAAAATTGTTCAGAAGACTTACCCGAGAGTGGGTTTCTCCTTCGAGCTGCACAACAAAACGAACCAAACATATTAGCAAACAGATGCTCTTTATCAGAAGGCAATCGAAAATCAAGAACCCTAATTATCATTCTTTCATTCATTCAAATCAACAGTAGTACTGGGTGGAGATACTCTTTATTGAAAAAAATGAGAGTATCGATCCATCGCTGAATGGGGGAATCTTACCTCATAAACCAAGATGAAGAGGGATCAAAGAGGAGATGAGACTCTGTGGATCTGAGAAGCGTATCGAGTGTGAAGAAGAAAGAGGAAGGAAAGGTGAAGTAGGCCGATGCTGTTGAAGAAGACGAATATAACCCTCACCACCTTAAAATATCTATCTTCTGACCCGGTTCGGATGTTTCTGATTATTATTATTATTATTATTATCTCGATGGTCGATGGGTTTAGATTAAACCGTTTTACTATTAACAATTTCTTCCATACCATTAGCAGCAGCTCAAAGACATGCTATTTCTAATGCTGGTGGTACCTTCTAAATCCTCTTCTAAACACATTTTCTAATAAAAAAACTTCTGCTCTTTGCACAACAATAACAAATCATTTCATCAAAAAGTGTATGAACCTAACTTTTTATATCAAAGTGAATTATTGGGCGAAATAGGAAAAAGTGAATCACCAGACGAAATGTGAAAATCTATAGCAAGTGCCATTGTTTAATTCTGGTGGAGTTCAAATCCGCCAAAAAGAGAAATACGCTTGGAAGTTAAAGGCGCCTAAGAAGATATGTCATCTTATATGACAATTGTTAACTGGTCATGTGGCAGTAAGGAAGAACTTAGCGAGACGCAATATGAGGTGTGATAATTACTGTCCAAGATGTGATGAACTAGAAGAATCTATAACCCATGCCATATTCGAATGTCCACCAGCTCTACAAGTTTGTTCCTTATCATCGTCTCCAACAAGCCCATATATATTTCTAGCACCAAGCGTCTACACAAATATAGATTACCTGTTCTGGAGGAAAAACAGTATTATCGAGCCAGAACAAGACATGAATCCTTATCCCTGGATAATCTGGAAGGCTAGGAATGACAAAATTTTCAGGGGGATAGACAGAGATCCTTTGGAGCTAGTTCGACATGCAGAAAGTGAATGCCAAGCCTGGTTTGATATGAACGAGGTGGTACAACCATTGGTACAAGAAAACAATAATGAGGAACCCCAAGTCATAAGCTTGAGTAACATTTGCTTGTTAGATGGATCTTGGACAGCCTCTGCTCACTTTAGTGGGAACATTCAACTTATGGGGACAAGAAATTTCACAGCCTTGTATTCGGAAGTAGAAGCGATGTGGTGGGCAATGGAGAATATGCTTCAACATTCAACATGTCGAAGCTTTAGGACAGAATGTAAAGAGCTGGTTGCAATGAAAAAGGAACTCCATGCTTGGCCAAGCTTTGCGACAGAATTGGAGAGGATAGAGACGCTACAGATATGCTTCCCAGACTTCAACATCATTCATGTTCTACGAGCGCGCAATCAGAGTTCAAATTTTTTAGCTAAGACTGCTAGATCCTTCCATAGGGAGTTACATTTTATTGGTTGTTCTATTCCGGTCTGGTTACCCAGACTACCTCAAGCTTAAGTAATAGAATGATCTTTTAACGTAAAAAAATAGTTAATTAAATGGTCATACTATGACTTATCAATAGTAGATACAATATAGGACTTTAAATAAATAGAGTAGATATTTAACTGAAGTTTTCTAATTTCTACTCATATGATTTAATTAACATTTGTATATTTGATGTAAAAATAAATTTAAACCATTAATCTGATATTTTTAATAGTTTTATTAATTTATAATGGTCTTTAATTCAATGAAAATTTCAAAATTAAAATATTCACGTCTACTTTTTCAATGCAAGTTTCGAAGTTAACGTATTTGTGTATTTTATATGGTATATATTTTAATTTAAATAATATATATATTTTAATCTGAATATCTATTAAATGATACCTCATATTCATATGATTTTAGGATCATTTGTATCTTTTTATATCAAAAAAGTAAAACCATTGTTCACAAAATTTTCATTGTAAGACTTTTAACAATTTTAGTAATTGTAGTCGTTTAAATTTTTTAAATATAGCATATAAGAAGAAAATTATTTTTTTTATTAAATGGTTAATGTAATTGTTTCATTTAATTAATAATATAAATTAAATAAAAATGATGGAGGATACAAAAACTATTATCAAATATTTATTATTCAAAATCATTAATTGTTGTATGTTAATCATAATAGGTAATTCCATAGATTTTATTTAAGTAAAGAATGGAGAATGTTTTTATGCACTTCTAATCAATTTGATAATTAATTTAATAAAAAAAAATATAATATAAATTTAGTTGGACCAACCTATTTTTCTAAAGATTTTGGGAATCATCTTAGTGATGACACGTAACTACAGTTAAAGGTTGCAATGCTCCTCCATCCCCTATATATTAATCATGGAACATTACAACATGTTTTCGTAGCCATGCGTCATCACAAGAATGATTCTTAGAATTGCTAGAAAAATAAGTTGATCCATGTAAACATATACTATATTTTTTATTAGACTAAATATCAAATTAATTAATAGTGTACAAAAGAATATTTTTTCTTTCTTTAAATAAAAGCTACGGACTTACCTAATATGATTAACATATATATTACAATTAATGATTATGAATAATACATATTTGATACAAAATTTTCTAACCTCTTTCTTTTTTGTTTAATTTTATACTATAAAAAAATTAAAAAATCACATTAATCATATAATAAAAACAATTAGAGTTTTTCTTATGGATTATATTTTAAATTTCTAAAAACGACTATAAATTACTAAAAATGGTAAAAGTCCCACATCAACATTTTTGTGATCATTGGTTTAACTTTTTTTTTGTACAAACAAGATACAAATGATCATATATCATAGGGGTGGGTGTTCGGATACACGTTCGGGTTTGTATAGGATATTTTAGTATAAATGTATAGAACCCGTTCGGGTATTTCTACATTTCGAGTCGGGTTCGGGTATTTTATGTTCGGATTCGGATATTTTGGGTCGGGTTCAGATATTTAAATTTTGAAGAAAAAATAAATAAATTATTCATTGTTTACGTTTTTGTATTTAAAATATATTTTAACTTAACTGTTTTTTTTTATTTTAAGATTAAACTATTAATAGGTTCGGAGATAAAACTTTTAAAATAGAAAGACATTAATTTAGTTGTTGTTTTGAAATTTTAGATGCAACTTTTGTTAATGCAAGAAACGAGAACTTGATATATATTTTAAGTGAGTAACAAATAATTTTGTCTATAATTATATGTATATTATCTAATTTTGATCAATATGAATCATTAATATCAATATTTTGAATAAAATGAGAGGAATAAACTAGAACTATAGAGTTAAGTATACTTATGTTTGGTTATCTTCGGATATCCATTTGGGTTAGGATTTATCCGTTAGGATTCAGATATTACCCGAACTGGTGAAATAAGTAATTTGTTTTGTTGTTCTAATTAGATGATTTTTAGACCGAGCTGGTGGATATACTATACAAACATTTATATTTCGAGTCTGCATTTATATTCTATAATATCTTGATATACTAGATTTGAATATTAACATGTTAATATAGTTTGCCGATGATTTTTTTTCAAAATTTTGATTCTTAGATATGTATATGGAGTGAAACTAATTTTTACAGATGTCCATTTTTTTTTAACTGACATTATGTAATTCACTGAATTCATAAAAGAAGTTAAAAAAAGAAACTTAAGTCATATCAATGAAACAAAGACGAGAACGTGCACAATTCTATAGAGGTAGAAAATAAAATCACTTATAGAGAGTCAATAGTAAACAAATCAAGAGCAGAAAACCTAAACCCTTTTCGTCATTATACAATCAATGTTGCCTATTTGGTTTTGGTGATTTATGTCAGCCGCAAAATTTAATTTCCTTTTGTGCATATGAAGTCTTAAAAATAATTAAAATGAAATATAATACGTTAATTCTTCAACAATAATGATATATTTAATAGACTAACATTTGTATTCATCATTTTATAATTAATAAAAATTGTAGTGTTGCAAAATGTTAAAATTATTTTATAAACACATTATTATAAGAGCTCACTCCGCACATGCGAGTGGGTTATCATCTAGTTAATATATAAGGGATATCATCTTTATGTTCGACGCTTATATGCATTTTATCCAGATACACAAACTTTGTTTGTTACCTACTTAATTACTTTTTTTTAATACCACTTACTTAATTACTAGTATCCTCCTGTATTTACCTTCCTATTCTCAATAGTGAAAACACAAAGTACAATAACAACTATATAAATTAATACTTGATAAAATAATAAATTCGCTAAATTAATAAATTTATTCAGTCCCAAATTGAACCGGTTCAAAATATGACAAAACGATAAGATAATAAAATAATATTGTTTTAGAAAATCTTATGTATATATAACCCGCTAAAATCATAAAATTAATAATACATATATATATATATATATATATTGTCTTTATAAATACAAATAAATCATTGCATTATTTGTTTTAGATTCACAATGAACTTAATCTATATTTTTCTTAATACTTCAATTCTAAGAGACATATTTCGTATATACCAAATAATGGCCCCGACTGGTAACATATTGTATTAGAGTTGATTTACAATAAAAGTTACAATTCGATGTAATTCGCATTAAAAATTATGTGGTAGAAACTTTAGATGAGTTATTAATTTTTTTTTAAATAACTGATTGGTAACATTTTTGATGTATAAATTGTAGAATTTTATTTCAAATAATAACATTTATGATATATTTAATAAAATAGACTGAAAATGTAAAGTATATAATAAAAATTAAAGAAATATTTACTTTATTTTGTATATAATTAATATAGTAGAAACTTGATGTCAGATTAAAACATTTATGTAATGCCTTACTTGGGTCTAATCCCATCAAATCACATAGCTTAAAGCATTTCTCCACTCCAATCTAATTAGATGAAAAGTCAAAACCATCAACATTGCTTTCGTATTATTATATCCTAATTTACAACGTGCCGAAATTCAAATCATACGAGCTACTTTATGCTTTTTCAGCACTATATAACCACTTGAACTAAAGACAATAAAAGAGAAAAAAAGAAATAACAAATGGAAGATAATAATAGGGTAGTTGTTCTCTATTCCATATTCCCCCTCATATTATTGATTATCTTTCTCAAGTTCTTGAAACCAAACAAGCAGAATCTTCCGCCATCTCCGCCGGGATGGTTGCCAGTGATAGGCCATCTCCGCCTTCTGAAACCCCCCATCCACCGCACCCTCCGCTTCCTCACTGAGTCCCTCCACGGCAGCGGAGGCGGCGTGATGTCACTCCGACTTGGATCCCGCCTAGTATACGTGGTGTCTTCACATAGGATCGCGGCGGAGGAGTGCTTCGGGAAGAACGACGTCGTTCTAGCTAACCGGCCTCAGGTGATCATTGGAAAGCACGTTGGGTACAACAACACAAACATAATCGCTGCACCTTACGGTGATCACTGGCGCAACCTCCGTCGCCTCTGCACCATTGAGATCTTCTCCACCCACCGTCTAAACTGCTTCCTTTATGTCCGTACCGACGAAGTACGCCGTCTCATAAGCCGCCTCTTCCGTAGCGCAGGTATATATGCTACATACTACATGTGTTTTTATTGTTTGAGAATTTGTTGATATAGTGAAAACATATTCGTAGACTTGTACTGTTAAGACCATAAACGTTGAACAATTAAAATGAAATAGATATCATATGCGATATAGGCCCTTGTGGTGGATGATATGATAGAGGTCCCATCAAAACTTTAATAAATCACAAGTTTACAGCCATTCATTCGTTTTATTCATCTTTTTAAAAAGAGTAGAAAGAGAAAAAAATGGAGTTTTACTCATAAAAATGGGAATTATGTTTTTTCTTTTGGTAAAAAAATGGGAATTATGTTTACATATGGACTGCAGCGTCCGAGACGAAAGACCGTTAACGGTGAACCACCTAGTGATCTTCGGGTCCATGCTCACTTCGGTCTCTAGTTTGGACCATCACGGTAGGGCCAGGATACTCGGTTAGAAAAAAAAACAATTAGAAAGAACACAAGAAAATAAATTGTAACTTTGATTGATTTCATATGCTTCGCCACAACATTCAATTCATTGTGCTCCACGTCATCCAAATAGCCTTCACTCGTAATATATGTCGACAGGCGTAGTCAGAGTTAAAATATCATGTTCTAAAACTCGGTTTTAATGAATTAATTACAGGTTCTGAAAAATCGGTTGTTGAAATGAAACCCATGCTTACGGACTTGACGTTCAACAACATAATGAGAATGATGACAGGAAAACGATACTACGGCGAAGAAACAACGGATGAGGAAGAAGCAAAACGTGTCCGTCAGTTAGTGGCAGATGTCGGAGCCAACACGAGTTCTGGCAATGCTGTTGACTATGTTCCGATCTTGAGATTGTTCTCAAGCTATGAGAAAAGGGTAAAAGAATTAGGGAAAAAGACAGATAAGTTCTTACAAGGCCTTATCGACGATAAACGTGAACAACAAGAAACCGGTAATACGATGATCGATCATTTGCTTGTTCTCCAAAAATCTGATACTGAGTATTACACTGATCAAATCATCAAAGGCATCATACTGGTTCGTTCAATTTTTTTTTCCATTTCTTTTTCCTTTATTTTTGCCTATCACTTGTTATGATGTCTTTTGTTAACGTTTTTGCTATTATTAAACTAAGACTATTTGACGTAGCGCAGGTTATGGTAATAGCAGGGACTAACACATCAGCTGTCACTTTAGAATGGGCACTTTCTAATTTGCTTAACCATCCTGACGTTATACGTAAAGCTAGAACCGAAATCGATAAACAAGTTGGTTTAGACCGGCTTATTGAAGAATCAGATCTCAGCGAGTTACCATATCTCAAGAACATCGTCCTAGAGACACTCCGGCTACATCCGGCAACACCATTGTTGGTTCCACACATGGCATCAGAAGATTGCAAGGTGGGGTCGTACGATATGCCACGTAACACAACGTTGTTGGTGAATGCGTGGGCCATACATAGGGATCCAAACTTGTGGTATGATCCGGATTGCTTTAAACCAGAGCGGTTTGAGAAAGTAGAGGAAGCACAAAAGCTTCTGGCGTTTGGATTAGGGAGAAGGGCATGTCCTGGTTCGGGTTTGGCCCAGAGAATTGTAGGGCTTGCTCTCGGGTCATTGATACAATGCTTTGAGTGGGAGAGAGTTGGAGAAGAGGAAGTGGATATGAAGGAAGGAACTGGTAATACAGTACCCAAAGCAGTTCCGCTGCAAGCCGTTTGCAAGGCTCGTCCATTTCTACATAAAATTCTCTCTTGAAGTTTTAAAGTTCGAATATGTGTGACAAACTGGAAGATTGGAGATTTCCCTTGAATGTTCTGTTGTATTTACTTTCAAATATATAACACAAAAAAGCAGGGATGTTCCTTAATGCTAGATAACTAATCTAAACAAGAATAAAGGATATTCTTTAGACTCTAAGAGCATCATTATCCCAAAGACCCATTTAGGGTCTCTTATTCTTTTTTTAATACTTTTAAGTAGTAAAAGTGAATTAAGAGACTTAGTTAAGAGACTTGAACATTTATATGTACCAATGCAAGTCTCTTAATTAAGGTTTCTTAAAACTATTTTCATTGAAACTTAAATGTACTTTAAAACCTACTTTTTTTTTTATCAAACTACTTTCAATGAAATATAGAAGAGTTCAACTCCATCAATGGAGGATACAATAAAGCTACAAGGAGCCAAACAAACCAAAGCATAGACCAATAAACTGGACAAGCAAATAAGAAAGTTTAACCATCTTCAAAACAATGTTCCTTATAACAATTTCACTAATAACAAGTCCAAGGAGATAGCAAGTAAAGTTAACCTTATTAAGTGTAACACACTTTGCAACCTTCACCATATAATCATAGAATTTCTAACTAACAATCAGATCTAAGCCTACATATTATAACTCATGTAGTATAACAGAAAAATATGAACTATGCTCCCATAAATCCCTCACCTTAGCCACTTGACAACAAGTTTTCATTTTCTCAACTTTGGACAGATCCGTTGTACCGCTCGTTTTCCATGTTCCCGAACTCCAGACCCTCTCTCCTTATAGTTGAACATATATCCACGAGTCCATAAGGTTCCTGCCAAATATGAGCTCAGTCCGAGCTCATTTTCCCAACCAAACAAGACGATCCATCAACATACCACTCTGTTTCACAATGTACCAAACCGGTTCAGAAATACATGAATAACTAATAAACTGACCGTCCACTTTTCGATCACACCGTTGAACTCTGAGTCTGCAGTGTCCCCTACATCTGTACAAAGTTTCAGTCAGATCAGCATACAAATGAACCTCCCACGCTCTCTTGAATTTGCTGCAACAGAACAGTTGAACCTCCCAGATTTGAGCTGCTACTTCTGATGCTTGCGTAGGAAGCAAGGCACACCACAACGAAGTCATTACTCCAATGACAGAGACGTCAGTTTCTATGGCTTCCCTGCCACGTCCTCTATTAATAGAAACTCCATATGTGATCTCCCAAACTCATATCTGATCCGGATCTCTCTTTCGAAACTCCATCTCAAACTGTGTACTTTTTCTTCTTCTCCACCTTTGTTTCCTTCTTCTCTAGTCTTTTATTCAATTGGATTTAAATGAGATTTTAGATTTAAGTCTATGATCACTTTTGGTAAAGAATCAGATTAGTGTTTTGAAACCTGTGTGCGAAGAAGACGCGGCGGCGGAGGAAAACGTGAGGTTGACGAGAAGTGAGTCTCTGAGTCGGCTGATGGCGCCGGAGTCATCGCGGAGAGGTCATCGTCAGAGTCGCCGGTTGATGGAGTCGGAGTCGTCGCTGATAGGTCATCGTGGAGGAGAGATCAGCAGATGGAGTCGGAGTCGCCGAGGAGACACGAAAGAAAGAGAGAGAATGCTTTGGTAGAGAGAGAGAGGGATGAGATAATGACACGTGTTCACAAAACCCGTCTCTTGTGTGGCTTAATTAAGCGACGTCTCCTCTTTAATTAGCCAATTTTTCTTTTTTTTTAAATCTGAATACATTGAATACGGGCTTTAAGAGCCCGCGATAATGGTGCTCTAACACCCTCTTGCAGTTGGAGCGCGGGGATCTAACACGTCTAGACTGGAGTGAAAGTCGATGAACAAAGAAGACGGTAAACCTTTAGTGAATATGTCTGCATATTGCGATGTGGAAGGTATATGTACAACTCAAACCTCACCCTTTTGGACCTTATCTCTCACAAAAATGTTGGACCCAAACTTCGACATGATCTAGCGAAAACATATGCCGGCCCATGTTAAAGAAAGACTTAGGGCTCGGCCTCATCGAAGACTGATGCTCAGAGATGATCTCGAGCTCGAACAAAAGGAACGAGGTCAAAGACTCGTTTGAAACTGGAAAAACAATGTCGAAGGAATATCTTCCAGAATCATCGGAAGACAAGTCAAGAGAAAAATACCCCGAAGATCTCGAAACAACCAACATGCAAAGGAGAAGATAGCAGAGTCATTTGCACCAGATCAAGATTATAAAAGTCCATTTTTGTCGATTTGCATATGATTATATCATTGTGCTCTCAAATCAAATGAAAGAACAGCAGAGTATGATCCGAGAAATCGAACGCAAGCACGTCAATCAACGAGGAAGTGGCCAAGCTACGAAGCATGCTCTACACCCTCAAAGATAAGTCACAGGGCCATGAGATCGCGCATTGAACTATAGTCAATCGACTAGAACAAGCTGAGAGGGAACTCACGGCACATCGAACTGGGCTCTCGACCGATCGAGACATCGATCAAAGCCTGCAAGTTGCACCCCCATGCCCCAAAGACAAAGCCAAGGAGCATTTTGAACTCCCGAGTTCCCAGCTTCCAATATGTATGCTTCGAGGTTGGGGAACATCGAGGTCAACACCTCGAACCGGAATGGTCCATCGAAGTCTGAGTTTCAGTGGACTCGACGAAATGTAGATGACAAGACAACAAGAGCATGAAAGCCCAGCGGTTCGCGTCCAGAATAACTCAACCAAGAGGCAACCCAAAAAACGATCGCAGGAGACCCCTCCTAAGTCCTAACAGGACCCAAATGAAACCAAGACCGCTACGGGTTATGTCCTTTGGTCAATAATATTTTGTAATAATCATTTCAAAAAAAAAATCTATATATTTTGTAATTATGTTTCCATACAATAATTAAAATTTTCAATATTTACAAGAATGCCATTATACTTTTTTTTTCTTTTCTAAAATTACAAAAAAAAACTATAAACACCCTAACATTTATTCTTCTTTACAACAATGTCACTATCATCATTTCTCCAACCACCATAAACAACTATTTTAGAACAGTTAAAACTCAATTATTCAATTTCTATCTCGTATCTTCTTATTCTACACTCACAAAACTTTATTTTCTCTCCACTTTCATCTAAAAAGTTCATATAACTTTCATTTTCATGTTGAATTCACTAGTTTTATGATCCATTTCGATATTGCTGATCTTCGATCGGGCTCTTGAGTCAGTGATTTTTTTTTTTTATTGTATCCTTACAAATAGTGCAAAGTTGTGGGAGCTAAAACCTCTGATCAGAATTTTAACGTGAACATAGTAGGGTTTAGGGAAACGGTGAGAAAACATTTCTATGAGCAGATCTCTAAGATTTCGAATTCGACTAATATTATTGACAATGAATATGATGAATATAAAGAAGCTAATCAAAAGATAATACAACTCGAAAAGAGTATTCAAGTTCTCAAGGGATCAGTCAAAAGGCGTTTGTATATAAAATGGTAATCTTGGCTTGTCTTTTACACTCTTCATCTCGATCCAACTATAACAAAACATGTTACCTCCTTGAACGGAAGTGTATGAAATGGATAGCGATGCAACAATTGAATCACTGATATCTTATGAATTTGCATGATTTTAACCATCATTTTGTGTAATATTGATCATATATATCACCATTTAGGCATATTTAGGTTGCATTGCATTGAATATGTCTATATCATGTGTTGGAGATAGTTGTTGGTGAGTTTAAAGCATTTGAAGGGTTTTGAGGCAAAAAGAGTGATTTTGGTCGAGAAACGAAATTGAGCCTTCACAGCGGCCTAATGCCATGCCCCAAACCCGATGTAAACCTTTAGAAGACGATACCAAGTGTTGGAGCGGCCTATTGCAGCGGTATGTGGTAGCCACATGATTTTTGGTGAAGTTATGCGTGAGCTCACTCGACATGTTGCAGCGGTCTCAAAGGCTGCGACTAAGAAACCATCAAGACCTTCAGAGACAAAGTGTTGGAGCGGCCTTGAGGCGGGCAACCAAGACGCTGTGAGCATTCCAAATGTCAACATCCAGAGTTTGACAAGATTTTTTACCATTTTGCTATTTATGTCTTAAGCTACTATAAATACATTTTATACCTAATTTTAGATCTTATCTCATTTTCTTTCAAATAACAATTCAAATAATTACTTAGTGTATTACTAATAATTTTATATGTTCTAAAAGTTCGAAAATACAAACAACATTCAATACTGTATATATCTATAATATTATTTGAGAAGTTAGTTTCTTATCTGTCGCGCTCACGTTAACTCTCACGGCAGTTGATTACACTAATACCCATGAATTAGAAAATATTACGTTTAAATACTATTATTAAATTTTTAATGTTGTTTCCTTTTCAAAATTTTCCAAATAACATATATAATAAAAAGGAAACATTTATAATGTTGTTTCCTTTTCTATTTAAATAATATTTTTAAATAACATAAAATATACTTTTGAAGTAATAAAATATTTCTTTATATCTATATTTTCTTAGGATTAGGAAATTATATATATAAAATTGTTAGGAGAAATTTTTTAAGAATAGGAAATTGTATAATTATCAAAAAGTATAATATTCCTATGTATCGTAGAAAATTGTATAGTTATCACCTTAGCTTTATAAAAATATCAAAATTTAATTTCAGAAAATATTAAAAATAAAAAAATGTAAATAAGGAAAAAGGGTCAATTCGTATGATTGTTTTTAAAATATTACCTTATTATATATAATTCTTTTTTATATAACAACGTGGTTAAGAAAATTTATTAAGGGTATCATATATAGTTTATAATTAGTATTATTGAAATGTTTTGTCTATTTTTTATATATTTAGTTGGCTATAATATCTTTCAATTACAGCAAAAAAAACTATAAATTAAATTTTACTTATATAATATGATTTTTATGTCGAATGTGCATGTATTTTTATAATATTTATCAAATTACATGTTGATGTTTTTTAAAAAAAATATTAAAAAATTAAGGGATGATCAATAGGAAGTTACATGCGTAAGTAGATGATACATTTTTGAAAGCTCATGAACAAATATCACTATTTACAATAATTGAAATATTTTTAAAATTCTAAATAACTTTATGCCTTTGATTTATTGAATGGAAACTAAAATTTATTTTAAATAATCTTAAAAATGAGAATTCAGATTTCCTTTGGTATTTTGATTATAGTCCTATTAAGTTCCACAAACATATTAAATTTATTTTATTAATGTAAATTATAGGATGACTCATAACATATTAATAAATGAAATCTCTATATTATTATTTGAGAAGTCAGTTTCTTATGTGTCGCGGTCACGCTAACTCTCACGGTGGTTGATTACACTAATACCCTTAATGAATTAAAAAATATTACGTTTAAATACTGTTATTAAATTTTTAATGTTGTTTCCTTTTCAAAATTTTCCAAATACCATATATAATAAAAAGGAAACATTTATAAAGTTTAAAAAACGAAAATATATTTATATATAATATGATTTCACTAAAAAAGGAAGTTCACAAAATAGAAATAATCTATTTAAATAATATTTTTAAATAACATACAATATACTTTTGTAGTAATAAAATATTTCTTTATATCTATATTTTCTTAGGATTAGGAAATTATATATATAAAATTGTTAGGAGAAATTTTTAAAAATAGGAAATTGTATACTTATCAAAAAGTATAATATTCCTATGTATCGTAGAAAATTGTATAGTTATCACCTTAGCTTTATAATAATATCAAAATTTAATTTCAGAAAATATAAAAAATCAAAAATGTAAATAAGGAAAAAAGGTTAATTCGTATGATTCTTTTTAAAATATTAACATATTATATATAATTCTTTTTTATATAACAATGTGGTTAAGAAAATTTATTAAGGGTATCATACATAGTTTATAATTAGTATAATTGAAATGTTTTGTCTATTTTTAATATATATATTTGACTATAATATCTTTCAATTACAGCAAAAAAAATCTATAAATTAAATTTTACTTATATAATATGATTTTTATGTCGTTGTGCATGTATTTTCATAATATTTATTAAATTATATGTTGATAATTTTTTAAAAAAATATTAGAAAATAAAGGGATGAACAATAGGAAGTTACATGCGTAAGTGGTTGATACATTTTTGAAAGCTCATAAACAAATATCACTATTTACAATAATTGAAATATTTTTCAAATTCTAAATAACTTTATGCCTTTGATTTATTGAATGGAAATTAAAATTTATTTTAAATAATCTTAAAAATGAGAATTCAGATTTGCTTTGGTATTTTGATTATGGTCCTATTAAGTTCCAAAAACATATTAAATTTATTTTATTAATGTAAATTATAGGATGACTCATAACATATTAATAAATGAAAATAAAAAATATTAACCAACTGTTATAATTTAGTTCTTTTGTAAAATTTATATATACGCATGAGACTGTAGAATATTATAACTCAATGTACTCACAACATGAGTGACTCAACTAATCCAACTTATATCTAAAATCATAGATTTAACTACAATAAGAATAAATAATTTTACAATAATAATTTATTTTATAAATGTAAATTATAGTATGACTCATAACATATTAATAAATGAAAATAAAATATTAACCAACTGTTAATTTAGTTTTTTTTCTGTAAAATTTATATATATGCATGAGACTGTAGAATATTATCGTTATATTAATTTATGTAATTTGGAATCAGATACTTTAGTTTATTTTATATTTCATTCTAAGCACAATATATCTTAAGTTATACATCAACTTCCTTAAATATATTTACAGATAATGCAAATAAGAAAATTAATCATAATATTTTAATATATATAAAATAAAAAAATTATAGTTGAATTCAGAGAAATATATGCAATTTAATATACCCAAATGATAACTACAACGACTGTAAAACCAACAAAGCCGACTAGATATAACATATCTAAAATCATATGTCTTTTTTTTGGTCAACGAAATTTTGCATTAATAAAGGAAAGGAAAAGGGTTTAGCCCATGGGCCGGTCCATTACATGGTTTGGGTTTCTGAGAATGTATTTGGCTAATGCATCAGCATGCCCATTCTCAGCCCTAGGGAGATAGAAGAAAACTAAATCGACAAACAGAGAAAAGAAAGCTTCGATATCGTTCAAGATGCCATAGATCTCTTTCTCGAACAGTTTTTCGTTGATGGCCCTGATCAGGGTTTGGTTGTCGGAGTACATCCGAAGGTGTGTCACACTCAAAGAGGACGCCGTTTGGAGAGCTTCCCTCACCGCCAAAGCTTCAGCCACAAGAGGAGAGGAGACGTTTTGCTGGACCATCACACCCCGCAAGTCGATGGATCGGGGAAGATCTTCGATGATCCAAGAAATTCCGGCTGTGTTGGTCTTCTTATCCCACGCCGCGTCAGTTTTGCAACTTGTGATGTCGGTAGAGGATCTGTGGGTTGTCTCGAGGCGTGGCCTGTTGGTAATTCCTCTCCTAGCTCTTACTGATGATGCGTGTGGAGCCGGTTCAGCTTGAATCCATTCCCTAGCTAACTTGATTCCTCTTATGGCCGTGTCTTCCACTGTGTAGGTTTTCTTCTCGAAGATTAGTGTATTCCTTGCTGTCCACAGAGACCAGAAGATCCAGGGAAGTATGTTGGTGGTGACTCCTAGAGGTGGGAGGCAGCAGTTTGTCCTGGAGGTTACTAGCACCGCTTTGAGTCTTGTCTGAGAAGCGATGTCCACAGTTGGTGAAAGATTAAACTGCTGCCATACCTTTTTAGCAAAGTCGCACTTGAAGAAAATGTGAGCTTCTGATTCCAACTCTCCACATCTTATACATTTGGCTTCCTGTGTAACACCCCTTCTCTGTAGGTTTTCTCCAATGGGAATGACTTTTTGGATAGCTGACCACATGAAAGTTTTTATTTTGGGGGGAGTATTCACCGGCCCACACATCTTTCATCTTTGATTTTGATCTAAAATCATATATCTAATTAAAATAATATAATACTATTAATATAAATTGTAAACAAATTATAAGTTAATTGAAATTAAAATAAATAACAATCAATTATTATAGTATATTTATTTTATAAATATTTATATCCGTGCATGAGCATGGAAAATCACCTAGTAATTAGTATATGATAAAAAAAATTTCAAAACAAATAATAATCGAATGCTAATATCACAATATTTATATACAATAAACATATACTTTATGTTTTTTAAAAAGTTAAAACAATTATCCGCACAAAATGTAGTGATATGTTAAAGTTTTGTTTGATAATAATAAAAAGAAGATGTTAAAAAAAGTTTTTTGAAACTGATGACGTGGGGGCTAGCTAGCTTGGTGTGGATAAGTTGCAGAAGCGATTAGATTTGGGGAAACAGCGGAAGGGAATATGTCGATGGAGGTCACCACCGTTCTCAGACCTCTCGTCATCGCCGGAAAACCTACGCTTCCTCTTCTCCGACCGAAGATTGTCCATCTTCTTCGTCTCTCGCTTCCGCTTCGTCTCCCCCATCTATCTTATTCTTCCACCTCTCGTCTCACTTCTCCCAGTCTGTTCTTCTCTCAGTCTATAGCTGCAGTTTCAAAATTTTCGTCATCATCGGGCTAACAATTTTCTTCCATTTTTATTTTGTTTTGTCTTTCAGTATCATTCGCTACACAGGAGAGTAGTAACCTGAGCGAAAGTGATACGAGCGAGTGGGTGATGCAAGGTACCACTTTAATGTGTTGAGAATTTTAAGTTACAGGGGTTTTGATTTTCCTTTTTTGTTTATAGATTTTTATACATTGAGGAAGGATGTAGAAATAGCATCAGCTCGTGTTGAAGAGATTAGAGCTTCTGCTGGTTTGGAGCAGTTACAACACGAAATTGCTCTTTTGGAGTCAAAAGCTACTGATACCTCCTTCTGGGACGATCGTGCTAAAGCTCAAGAAACGCTTTCCGCCTTGAACGATCTCAAAGATCGGTTGCGCTTGCTCTCTGAATTCAAATCTATGGTACCTGATTCTTTTTGAATTGTTTGCATTGTCCTTAAGAAATGTGGTAATAATACTTTGTGAGGCAGGTTGAAGATGCGGAAACGATTGTTAAGCTAACAGAAGAGATGGATTCTACTGATGTGAGCCTGCTTGAAGAGGCCATGGGAATCATCAAAGAGTTGAACAAATCCGTTGATCGATTTGAGCTAACGCAGCTTCTGTCAGGACCTTATGATAAAGAAGGCGCGGTAGTCACCATTACTGCTGGAGCTGGAGGGACTGATGCTCAGGTAATCACTGTTTACCTGACATGACAATCCTTTGAGGCTAGGCATCTATCTGTGTGTTTCCTATAATTTTTCTTTGATAACTTCCAGTGCAGGATTGGGCCGACATGCTACTTAGGATGTATATGAGATGGGGGGAGAAGCAGCGGTACAAGACTAAAATTGTTGAAATGTCGGCTGGAGAGGAAGCTGGGATTAAGTCTGCCACGCTTGAGATCGAAGGGCGTTATGCGTATGGTTACCTTTCTGGGGAGAAAGGAACTCATAGGATTGTACGACAATCACCATTCAATTCCAAAGGCCTTCGCCAGGTTTATTAAGCTACTCCTCTTACTTAAAAAGAACATGAAACAATTTATATGATTTTGTACACATCTATGGTAAATAGCAGCCGCTCACTAATGTGGTGGAGTGTTAATGAACCCCAAAAGCATATGTGTTTTTTTTTGGTGCTATTCACTTATATTTTGATATTTGCACACAGACGAGCTTTTCTGGTGTGGAGGTGATGCCGCTTCTGCCTGATGAAGCAGTCGGAGTTGAAATACCAGAGGAGGACCTTGAGATTACTTTCACGAGGGCTGGTGGAAAAGGAGGACAGAATGTCAACAAGGTTGAAACTGCTGTTCGCATTACACACATCCCTACTGGCGTTGCGGTCCGTTGCTCAGGTTTGTCCTTGCAGTCTCCACTAATCTACTCTTATGTTGGTCTAAGTAAACAACCTGTAGTGAAGAATCTGAATATCCCGCATGATCCCCTTGACGCTTTCTCGCATGTTGTGCGTTACTGATATATGAGAAATGATTTTATATTGAGTGGCAGAGGAGAGAAGTCAATCGGCGAACAAGACGAGAGGTCTGGCCCGACTTAAGGCGAAACTGTTGGTGATTGCGGAGGAGCAGCGTGCGACTGAAATCAAGGAAATAAGAGGAGATGTAGTGAAAGCTGAGTGGGGACAGCAGATCAGGAACTACGTGTTTCATCCTTACAAACTGGTTAAGGATGTCCGAACAAGTCATGAGACTTCAGATATCACATCTGTAATGGATGGTGACTTGGACCCTTTCATCAAAGCTTACCTTAAGCATAAGTACACCTTAGCCATGGCTTCTGTTGTAGCCAATTAGAACATTTTGATAGGTTTCTTCTCTTTTATTTCTCTCATTAGATAGAGTCATCTCCTCCTACACTGTTCAATTTACTATAAAATCTCCAAAATTTTAAACAGACAAGCTTAAACAAGATCCTAATGCAATTCAATTCTGTTTGTAACTGCTATAGGAAACTAGGAATGGTAAAAAAGGTATATACCTTATATTATTGAAATACCTTAAAATTATATGTAACATTATATGTGGCGGTAACGAGGAATCTGATACGTCGTCATATGCAATGTGATAATTATTTCCCAAGATGTGGAGAACCCGAAGAAGCTGTTACGCATGCTATTTTGAATGCCCACCAGCATTACTGCATTGTCTTTATCAGCAATTTCATCTAGCCCTTGCATTTTTCATTTACCGAACATTTATGCTAATATGGACTATCTTTTATGGAGAAAGAACAACATCGACGAACCAGAATTGGACATGGATCCTTATCTCTATATAATATGGTATATCCAGAAGGCTTAGAATGATAAACTAGGGGGATAGACAGAGATCCTATGAAGCTAGTCTGGTACGCAGAAAACGAGTGTCAAGCGTGGTTCAAAGAAAATGAGACAATACCTTTATCGCCACAAGAAACTCCTAATGAGCAAATAGAAGTCTGAAGCTTGGGTAATATTTGTATGGTGAATGGTTCATGGACCTCTACAACTCAGTTTAGTGGATGCATATGAGTTGGGATGGATAGCTTAGGAAATATTCAACTTATGGGGACAAACAACTTAAGAAGGAAAGAAGCTGTTTTGCGCACACATAATTAGAAGCATTATGATAGGTTATGAAAAGAATACTTCTTCATTCAACATGTCATAACTTTGGTACGGATTGTAATGGGAAATGACCCTCATGCATGGCCGAGCTTCTTAACGGAACTGGAGGTGATAAAGACTCTACGATTGTGTTTTCCAAACTTCAAGATCTCGTACATCCCAAGACCGAAAAATGTAATTTCTTATTCTTTAGCTAGGAGTAAAAGGTTTTTCATAGAGAAATTTGTTTTACTGGTTGTTCTATTACAGTTTAGTTACCAGACCACCTCAAGTTTCAGTAATAAAAAGTCGTTCGTTGTCAAAAATAGAAAATTTAACTGTATATCTCAGACACAACTACCGAACATTCAATTATTGCATTTCTTTCTTCTTAAAAGAATCTGATAACATAAATAAATCAAAACATGAGTTCCAATTGGTAATTGAAAGAGTTATGATCTTCTCTTGAAATCTAAAATAAGCTTAGCTTCAAAAATGGCCGAAAATAAAATAATCTAATCTATTAAAAAAAATACAAAATTGAATTTACCCTAGTTTTCTCCAATATTTACATTGTCATGCCACTAAAGTATTAAATAATCCTAACTTAGGTAGTTATTGTCTTTTCCTATTTTATTAAATTATTTCCTAATTCAAGTTTTGCTAAATTTCTGTGTTCAAGATATTTCCTAAAATGATTTAGCTAAATTTTAGGAAAATTCAAGTTTAAGAAATATTTTTAATAATATTATGTAATATTTTCCAAGTATCATATAATCCCAACACATTTAGCTTGTAAGGCCTAAGATATATGTATTTTGAATATTCCAAAAATATAGGTTTAACTGTTACCATTAATTATTTTCAACAATAAAATATATATATGCTAAGATTAAATATATATATTCCAAACTCTATTGTGCTGTAAACATTTTTTTTCTTTTGTTGATAAATAAATTTAACATTTCAATAAAAAAAAATATTTTAGAATTATTTGTAAAATAATATGGATTGTTTATAACCAAATATTCATTTTTAATCTATCTAAATCTCACTTAATATATATATATATATATATATATATATTATATATATATATATATCAAATATTTCTAAAATATATTTTAACCTTTTCAGTTACTATTAATTATTTTCAACAATAAAAAATATCGATACTAAAATATAAATATCACTGAATTACTTGTAGAATAATATTTAATGTTTCTAACAATATTATTTTTCTGATGTATCTAAATCTCGCCATATGACCTATATTTAATCAAAATATTTAAATTATTATTACATTTGGAAAAAAAAATTTGTTAAGAGAAAAATTGCTCAAACATATTAATGGGTCAATATTTGTCGAATGTGTAGTATAGCGCACAAGTCAATATTTTTTACAGCATTTAAAATATTTAATTATTATGTTTATAAATATTTTGAAATAAGATAAATATTTAAAATGTTAATTAATAAAAATTTAAATAATATTCATGTTTTTAAAGTGTAATAAATACCTGCACGGGGGTGTGGGTCGAATTCTGGTATAGGTTAAAACACGATGTGAGAACTTTTATAAATAAGGAAAACTTTTGGGCTGACTTGCAATTCTTGAGAATTGGTTGGTTTTAGCATGGGTGTCGACCGACACCAAGGGTGAGTGTCGATCGACACGCTCTTCAATTATCAACTCTGACTTCAACTTTTCAGCACAACTTCTCTTAATCCTCCACATAGCTCTTTATTCTCCAAAATGCTCCCAAACGTATATGAGCCTGCAAAGACTCTTGAACTGACTCGAAACATTGATATTGACTCTAAAACTGGACTTATACCATGGTCAAAATCCATAAAAACCAAGGTATATCAGTGAGCTGTAAGTATTTGGCCAAAGATGTTTTGTGAAACTTTACAAGAGAAGTTTCATATAAAAGTAATGGGAGCATGTTCCTTATAGTTTACTTGTCATGTTAACGACCGAGGAGAAAAAAAGTTAACGAGGGAAGAGACCTTAACGCGTGAAAGGAAGGTCTCTCTATATCTCTGTTGCTATGTAGTGCGAAGATGCCGATCTCGTTTTCTCGCAAACTAATTTGTGTGATTTGTTTGTAAAGATTATACAAAAGTGGTTTTGTAGAACTTGTGATGATTTTACGCAAGCTGTCTCGGACAAGTCATATCATATGCGAAACTTTCCAAGTTATTTTTCATGGGAGATGTTTTGTATATTGTTTGTAAGTGATTGTGACATTAATAAGCGAGGAGTACTGTTTCCTCGTTCATATCGCCATGTTGTTTTGAAAACCACTGATACTGTTTTCACGTAGACATTTTCGTATAACTTGTTCTAGTTGTACGAAAGTTGTGGGTAACCGATTCTATGAAGACTATTAGCGTATCTTTGTCGAGAGACGTAGGGTAGTGTTCTAAGAGTGATTATTACGCATATTTTACGTGAATGTTTTTCTTATAATCTTCTGGGAAATTTGTTTCGTTTAACTCAATGAGGTTTTACGTAAGCTATTTCTTGATGATGTTTTGCTAGCAACATTTTCGTAGGTTTTACACGAAACGCTAATGGTATATGTAATGAACATGTATTGCTCTTGACGATTTGGGTGTTAATGAGCGGGTGATATGATCAAATTAACCTTCAAGGTACTCTTTCAAATAAGAGGTTCGTTGTAGTAATTGAGGATTGAATTCACAGAGACTCTATGGTTCACACAATAGACTTGAGTTTCAGATTAAGCTAGGAAATCAGTTAGAAAGCAAATAACAAAATAAGAAAATAGATAGAAATGTAAGCGGTAGGAGAAATGCACTAGATCTAGGAATTATCACACAATGAATTCAAGACTACTATCAATGGTGTCGAGGGTTTATAAGGTTCAATTCTAGAACTCAAATGCAAACAACAAGTTATCCAACTCTCGTTGAGATAAACTATCATATTTCTAACTCGAATCAAATACCAACTCTCATTGCCTATACGCGATGAATCAAACAAGCAACAACCAATATTTGATGTTATTCAACTAAATCCTAGACCAACTCTCGTTGCGAATAAGTAATTAGTCCAGAAGTATTTGATTCAGGTTATCGGTCACACTCGTTCTATTCTGGTTATCCTGTGATTCTAGATTCAGGTTATCAGACACACTCTCTTTGTTACTCCAACTACTCTAGAAGCTAGTATGATAAAAAATCCTGGTGTAGAAATCTATAAGAAACCCTAGCAATCCTATGATTATCAATTTGACATTAAACTCATGAAATCCTTAAATCTAACAAGGGTGATCTACTCAGACATGATAAGAGAAAAAAAAATCCTATTGAAAAACCGAAACTAAAATTTGAACTGAATTTCATAAATAACCGAACATATCATATATCTATAGAACCAAAAAAAATTGAAGGACCAAGAACCAAATGGGTACTTGAAATTTTAAAATAGAAATTATAAACTTACAAATATTAACTATATTTAATTTATAAATAACCAAATATCCTAAAAATACTATTTATAATCGAAAAACCAAATTACCCAAAAACATTTTTGACTAAAAATATTAAAAACTGTTCATTCTGAAAACCCCAAATTATCCGATAGTTTTATTTATAAATCCGTAGTTACCCGAAAAACCAGAATCAAATTAGAAGTGATTTGGACCCAATTTCTTTTTTGCATATGGCTAGGTTGCCAACTTTGCTGCTAAATCAAACCAAAAACTGAAGAAACCCAACTGAAACTAACAAACTTTCTAAACACCTGAATGGTTCCTAAATTTCTAGAACAAAAACCCCAAAAACGGAAATATCTGAACTGAAACCGAATGCTGGTTTAAAAAATAAAGAATAAAAAAAAATAAAAAGTGAAAAATAGTTTAGGTAACACAAAAACAAAGGAAAAAGGAAAAAAATATTCTTGCAAAGTGATTAAAAGTGTTTTATTTTAGTCTAATTTTTAAAAGCAAACTGAATAAAAATAATTGTTTCAGTAAATTTTAAATAAATGATATATTTTTGAAGAAACTAACACAAAATAAAAGAAATTATAAAAAAAAAGAATAGTTTAGTTAACACTAAAACAAAGGTAAAAGGGAAGGGTAAATTTTATGTTTACCACTTTCATGGTACCACTTTTAATTTTTACCACCACTAAAGAAACATATTCAAAAATACATTCTTCATTAAGATGCAAAAGACTATATAACCTTGTTATCTATACATATAATAAATCATTATTAAAATAAATAAAAAATAATTAATAAAATAATATTATTTTTATATTTTTGAATTATAGTTTTTCTTTATTTTTTTGTCATCAACTTAAAAACAGACTCATACATACTTATACTTTTTCAAATTCGAATTCTTTTATAATAAGTATGTATTTATATATTTATTAGAATCTTAAATTTCACATTCTAAAAACCCTACCTAATCCGTCAACTCTAAACCCTATGTCTAGATTAGTTAACCCTAGGAATAAAAGACAGGAGTATAAGTGTCTTTTACCCTTCATTAAAAGTGAAGAAAAAAATAATTAGTATAAACATGAAAAGTGGTACTATGAATGTGGTATTTGCGGTAATTTTCCAAAAGGGAAAACTATTTGGTGATAGTGATCAAAAGTGTTTTTGAAAAAATTGAAAGAAATGAAGAACAGAAGGGGAGGCTCGAACATGAATTGGGTGAGGCACCAAACGTCAAGAATTAGCCGGAAGAGCTAACACTTTCACTACCTACATATTTACACAAAGGATTTATATTATTGGGCACGTGTCACGTGCCACACCTATAATGTACGTGAATCCGCCCCTGCTTACAAGGCTTGAGAGTATTAGGTATCATGATTGTTAAATATTAGGACTAGATAATCGTGTCAAAGTGTAAGTCTGAGTCCCTGTACTTGTAGGTTTAACATCACATTATCAATGACTGACTTTCCTGTTGCTCACTCTCCCTTTAACCTTTTCGGGTGAGATTGAGTAGTAGTTGGACGTTGAACGCTTTTTTGCTACTTGATATATTTTTTCTTTTAATTTTTTTTGCTTATTTCAGTTACTGGAGATGCTATTTAATTATTAATAAAGTGTGATTTAGGATAATTTGAAGAGACGTGAAAAAGCGTTATTGTAAGTGATCCAACATTCTCGATAAAGGATGTGATGAGTGTTATATTCTTAAGCGGTGATTTCTGAATGACCCTCTCTTGCATGGCTAACTATGTATATATATTTATTGTTTTTGCCAGTTCATTTTATTTTTCTCTTCTAATCGGTACTCCTCACTTTGTGTTATTTTTCCTTTTAAGTATTCATATCTTGAGTCGGTCTAAAATCTAAAATGGGTCATGCAAAGGAAGATAAGCCCATCTACAATAAAATGGTCTTAAACAATTTTTAAAAATAACTCACGGCCACGAAAAAACAAAGACAACGATAAAAAATATTTAAAAGAAAAACAAAAAAAAATATCGTTTGACCGCAAACAAAAAATATTTTCAAAATTATTGAAATAATCTCTAATTTTTAGAAACAATTACAAAATAGAAAAGAAATAAAAAAATTAGATATGTCCAGTTAAATAAAAGGAAAGAGGACCACAAATAGTTGAAAATAAAATATATCATAACTAAAATGTATATTATACATATATGTTAAGATTATATTGTATACAGTGAATCATAGATATGTCAAATTTTTATTGATTACTTTTATCTAGGGAAAAAATAATATTCAATTATAGCTTGGTTCATATGGTATGAGTAATTTACTAAAATATACCTTACACTTAGCATATATATCATCTCATAAAACTATTTTATTTTCTTAATAGTAACAATCTTTATTAACACATATTTTTTTTACATCTTTGTAATAGTTAGACATGTGTTCCAATAGTATGTCAAACTCCAAAAAAAATCGATTTCAGTTCGGGAATTGTGAAAAATAATCCACAACAATTGTAAATGTAACATAAAAAGAAATGTAATATATTTTATTTTTTTTTGCTAAAATTTAAATATCATATAGATGATTTGAAGATCTTAATTCTTAGGTCAGAGCCACTCCGGAAAATAGAAAAAAAAACAAGGCGGATCAATAGAATGTTTACTTTGTTTTTTTTTAACGCTGATTTATTACGATATTACAATTATGATATAGGAAAGATTACATAGACGATTCGACAACCGACAATACTACCTGCTTTATGAAGACCTACGCCTAACTGCATCACCTGAGCCGTCCTATGAAGATCCACAGCTGGCCAGATTTACTTGCACCATGTTGAAGATCCCTTGCAAGCATTTTCCTCTGTAGTCTGCATAATTGTTTAATAAACCGCATTCTCCGGGACTTGAAACCTGGATTTCCTGTAATCTGCAATAAATTGCATAGTCTGGGATTCGAACCCCAAACTTAGGTGTAGACCGCATAATTGTTTACTTTGTTTGAATGACTATAATTTTTTGTTAGGGATAATTCAGACTATGTTAAATTAAAATTATCATTTGAACGGTAAACCTTTCACAATGCGATTTACACCCATCATTTATATCTTTGATTTTTTATTTGTAACAGTTATTGGATGGTAAAATATCTAATTATCGTGTGGATAAAATGAGATAATGAAATCTTTCTGTCATTATCTTTAATCTATTACATTTGTGACCCTCATATCTGTATAAAACGAACCTATTACATAATGAGAACAATATAGTTTATCTTTAATTTTCACATTCTCTAAGCTTTGGGCGGTCTGTATTTTTTCTCAGTTCTTAAAAATCCCAGTCAGTTATGTCAAATTGTAGCATTGAACAACTGCATGATTTCTATGTTCAAGAAAGACTGCTTTTCGTTAAATTGGTACAAAAATTTTCAAGATCTCCAGCTGAGTCACTTCTTGTCATGGCCACATGGCTTTGGCTTGAAGACTTTGGCTTTGAGCACATCTTCTCAGTCATCATGGCGCTCAACGATCCACTCATTGCAGCTCTTGCTAATGAGGCTGTCTTATGCTTCCGGTGTCTTGAATCCGAAGAACCTCCAAATGGTTTCAGTCAGATCCCTGTGACTGCAGAATTTATGGATATATCTCTTCAAATAATCTACCAAAATCGATACAGTGCCATCACAGGAATCAAAAACTTTTTAACCACTGTTTGCTCAAGAATTTTCTCTGACATAGTTCAACAAGTTCTCCCATCCTCCTACATCACTAGCCACAACCAGCCTCTCATCATCCCCGGGTTCCCGCATCCAACTTTTGGGAGCATCAACGTGATGCCTAGTGTTGCTTCCTTGGATAATTTCTCCAGCAGAAATTTATTCCCTATCCCTAGTGGTATATGGGGCTGGAATGCTAGTTGCATCGCAACTGAAAACGACCGGACCCTTTTTCTAACGTTTTCTCGTGGAATCCCAGTATCCGAAGCGGAAGTGAGGCTGGTATTCACAGAAAAATATGGAGAAAACTGTGTTAAGGGCGTTCACATACCTAAGTACGGTGGAAACTTACCCAATGAGAACTTGAATAGTAATCAGGATGTTCAACAACAATCACTATATGGGAGGCTGGTCTTGGATTCAGTCGTTACTGTGGATCGTATACTTATGGGCGAGAGTAAACAAAAGTTTTACATCGACGGGAAGCCTATTTGGGCTCGTAAGTTTAAAAATAGATACAGAAAATAAAAAGATGCCTATGTAACTTGTTCAAGTGACAATATTATTATTATCTTCTCTTTCTTTCTTTCTGATGCTAAATCTCTTATCTTATGTCATAAATAATCATATTGTTGGATATGCTGACAAAAAAAAAATAGTTGTCTTGGATATCTTTCTTTCCTGTCTAATCGAAATATTTTGATTGGGAATAATGGACTACCCTCTAAATAAAAATTACTCTAGTCTAAAGGCTAGATGTTGCAACTTACAACCTTCTCTCCAATAAACCGATCACCCCGAAGAGAAAAAGTGATCTAACAAAGGAATGACACAAATAAACCATAAAATAGAGGTTTCAACCTTCTCTCTAGATCTATCCATTTGTTATTGACTGTTTGCCGACTCCGGCTGCTTCCATAGAGCTGTAGTCGCTCTTTGTATTTTGATCTAGATATTTCGCTTTTGCTCTCGTTTTACTCTACATGTGGATTTCCAGACCTTCGATCTTGCTGTGCCCCTTCCAGAAGGAACAAAAGTTTCAGCTAATCTTGCAGTGTATTAATCGTTCTTCTCCTATTAATCTTTCTAGTCAGCGTGGGTTGGGTTTACTACCCTTCAGATCTATTTATTTCCAAGATACATAATGATGGATTGGATGATTTGCATGATGATATTAATCTCTCTTAATTTGGCTCATATTTGGTTTCGATCTTCATCCTTGTCAAGTTCTTGATCAAATTTGAACCTGTTTATGAGTGGTTTCGGTCCTTGTGGATTATCTTATGATTTGATCGAGATCTACATTCTGTCATGCTTCAATTTTGCGTTTCAAGTCGGTTTTTCTCTGTCTGCGTATTTCTGGTTGATGACTTATGAACTAAAAGTGGTTCTGTCTCCTAAAGTATGAAGCTTTAGTCTCTTATTCTCTTGGGATATTCACTATAGGAGGATTCCCTCGTATTGTCTCTATCAAAAAGCTCTAAAGAAAATCTTCATGACTTGTTTTATTTGAAACACTTTTTTTTTGAAACACAATCTTCATGCCTTGTTATTATTGATTTTTGTTGTTTTTTTTATCTGTTCCTTGCGTCTGCCAGTTTGGATCTGTTAGTTTAGATTATCTGCTTGTTCTATGTTTCCATACTTTCCCATTTGTGGACTTTCGTCTCTGAAGACCTTTGTGTTGGTTTGTCGGCTCTTGATTACCGGAGTTCATTGAAATTGCAAGATTTTGTAACTGTTCTTGTTGAATATAATCCTTCTTTTATTGTTAAAAAATATGTTAAAACCTCCTCAGTAATGAACACTAGGCCAAAGAGGATGACACTCATTGCAGTCTCTCGAAATACTTTTCAATGAGTTGGATACCTCTCTTCTCTGATTGCGAAAAGAGTCCACATCGAATGTAAATGTAAAAAATGAAATATAAAGTGTTCATATTTTTTAATGATGCCGAGGTTTTGGGTTTGTAAGCTAGTGTACCTTTCTAGACAAAAACTAAACCTATATTAAATTAATTCTCTTTTGGAGGTACCGTTCACGTTAGGATTTAATTCAAATTCTGATATCCTTAATTTTTTATTTATAATTATTTCTTAAAAATTATTATAAAATATCTAGTATAATATGTGGTTTGTCCTTTATTTTAAAAATTTGTGACCCTCATATCCATATATGTGAAACGAACATATTAGATAGCGATCACATTATTGTGTCCGGATTTTGCGTGGTAAGTACTATACACTAAGTTTGCCATTTTGGGCTAGTGATATAGATACCACTTCATATATATATGTATGGACTAGTTTATCTGCAGTGAGGCCTCTGCTGTTGTTGGAGATTTGGCAAAAGATCTATTTAGGTTATGATGTAAGAGCATGGAAGGATCCACGGATTCCAACTTCAACTTCACCTGCAAGGTCGGCTAGGCCAAATGTCCTAGTAGCACATCTCATAATTAAGTTAGTGATTTAGTTGATGAAGAATCAATGGAATGGGACGTTGTGATGCTTGATAACTTTGTAGCACAAGAAATATACTATTGGTTAGAAGCTTGGACATAATCTGATATTTACATCGTGATACTTATTGTTGAATTTTTACCAAGAGTGGTATGTAAACTGTTAAGTCAGGAAACTTGATGGACATACATATACTTAAGGCTGAAGAATATGTTGTTTACGTAAAACCAAGCATCGCGAAACTCCAGCATAGGTGGGGGAGGATATCACAGTTCATTTTGAAGACCCAAAAACGTCCATGATGAGGAGCCATATATCGGGCAAAGCCAAAGGAGATTCAAGCTCATTTTTACTTAGTTTTCTTATGTATGAAGTACTTATGTAAAATATCTAAGTATTAAATATTATAAAAAGTGTGTGGAAATATGTAGAGTACTTAGGAGCGAAATTGCTTAAGGGAGGCTATTTCACCACGAAGTAACTTCATAGATAGGAAAAGATCTGAGTTGTTAGATCGGTTCATTCTCAACCGTCCATTAAGAAAGTGGGATGTGTATATAAAGGGCTGAAGCCTCATTGTAAGATTCATTCACCAAGTTATAAAATAAATACTTCCTTAAGCTCTAATCTCTCTCTACAATGTCCTCACTCTTTGTCTATGTACTGATCGAGTAATAGGAGTTAGGCTGACTTAGCAATCACTAGGATGAAAAGGTGCTAAAACTGCACGTTCTGGCAAAGTAAAGAATCAGTCCGTGACAACATGCCCCCTTAGGTCTTCACCTACGTCCACCCCTGGACTCAAGGTCCCCCTCTCAAATAACCACTCTTGTTTCCGTCAGTTTTTGAAGCAATCATACATAGTTTTAATTTTTCCTCTTATTCTTTTTGTCGGCTAGTTTTCCTATTAACAAAAAAATCAAGATTATACAAAATGCCAGTGTACAAATATATCTCTCGAAGAGTAGCCTCGAGCGACTCCCACCCTTCTGGAAATTAACTCAATCTAACCATTTTGAATTTTTCTAAAATATGTAAAATTTAGAAAATGTATTAAAATGAGTGTTTGACACACTTTATTCTAATAACTAGGGGTACTATCGCGCTGCGCACAAGATTTTAAAATATTGCTTACTCGTTTGTTGTATAGATGGTGTGGTTCTACTTGGTTACTTGCATAAGTTATTGAGTACATGTTGGTATGCATAAATGGTTTGTGGGAGGATGGTGTTTTAGATATATTTGGTCGTGTAGTCACATCTGTTTGCCTACACGGATGTGTGTGAGTGGTGGATGTATTATTTAGTAGACATAGAAGGTTGATATAGTGTCGTTTTGTACTGGCGGAGATTTTCTTTGGCATAGGTGGGTGTATGATGGTGTAGTTGTTGTGTCATTAAATTGTTGTTGGCATTTGATATGCAAATGGGTGAATTTGATTATTTAGGTTTGGGCCTGCTTGCGTTTTGGAAAGTTAATTGTAAGTGATACATAAAAAGAAAGATTGGATGTGTAACTACCATACCTTCTCTAGAACAAATCTAAATGTTAGCGAGTCTTGTCATCTGTATGTAATAATAACACTTCTAGGATTGCTCTTTTATACATTTCATGTAGGAATTTTGTGGAATTCTTTAGACTCTTAAATTAGCTATGTAAAGTGGGTTTCTGTGTTTTCTTATTATGCCGAGCCGAGTGATATACATGTGTATTCCCAGCAAACTTTTGATTTGTTTCTTTTTCTCCTATCTAATTTTATCTGAATATGTGCTCCATTCATGAAAATTTTCAGTGCAGAGCATGAGCAGACCGTAGAGATATGTTGCATAGTCGTGTGAAGTTGTGGCTGTGGTCCGTATGTGATGCAGCCCAATGTTGATGTTTTTGTACATATGGTACTCTTCTATGCCTAAAATGTAGTGGCCTCCAGTAGTTGGCCACCTCTGTTAGGTTCAACTTGTTGTAAACATGTCAGTATTTTGCAGCTTGTGTCAGCGGTGGTAAAACGAGCATACTATGGCTGGGATGATATCTTGAGGATGCTGCAACGTGTGACATTATGTCTCTTAAGATGGCATGTGAGAGAGACTCCAATGGTGTCAGCTGTTTTGTTTGTTGTCATTACTATTTTTTTCTTTCTCATAGATGGTTTTTGAAAATGATTGTAGTAGCTGAGTATATATATACCGGATTGTTGTGTATATGAACTTCACTTTATCTATCTTGTAACAGCAAGTGTTTTTGTTGTATTGTTCTCTTAGTTGTTAATAAGAGTATCTCTTATGGCTATCCTCATCTTTTTAAATAATGTAAATTTAAAATGAGTTTGAGTTTTGATCCAATAATTTTTCTAATTTTCCCCCTTAAAAGAAGACATTCCAAATATATTTTTTATTAAATTCTAATAATACTTTTTAATACTTACAAATTTTACTCAGTAATAAAATAAAATATTTTTTATATATATAAGTTTAGTTTTCAACAGCATAAATAATGATTTATTAGAATTTATATTTTTGTTAATGGAAGTATTAATAATTTTATTAAATTATAAAATGCATATCTTAATATATTTAGATATAAAAAAACTATGTAGAAGTTTAAAGATGGTAAATAAAAAATAGTTTTAAAATGAAATTGTAAATAGTATTTTCTCAAACTTGATGTGTTACAAATTATATCTTCTCTATTCATTAAAATTATTTTTGGAAATAATAGCAATTAGTGCAGAGCATGAGCAGACCGTAGAGATATGCTCCATAGTCGTATGAAGTTGTGGCTGCGGTCCGTACGTAATGCAGCCCAATGTTGATGTTTTCGTACATAAGGTACTCTTCTATGCCTACAATGTAGTGGCCTCTGGTAGTTGGCCACCTGATCTGTTAGGTTCAACTTGTTGTAAACATGTCGCAGCTTGTGTCAGCGGTGGTAAAACGAGCATACTATGGCTGAGATGATATCTTGAGGATGCTGCAACGTGTGACATTATTTCTCTTAAGAGGGCATGTGAGAGAGATTCCAATGGTGTCAGATGTTTTGTTTGTTGTCATTACTATTTTCTGTTTTTCTCGTAGATGGTTTTTGAAAATGATTGTAGTAGATTAGTATATATACCGGTTTGTTGTGTATATGAGCTTCACTTTATCTATCTTGTTACAGCAGGTGTTTGTGTTATATTTTTCTCTTAGTTGTTAATAAGAGCATCTCTTATGGTTATCCTCATTTTTTTAAAAAAAACGTAAATTTAAAATGAGTTTGAGTTTTGATCCAATAACGTAAATTTAAAATGAGTTTGAGTTTTGATCCAATAATTTTTCTACTTTTTCCCTTAAAAGAGGACATTCCAAATATATTTTCTTATTAAAGTATAATAATAACTTTTTAAGATTTACAAATTTTACCCAGTAACAATTTTATTTTAAATAAATCTTTGTTATATATATAAGTGTAGTTAGGGCTGGGCAAATAAACCGAACCCGAAAATCCGAACCGAACCCGATCCGATGAAAATGAATCCGAACCGATCCGAACCCGACATAAATACCGAATGAATCCTGTTTTTTGGTATATTGGGTTATGGGTATTATCCGAACCGAACCCGGACCTAAATGGATATCCGATAGAACCCGAAACATTTATAATAACAAAAAGAATTTCTACCAAATATGATCTTAATTCTTAATATGTATCCAAAATACTTTAAGATATTATTGAACTTCTAAAATAATTATCTATTAGATAAAGGTTGATGGTGGAATGTAGCGGTTGAAACCTAAAGTTTTTTTTATTTTGGTTTTGTTTTCATTAAATAGTGTTTCTCATTTCATGAGAACTTAGTTTTTGTTTTATGATTTCATTTATCTGGTTTTCTTTATATCACTAACTATGTTTATCTTTCGCTTGATTTTGAATGATCATGTTTGATGTTTTTTCTTATTTTTGAATCGATTTTACTTATGTTTTGGCTATTAAAATATGTACAAATCATGTATTTTAAATCTGAAGAACCGATTTCATTTATGTTTTAGTTACAAAATAGGTACAAATTATGTATTTTTAAACCGAAGAACCGATTGGGACCCGAACCCGAAAGTACAATGGGTTATACCGGTTCTTTGAAGATTTACTAACCCCGACCCGAACCCGATATAACCCGAACCGGTCCCGAACCGAACTTTTATATAACCCGAATGGGGTTGATTTTGATAAACCCGAAAAACCGAAACCCGAATGGATAAAACCGAAACCCGATTGGGACCCCGAATGCCCACGCCTAAGTGTAGTTTTTAAGAGAATAAATAGGGGTGTCAAAATGGGTCATGACACATGGGTTTACCCAACCCAAGTTGACCCATTAACCCAAATGAACTATTTATTTTTGATCCAATTGGTTCATGAGTTAACAGGTTAATGGATTAACATGTTAATGGGTTAACAGGTTAATGGGTTAACAAGTTAATTGATTTATTGGGTTGGGTCAACTCTGAACCATTTTATTTTCAATTAAAAAAAAAACATGAGTAAATCCATTTCTAAGGTTTGATAGAATTGAGAAATCATGAGTTTCTCTAAAGTTCAATCATTTATTCGGTAGTAAAATGCATTTCCCGCCAAAACCGCAAAAAATTCGTTTTTCCGCTAAAACCGCGAAAATATGTTTTTCCGCCAAAACCGCAGAAATGCGTTTTTCTGCCAAAACCGCAAAAACTTGTTTTCCCACCAAAACCAAAAAACACATTTTTTCGCCAAAACTGCAAAAACTCGTTTTTCTGCAAAAACTCGTTTTCCCGCAAAAACATGTTTCCCGCCAAAACCCCAAAAGCGCATTTTCCCGCCAAAACCACAAAATGCAATTTTCCGCCAAAACTGAAAAACCAGTTTTCCTACAAAAACGCATTTTTCCACCAAAACCGCAAAAATGCATTTTTTTACCAAAACCGCAAAAACGCATTTTCCACCAAAACCGCAAAAACACAATTTCTCGCCGAAACTGTAAAAATCAGTTTTCCCGTAAAACCGTGTTTCCCACCAAAACCGCAAAAATGTGTTTTCCCGCCAAAACCGCGTTTTCCAGCCAAAACCACAAAACGCGTTTTTCCGCCAAAACTGCAAAAACTCGTTTTCCGCCAAAACTGCAAAAACTCATTTTCTGCCAAAACGTGTTTTCTCGCCAAAACTACAAAATGAGTTTTCACGCCAATATTGTAAAGCTCGTTTTCCCGCAAAACTCGTTTTCCCACAAAACTGTGTTTTCCCGCAAAACCGCGTTTTCCCACAAAACTGCGTTTTCCCGCAAAACCGCGTTTTCCTCCCAAAACCCAAAAACGTGTTTTCCCACCGAATCCGCAAAAACACATTTTTTCCGCTAAAACCACAAAACACGCTTTCCCGCCAAAACTGCAAAAACTCATTTTCCCGCAAAAACTGTTTTCGTGCCTAAATTGCAAAAACGTGTTTTCCACCAAAACCCACAAAACGAGTTTTCCCGCCGAAACTGCAAAAACTCATTTTCCCGCAAAAATGTGTTTTTCCGCCTAAACCACAAAAAACATTTTCTCATTTAGATCAACTTGGTCTTAACTTAAAAATAATTCATTATAAAGATGTTGGTTTGATGGGTTAGCCATTAACCCATCTAACCAATTTAATTTAATGGGTCAACCCAATCCATTTAAATAAATGGGTTGGGTTGACCCATAACCCATTAACAGTAAACTCATTTGCGTTATGGGTTGTATTGACCCATTTGACTCATTTTGACACCCATAAGAATAAACAATGATTTATTTGAATTTATATTTGTGGTAATGGAAGTATTAATAATTTTAGTATAAAATACATATATATTTTTTTTACATATAAGAAAACTGCGTAGAAGTTTAAAGATCAATTGTTAAATAAAAAAAGAGTTTAACATTAAAATGAAATTGTAAATATTATTTTCTCAAACTTGATGTGTTACAAATTATATCCTCTCTTTTTTTCCTTTACAATGATGTATTATTGGAAAAATTTCTTTCATTTTTATGCTTTTCCACAAAATGATGTATCATTGAAGTTGGTTTAAATAAAGGAGTAGTGTAAGTTTAAGGCTATGCAAAATCAAGAAACTGAGTTTCAAACATGTGGTGACAATTGTTTTTATATGTGTTTTTAAAAGCATCCAGTGCATGTAACATGGGATGGTCGGTTGAATTGTTATTGGGCCTACTAGTTGGTAATTATTGGGTCATTGTGGCCAATATTTTTTACCGATGATTTGTGCATTGCTGTAAAATTGTGAGGCATATGTTATATATATATATATATATATATATATATGGGCTTGTCTGTGATTGTAGTGGCCCATAGTTTATATACAGGGGTGTGTAATTTATGTATGGGCGGGGCCGAGATTTAATTGAGTAATGAAAACGATGTATTTTGCGTAGGAATCATTGTTTTTTTGTAGTTAAACTTATTGTGGATTAATGATATAGATTTGGTTTGTGGCATGCGTTACTAATGTTTTTATTTTTATCGTGGTCTGTTTTTTTTTTTAAATACGAAGTAGTTGTTTCATATTTCCAAAAAAGGAGCAAAGCAGAAGCGGCCCACTCTCCTAAAGTGACGTTGACAACTATAATGGGCATATTAAACATGGCCCATGATAACTTTTAATTGACAAGCATATCCAATACAATATTATATCAACAAACATGTGAGACTTTTTTAAAGAAGAGTCTAGCTGACAACATGAAGAAAGAACAATGTTGAGGTGGCATGCTGTAAAGAGAGAATGTTTTGATTTATTGATATAAATTTTCAAGATTCTCAGTTAAGCACTTGAATAAGAAAAAGCAAAGCAGGTGTACAAAATTAAAGTTTATAGTGAAAACAAAAAAAAATTCTACTCAATGACTCACTCTAACTTTAAAAATGAAAACAATCTTAATTAGGTAAACGTTTCAGTTACAAAAAAGCGAGCAATAAGAGTATATCAATCAAAAGGAAAAAAAATTAGGGTTTACAAACGAAATGACATTATTGTGGAGGATGTTAGTCAATGTTAGTCTAATAGGGAAATGAAAAAAACATACCTTTGGAAAAAGAGATGACGGTGTTTGAACATGATACAACAAAACTTGAACAATAGTGTTAATCTGCATATACACAAAAAAGGTTAGAAAAACTCAAAAGACGTTAAACTGTAAAATTAAACTGGTCATATTTATGCTTAATTTCTTCAAAATTAACTACGAAATATAAAAATAACGGTTTTACCTAAATTTTTAGAGGAGATACAGATTAGGAAGATAACAGTTCATATCGAAAAATTTGAAAAAATGAAGGACGATCAAATCATATATGGTTCAAGGGATGAATTGTATATGGCTTCAAGGGAGGAATCGTTATAATAGTGCACAGGCATATAAACCAAAAGCAAAATCAGCTCTCATAAAAATATGTATATATAAAAAGCTTAATGTTTCTAAAATAATAAAAACATTATCAACATAAAAATTTCAGCATAAAAAGTTGAGTGACTTTGTTTCTTCTGTTGTGAATGTCTTATATATAGTATATTGGTGAATGTTTCTAAATGATTTAGTTTATATGATAAGTTAATAAATATAATATTCTCTAATACATTTTCAAAACATTTTATGCTTATAAGATAAGATTATTTTTGGAATATTTTGTTAGTAAAGCTAAAATATAATAACTCGTGAATATATTGTACAAGAACTTTTAGTCACAAATCTCATTATAAATATTAAATGCATGATATTATATGAGAAATATTCTCGTCAGTTGATTGTAACAACTTTTTGATTGACATATTTCACTATATATATTTAAATATTAAAATATATAAGAAGAAATATAAAATATAAAAGTAGATTCCAATTTTTTTTTTAATTTACATATCCCACTATAAATATTTAATATTACATTCATGGTTATTTTGAAAATTATAACTTATGAAAGAAATATTTAAATATTAAATGAATAATTTTGAATCAATAGAATGATTATATAAAGCATGCTATAATATCATATTTAAATTTATAATGCATTAATAAAATAGTAAAACCCAACTTCCGAGTATAGTATATTTATCGTATAGACAATATGTATAAAATAGTATACTATTTACACGATAAATATGTAAAAAATTAATACTAATTTTTTTTAAAAAAAATTTTGATTAAATTATTTGAAATAAAATTATATAGTACTTACAAATTGGAATCATATATATACTTTATTATAAAATTGTATACATTTATATCTTATATTTTACATAACACTATATATTTCATATCAATCTGAAATTCATAAAATATACACTGTATAATATGATAAAATTGAATGTAGTAAGATATTAGCATAAAATTGTTTATTAATGATGTTTCAATTGTAGTGATTTGATTTTTATATAATAATAATCTAATGATTGATTATTTTATAGTATTTGATTAATATATGTGTTTGTCTATGCAATGGGCTGAGCTGAATAATATTTCTATTTGTTTATTTTAAAATTAAATATTTTTTCTAGTCATCAAATTTGGCAAGTGTAATCCTAGTCACATATGACTGGATATCCTAAGTAAATTTTGGTGAGCCACAATAGCACGTTAATTAACCAATAAAATTATAACATTTTCATTTAAGTGTGTTCTCAATTAATAGTATGATAGTGTCTACAATATACTATAACTAATTACATATCAGTTACTTTTGAAGAGAAAAAAGGGAAGATGAAGCGGAGAAAAAAAAATAGGAGTAAGAGGAAGAGAAAGAAGGAAGAGAGATGAACGGGGAAAGAGAACAAATGAAAAAAAGGAAAAGAGGGAAGATAAATGAGGAAAAAAAAAAGAGGAGGAGTGAAGAATGAGAAAGAAAAAAATGTGGAGGAGAAGAGGGGAGAAGGATGAAGAAGACGAGTTGAAGAAAAATATATTCTACTGTATTATACTATGCCATTAAAATAAAATAGTAAATAATATTTATAATATACTATAACCTATTACATATTGGTTGTTTAATGAAAATATAAAAACAAATATGAAAGAAAATCTATAGCTTTGTCCATAGAATTCTAAACAAATCAGCTTTGACTTACAATTATTTATACTACAAGAAGTGTTATTTCTATTTTTTTGTACAAGTCGAGAAAATATAGAATAGACTCACAACATATATATAACTTTTCATCTTCTTCTTCAACTCACTATCTAGTTTTTATATTCCTTTTCTTCCATCTCATATTGATTCAGATAATTAACTATAATGTGAATTTCTTAGTTTTGTCTTCCAATTTTCCTTATCTTTGGAGTACTAATCATTAACACATTTTTTGGTTGATGCAGTTTTTATCATCGTATGAGAAAGAATCATGAAAAAAAGATATGATTGAGTTATTATGGAGAAGAAGAAAAATAAGAGTTTTTTTTGTTCGCCCTTAGACTAAATATGTATGTTCACCATTGAAATGATAGCCAATAAAAATTTACCAAATTATATTCTCTTTTTATGAAAAAACTACAAAATAATCAGAAGATAGTATTCAACTATTCATTACTGAAAAATAAAAAATAAACTTTAACTGTCGCCATCAGTAAAACCCTAAATCCTAACCATCAGCAAAACCCTAAACACTAGGGTTTAGGGTTCATAGGGTTAAGGCTCATATAGTTTGAGGTTTAGGGTATAGAGTTTAATGTTTAGTGTTTAGAACTTAGGGTTAAGGGTTTAGGGTTTGGGTTTAAAATTTTGATGATAGCGCTAATGATGTCAAAAAAAAATTCGTTATTTGACAAAACTCTCATGGGCTTTTTTTCCAAATATGACTCAAAACAAAAAGTCAAACACAAAACCAACCCATGATTTTTTTGAAACTTTCATTTGCCCTATTAACCCCAGAAGTTTGGATTATTCAAGAAAATGTCATTACCATTTTTTTTTTTAAATGAGTGTTTTACTCTATCATTCTCACCTTCATCAAGTACTTACAATATTGTCATTGTCATCAATCAAACCCACCATGAACAACCAATTTGAAGCTCTTAATGCACTAAAGTTTCGATTTTTACTCTTCATATCTTATTACTTGTACACACAAACTACATCTCTTTTACGTTGTCTCTATATTCATTAAAAAAACCCCAAGATTTTGATTTAACCTTTATAAGGTTCAAAATCATGATTCTTAGTCATTAACAAGTGGGTATGTTTCATGGTGAAGTTCTTTTGTGATAAGAGAAGTTAATCAAGTTATATCACTGGTTGAAAGTATAAAATTGATTTTTTTTTCAGATCTATTCGTCAGAAGAATTCCGTGTAAGACTTCTGGTCGTAGAAGACTTATACGGAAGTCTTCTGGTCAATGCAGATGTTAGTTTTGCAATTAACTTTATGTGTGTGTTTTTAGAGACGACTTCTCTGGAAATATTCCAACTTTTCTTTGATAACAAAAAAATCTCAAAAGTACCAGAAAAGATTTCCTGGTAAGTCGTCTAGGATAAACAAGTTAGTTTTGCAATTGACAGGATTGTGTTAGAAGTTTAACCTTTTCTAGATGACTTTTAAGTCTTCCAAACTCTCGGTGGAAGTTTTCTCACTGTCGGTGAAAGTAGTCTCGGGTTACTTTTGCAATTGAAAAATAAAACTTAAATATTTCATTTTAGTTAGACGACTTCCATGTAAGTCTTCCTGAAGACGATTTACACGAAAGTCTTCCAGAATTTTACTCCGAGATTCTGGTCAAACCATGGTTATCACAGAAGACTTTCGTGTAAGTCTTACGCCGGAAGACTTACATCGAAGTCGTCTAGTTAAAATTAAATACTTAAATTTTATTTTTCAATTGGAAAAAGTTACCTGAAACTATTTACATGGATGTAATATAGTTAAATGTAATATTTAAGTTTTATTTTCTGTGGAAGATTTCCATTTAAGTCTTTTAGAAAATGTCAAATTTGTGACAAAATTCGGTAAACTGCAAAACTAACATGTTTATCCTAGAAGACTTACATATAAGTCTTCTCTGGTATTTTCAAGATTTTTTCATAAGCAAAAGTAAGCCAATACTTACAAAGGAAGACTTTCAAAGAAGTCTGCTACAAAGTAGACTTCTATGGAGGTATTTCTTCGTAAATTTTCAATAGCAAAAATGACTTAAATGGAAGACATCTTGGAAGTCTTCTGGCGGACAATTTCTGTGGAAGTCTTTTACGTCAATGTTTTATAAATTTTCATTTTCTAGTTAATTCATGTATATTGATCGATATTGGGGCTCCTGAATAACATTCATATATTAATTGATTTTGATTATGAGGTTAGCAACATTCATGTTTATTAATGTTTCTAGCTAATTCGAGAAGACATTCCGCGAAAGTCTTATACTTTAGTTTTTGTAAACTTGTTAAGTAACTCTAAGATATTTATTTTAATTTTCAATAGGGTTAAGTAACTTCAATATTATCAAGTTATATGGTTTGTATGTCTTCTTAGATCATTATATATACTTTTCAATTTTCATAAGAATTAAAATTTCAATTTTCACCTAAGATTTAAGTTTTCCACCTAAATTTTAATTTTTCGCTCAAATTTCCAGCTTATATTTTATTTTCTCGTTTAAAATTAAGTCTTTCGAGAAAACTTCCTGGAAGACTTCCCAAAAGACTTCTAGTGAAAGTGCTAAATGTTTGAACTTATATAATGTTAGATATTGTGCATTTGAATAAGTTTTCTTAGAACTCTTCTTCCTTAGTGTTAGCAAATTTGATTAAACTTTGTGTTATTTTATTTTGCTATAAAATTTGTATTAATAAGTTCAATAAGTTCAAGTATTTTTGGCAAGATAATATTGTAAGCATGAACATATTTACGAAAAATTTCATTAATATCTCTTCAAATTTACAAAAAATTCACAACTAAAAGAGTACACTCATAAATCACAAAACATGACATAAATAAAACTATTACACACGGAGTTAGAGATTATTCCTCCACAAAGATAAGCTTGGACTCCACTTAACATGTGAGAAGACTCTGTCAGAAAGACTCTGTCAGAAAGACTTCCAGAATGTCTTATAGGAAATTATGTTTTAGAAAACTCTGTCAGAATACTTCGAGGAAGTCTTCTATGACATTATATTTTAGAAGACTTCCAAAATTTGACACAGATCTGAAAAACCTGCATATCCACAAACGTTGAAATGACTTCAAAACAGAGAAAATGAGTAGAAAATTAGATAGATCTATCTTTAGAGAATACACAATATATATATCCAACATTTATAGATCTAACTTAAAGGAGTGGAAAATGAGAATCATGTAATAAAAAAACCTGCAAAAAAAAGATAAATTAGTGAGAAAGATATGAGACAAAAATGAAAAATTGATATAAAGTTTGGTATTTCCAAGTTCAAAAAGATTAGAGAGAGGTTAGAAAATTTTAGTTTGAGAAAAATGTAAGAGCTTTATGCAACAAGAGGTTACCTAATGAAGAAAAATAAGACATGAAGGCTTTGTGACAAAAACTAAAAAAAAGCTATCTTAGGGAATTTTTCTTAAATTAATGAATACATCATTTATTTAACTGATATAAATTTTTATCATAGTATCATTTTTGGTAAAGTGATACAAAGTGCAAAAAACATATCATTTTATTGAATTGTATTTATTTGTCTCATTTATAAATAAGTGATTTGAAATAGAATCACTTAATTATGTGATACAATTTAAGTGATTCAATTCCCTTCTTTTTTTGTAGTGAATTGTTTTCCACTTGATTGACACAACAAAAGCTGAAATGAGAGTACATGTTTTTTTTTCACTCAAAATATATCGTGATATCTGATTACACTCCGACTATATCTAAATAAATAATATAAATTTTTGATTCGAGACATAAATATCTTAATAAAATGTTTTGAATGCAAACATTAATTAATTTTCTGTAATGATATCTACGAATAACATTTTGAAATCTCTTACAAAGTGATTGAATGTAAACCTGTGCTCTATTTTTTTGCATATATGATTAGTAGAAAGCCTCCACAACCGTCGTAACATTGCCAATCGATGATATTTCCCAAAGTAAAGTGTTTTTGTTTTGATCTCTTACAATCGAACATGTATTTTCTTGAATCTCATTCTTCTAAATATGAATAAAATTTAAATTTAACAATTCCATTATTTGGTTGTGCCCATTTATATTTTTTGTCTTTATTGTTAGGTGAACTTCAAGTGACTGGTTCTCCCTCGCACTGTAATTCACTTTTAGGCTTGGTTGTATCGTTTATCTATTTTTGTACCTCAATATGTGCTTCCATAATAACGTTTTGGTAGATTATGTTCTTTTGAAATATTAAGTTACATCTTGACTTCCATATTCTCCACATGATCCAAAAGGAAGCAGACTTTCAGATTGGATAGCCATGGTATGTTTTGTACATTGATGATTGAAATAGTATGATCAACACATAATGTGATGGTAATATTTCCATGTACTTTCAGACATTCTCTAGATCATTTATGAGATCGGACATGAAAAAAAATATGTGATATAGTTTCTGATGTCGAGCAACATCTCCGAAACATATCCATAAAATTACCCTTTGTACTTAATCTAGCAGTTGTTCCAAATTCTTGATTGGATCCTCCATATGAAATATTTTATTTTTGGCATGGCCTAGAGCTTCCATAATATTGATTTTAGTCCATTATCACCATATGGTGTATTAAGGTTTGTTACGATGGGATTGATGTTTTATATGTTGTCCAATAACTACTTTCTCCACACGTTGTATAGTTACAGATAACTCAATCATTTTTTATCTTTGATTGTAACTAGATTAATATGATTATTTTACTATCTTCCTCATAAAATAACTTGCCTATAAGATTGGTATTCTATTGTTGGCTACTACCCTTGGAGGTGATCAAGTCTCTAACTAATAGATCATTGACTATCTGATGGCACATAGCTGATCAGGGGGATTTCTTTCTATCCAATTGTCTTTATAGTCTTATGTTGTTTCACCATCACCAATTATGGTGTATAATCCTTTCTTCAGATGATGAAACTGGTAACAATGTAACTTCATTCATACGGTTGATTCGTGAGTTCAATATAATTGTGTCTTTGTTATATCAATCTTTCATTAGTCGTGCAAATAAAGAGTTCATGTGTTTGTGAAGTCCTAATACTTGTTTAGCCAAAAGAGAATCATTAAAAAAAATTGAATCCTTAAAACCTAAATCTTCTTCCTTCTTAGGGTCTGAATGGTAACATGCGGAATAGATGTAGTACTGTTATAATAGTAATAAAAGCTTATATTAACCGCATCGTGGTGCCGTTTAGTTACCATTTCAAAGCCTGCAGTTTTTTTCATGCAATCCATGATATACTTTTGTTATGCTATCCGGTTTCCCACCAAAAAATGCATCAACATATATGTTATTTCATCCACTATTTATTTTTTGTAATTTAAAGCAAGACACTGAAAAAACTGGCACTGAAAACCTCACTGATTTAGTAAGTGTCTGCTTTTTCAGTATTTGACATAAAATTTGTGCTCCAGTTTGATTTTATTTGACAAACCTTGTTTAAAATGTTCTCAAACATTTCTTTCTTTAATTTTTAAATTGTTCCAACAGCCCTATCTATTTATCATCTCTTCCATGATATATATTCCATGATTTGGAATATTCAAAATATCCTTAAGTTGTAGTTGTAGCACCATATGTACTTGAGCCGATTGTGATTATGGATCTGGATGGATTAATGTTTGATCTGATGCAAGCTCATGTTCTTTGAGAATTTCTTTAGTTTCTCTGCTATTCCTAGTGTTTGCTTGACAAAAAAATGAGAATCATCTGCAAAGAGGAGTGGTGAGATAGGAGAGAATCCATAACCATTTAATTTCCTTTTTCAGACCAAATGTTATCTGCAATTAGATTAATCAAAACATCTGCACTTATTATATGGAGGTACAAAGACAAGGGGTAACCTGTCGGAGACCCTTTGTGGCCTTATAACTTCTTTCACATTTCCATATATAATAACTGGATATTCTATAGGCTTCACAGTTTTCATAATCTATTTGTTCAAATGTCCACTGAGATTGAAGGCTCTTAATGTGGATTCTAAAAAATCTCATTCTAACCGATCATATGCTTTAGTGATGCATGTCTTTATCACCATATCATTATGTGAAACTCGTTTCTTTGATTTTAACGAGTGCATTAGGTCAAGAACAATTTGGATGTTATGAAGGCGCTTGGAGATTCAAATATTATTTTATTGATTCTGGAAGTGACTTAAATCTCTGTGTACCATTAAAAGATCACACTCGTTTAGTACAATATGCTTTTTGGATTATAAAAAATATTTTTAGTAAAATAAAGATATTTTCCTATAGGAAAAAGAGGCTAGTATAAATACGGGTTAACTGATTGAAATTATAATTTTCACACAATCAATATAGAAATTTTAAATGGGTATTTTTTTCAATCATACTTTTTGCCTTACTTTCGTCGAAGTTAATTTCTCTTATGTGCACAACAATTTTGTCAAGGAAAACTTTTATCTTCTTTACAAATTTTTTTGCATCATTTTGTAAATCATATTTCACAACCAGTGGACTTATAATCATATAATGTTGCTGGCCTAGCTATTTTAGGATCATACAAATGTTGGTATGGTTGGTTCCATTTTTCATGTATAATGTATCAAAAATGTTTTTGCTTCACAGATCACATCTTTTCCAATAATATCCCAACCTAACTGATACAAATGAGTTGTTAAGGCATCAGGTCCCATATTTATATCCTCACATATATATTTCTTGATTGCCTCTGCTATTTTTGTTGCATTCACCTTTTTTTTGTTAATTTTGCATTTATTTCTCTTTAACGAACGGTTTGAAAAATTTCGAAATTGATATTTCACAGTAAAAGAAAAAAATAAAAATTAATAATAACTCTTATCTTATTTTTTTGTTATTGTAAAATTTGCTGTTCTAATTTCAATTAAAATCAGGACGTCCAAAATAATTATTTTGGTTGTGCTGTTTTGGGCTTTTAAAAGCTATAGCAAGATTGTACCATGGTTGGTTATGGGCAATGCAAGAACCTCTTAATCAATCGAACATGGAATATTAAAATTTGAAGAGAGCACTAGAAACATTATGACTCTAAAGCTTTTACTCAGAGTAACAATTATATTTGACAAAGAAATAACATTTTTTTATTAAAATTAATAATTTAAATAAAAATACTTCTAGTAGTCTTACCTTTATACCTTTTTTAATGTAACTTTTGACTGTTCCCAAGATCATGGTTGTGTACAAAGAAGTTATCCATAAGAAAAAAAATCCAGTTTGTAACCTTTTTTAGCAGTATAATTAATCTAACCACACAATGATGGTCTAATGACAGGTGAGTTTTAGATTGATAAGCAATTTAAGTTCAAAGGCCCTTCACAATACTCGATCGTGTGGCAACACAAATATGCGCCTCTTACTTACAATTCATTTCAATACCGGAAAGAGGATATATCTGTGGATTACACTTTTCTTTGGAAATTAAATTGAGCCCTTCAATAAGTTCGAGATACTCTAGATTTAAAAAGTATGTAATCGTTTACATTCGTACAAATCTTCTACTATATAACTATTCTATATAAGTAGATGTTATTTATTTATATTATTCAAAACCCGAAATGCTTTTATTGTACATTAAAAGAAAGAAAATCCATTCAACCATACTTTATACAGAGAGATATCATCAATTGTCAACCTCACAATTTTAATTTGATTTAGTAAAATTGTAATATATAATAATATATGAGGTGTTTTTATTTTTGCTTCAGAAGTCAGAAAAGATTTAGGGTTTTCCATAAAAGAAAGAATTATAAAAAGGAAATTATTCAAAAAAAAGTTGGAATACATGGTTTAGAGATGAATGATGAATCATCCATGATGATCCAAGGGTCATGATCTATCAGTTAAACGAAGCCTTGATACTCTTTCTATCAGAAGGTATATGACTTTCAATCTCATTAATAAGAGATATGACCGAGGAAGTATATTATAGAAAAAAAAGATTGCACCTTTTGACCAATTTGACTGGAAAATCATCTATTTAAACTTAGTCTAGAACAAAGATCATTTCACCACCTCCATAAAATATCTAAGAAATATTATGGCTTATTCTTCTTCTCTTTTTCCTTCTCCATTTTTCTCAACCGATTCTTCTTTATTTGAAGTGGAGGTAACTCGAGACGAGTTTCATTCTTTCCACAAAATCGATAGAGACTTGTTCACTCGCCTCGTCTTTGTTCTAAAACGAGACATGAACCAATCGTCTCAAGTGATTGCGTTTCTCCTCGTGGTCGAGCAACTTCGCTTTGCACGCAACTTGGTCGCGTATCTTGTCTCATCACAAGACATGTTAATCGACGCGGTGGCCAATGAAGTCGGTGTGTGTCTAAGTATCTTATACAACCAAGACTACTCAAGCTTCTTCCTCCTTAACCACAACAACAATGATGAGGTGGTTATTCCTTTTCTCAAAGGTCTAACTGACAGTAATCTCACACTCAGTTACATCAACCAGTACCGCGAAACTATTCTCGTTGGAGTGACAAAGAATTTGAACGATGTCTGCAACCGAGCTTTCGATGATATATACGAGAAGGGCTACAAAGAGCAACTGTTGGCGATAGAGAGGGCAAAACTCATTGAGGAGATGAAGAAGATCCGGTTGGGTGCTCAACAACAAACCCCTACTAGGTTGAGTGTTCAACACCAAACCCCTAGCTGGTGGAATGTTCAACAACAGATCTCTCGTAGGTCGAGTGTTCAACAACGAACCTCTATTAGATCGAGTGTTCGACGATCAACCCCTATAAAGGTGAGTGCTCCACAAGAATGGGTTCCTGCTCCAGATGTTGAAAAAAAAGCAAAGGCGGTCGTGATGGAGACAGAGGGGGCGGACATCAAGGAGGACGAGGAAGAGGTGACGCCGGCAGATGATAGGACGGTGATTCTAAAGTTTTCCAAAGGATATCCAATTTCTGAATCGGAGGTTAGGGTTCACTTCACGAGGGAGTTTGGAGAAGTGATAGAAGCCATTGTGATGCAAGAAGTGCAAGAGAATGAGCAGCCCTTGTTTGCGAGGATGGTGTTGAAGATGGAATATGCGTCGAAGATTGAAGAGATCGTGACTCCAATGAACAAAAACATGTTCACTATTGATGGAAAACATGTTTGGGTTCACAAGTTCTTCGCTGCGCCCTCCTCCTCGCATGTTTGAACGTCTTCTTGAGTCTTATAAGTTGTGTTTTTGCTTCTGAATAAAAAATAGTGTTTGTTCTTTATTATTACATTGTAATTCATTAAAGTGGCAAGGTGGATTACCTATTTTCTAATATATCTTTCGTTTTGAATGTGAATTTTTTTCTATTGGATAATACAATTTTAAAACCTGAAGTGCAGCACCCAAGGAGCAAAAGACCTTTTTTCCTCGGTTGTAAAAGTTCAGAATAAATATTAAAATTAAATGTCTGATATAGGGATAAGTTGGAATATTAATAATTAAATTAGAATCTTAACATTAATGACATTTATAAATTTGATAAAAAATACCACAATATCAGAATTTTTAAAACCTGAAGTGCATCTATTGGACATCTATTGGATAATACAATTTTAAAACCTGAAGTGCAGCACCCAAGGAGCAAAAGACCTTTTTTTCTTGGTTGTAAAAGTTCAGAATGAATATTTAAATTAAATTTCTGATATAGGGATAAGAATTAGAATATTCATAATTAAATTAGAATCTTAACATTAATGACATTTATAAATTTGATAAAAAAATACCACAATATCAGAATTTTTAAGTTTACAAAATGAAAATTTTCTTGGACCAAAGTTTAAAATTAATTACGATAAAATTATATGTAAGGTAACAAACGGCTCTCATAAAATTATGATTATCAAACAAAATTTAGGTTGTATTTATTTCGTGGTACGATACTTTTTTTTATGAAAATAAATTTCAGCATGTAGAAAAAGAGGTACGAACTAAAATGAATCGACAACAAAACTAAACAAACAAATAGTAGCCATTGGAATTATTTTGCAAGGAATTCATTCATTATTAGTGAAAAGTGTAGGATTTTGAAATGTAAAAATGCATGATATAATTCGGCGTATGTAGTTCGTACAGAAGAATAATAAATCAAAGCATGATCAGACGGTTACCAAATATGGTATTTACGATCAAAGCTTGATCTTAACATTCATACAAGAAAAGAATAAACCAAAGCTATTGGATGGTACTATGAAGGCAATGTTATTTCTATAGGAAAAAATAACCGCTGAACTCTAATTAAATCCCACCATTTTGTCTTGTTGCCAAGATAAAAGCATGAATTATGTTTCGTGTTTACCCAAGAATTTTTGATGAACCATATCACTCTGTTCTTGTATTTCAACATGTAAAAACCAATTAACTCTAATTAAAACCCCTTACCAATCCTTAAGTTTTAGTTTCAGCTATGACAATTTGACTTTTGATACAATATGCTACAGATGTTCGGTACAACTTGTAATAGTGTTTGAAGCATGATTGTGAAATGTGTCCAGAGTGCTCTTCTGCTGCATCAGTGGAGTTGACAAAGACAAGAACCAAAGCGAAAATACAAGAAAGAATTACCGCAATCGGTGTATATGTGGAATTAATGGAGAAAGGAGTCTTCGGGTTGAAGAGTGGAGATAAAAGCTTGGGAAGTCCAATGCTGCAACTAATTGCTATTATTTATGAGAACATGCGGTAAAATGAAAGCTCCAGAAACATATATGGAGGATAAACCTTCAATTCATCCTCTTAATGGCAAGAAATATGCTCGTCTTCTACATACCATGCTCAATCAACCAGTGTTCATGGTATTGTGGTTACTCTCAAACACACCACATGAGTGGTGAAGATATTGCTTGGAATTGTCAAAGGTTGGGAATGTAGATAAGTGTGTATATAAGGTAGGAAAAGAACTAAAAATATTCTCACTCTGTTGTAGTATCTGCTAAGGGGGGAAGGGTGGACTAGCCATCTTTTGAAATGATGAGGTCAAGATTCATTTTGGAAAACCCTTCTCTCTATTGTTCAAACATGTATGTAAAAGATGGCAGAAATACTTTCAAACATCGTCAGGCTCATTGGTGAAAACTAATAAAGTTGCTGCTGCTCGAGCTTATGAGCACAAACCTCAACTAATATTTCGGGACTTCAATGATATTAATGGCAATTATGAGAAGGAGTTAGGAGCTATCAGGCATAAGCCTCATTTTTCTTATTTTATCATATGCTATTGTTATCCGGGCTTCATGATTTAAAACAATATAGGGAAGATTTACTTGTATTGGTAATAAATCCAAGTTCAAAATTAAATCTCAGATTTATAGAGCAGTGGCTAATTATGACTGCATTGATATGTAATCATCTGCTTGTATTTATCAACCACCTTGGATTGGTTCTGATAATCGGCCATTATTTATTAGTACTTATTCATTAAAATATAGTGAAGAAAAAAAGTTTAGATATGATAATAGATAGATGCTGCAACACGAAGTAAAACAAAGAAAAAATTGTAAGAATGGGTCGTGAGTAAGTTATCAATTAGGACTATGGGTTATGCCAAGTTTTTATGGGACATTTGCTAAAACCAATCCAAATATTCAAATCAAATGTAAAAGTGTACCCCACTTTCAGTCAAATGCAAAATCAACCTAAAGGAGTAGTGAAAGTACTATTTAACCCTTATGACCAAACAAAAAACAGAAATGTATTTTACGTTTCTATCCTTTGGAAGTTTACACGTAATAAAAGAAGTCTACATATATATAGACTTCCTACGAAGTCTACCTTATAGACTTGTTTTGTCGTCTACACTCTAATTTGATAATTTAATTTTGAAAATGCATAAAAATAATTATTGTGATATTTTTAACTAATCATCAATATAATGGATAATATGAAGTAAATAAATTAAAATTTCATATAATCGAACAATTTTAAATAATATATACTAATTTGGTTATCATGTGTTAGACTATGTTCATACTTTAGAAACAAAAGGTTCTAACATGTTATGTCTTTTAGTAGTTGATTTCATAGGGTTAGATTTTAGATTTTTTTTTTTTGTTTTATTAACTTAAATCTGCATATTAATGTTTAGTTGTTTATATTTTGTATAAATGAGACTTTTTGATTATCAAGCAAAACATTTAGGGTTTGAGATTTGTGGTTTAGGGTTTCGTAGACCTACAATAAAATCTATTTATCTGAAGACGTCTTTTTCAGTCTATATTTTTCAATTTGTTTTACAAAACATCATTATATTTAAACTAAGTTAAGTTCCTTACGAATAAAAAAGTGAAATCATATACTATAACTATTAAAAAATAAATAAATCATATATTAAAATTATTAAAATAATAAAGAATAAACAACAATAATTAAATTATTATAGTAGACTTCCAAAAAGGTCTACTATGTTATAGTAAGATCTACTCCAAAATTTTAATTTTAGTAGACTTCAAACAAAGTCTACAGTATCGTAAATTTTAACCTAGTTACATTTTTGTCTCCCTATATAAACAAAATTTATACAGTCTCTCTCTAAAGTGGCTGCACAAGTTTTTAAAACTCTCTCCTTTCTCTCTAAAACTCTCTCTCTTCTCTCTAAAATTCTCTCAATTGTTTCTAAAACTCTCTCATTATCTCCTTTCTCTCTAAAATTTTCTCAAGTCTTTCTCACAATATTATCTTGTCATTTTAGATATTATGATTCATGGTTTTCATCTTCTCCTTTAAAAAATGTAAGTTTTAGATCTATAGATTTTAAATGTGTATTTTTATGTTATTTATTTCTCACAATATTATCTTTTTTTGGTAGGTATTATCACTCATGGATTTCATCTTCTCCTCTAAAAATGTAAGTTTTAGATTAATAGATTTTAAATATGGATTTACATGTTTATATTCAAATAAATTTATAGATCAAACTCTCTACATTAATTTGCTACTAGTTTACCTTATAAATTCTATTATGTAAAGTATTTTCAGATTTAAAATTATTTTCACATTTCAAAATATATATATTTTTTCAGATCTGAAAATTATCAGACAGTGTAGACTTCTAAAGAAGTTTACTAAAGCTTGCAGACTTCATATGAAGTTTACTAAACCACAAAGTTTAAGCAGACTTCATTGGAAGTCTACAAAAATATGACTTTAATTTTTTTTTATGTTTTTTAATAATTTTATCTTATTTTACAGGTATTTTCTTTCATGGTTGTTCTCTTCTCCTCCTAGAAATGAAAGGTTTACATCTATAGATTTAAAATATGTGTTCTAGTATTGATATTCAAATAAAGTTACATATTAAAATTCATATTAATATGTCTTTAATTTATAACTATTTTGTCTATTAAATCATATTTTTAAAAGTTTTTTAGATTTAAACTTATTTCATATTTTTAATGTATTTATTTTTCAGATCTATTTTTTTATAGAGTAGATTTCATTTGAAATCTACTTAAAACTTACGGCTGGTAGACTTCAAATGAAGTCTACTAGCTTTGACTTTTAAGCATATTTCATTAGAAGTTTACTCAAATATGATTTTAATTTTTATCTTATTTTTCATAATTTTATTTTATTTTGCAGATATTCTTTTCCATTGTTTTCAAATCATCTTCCCAAAAATGTAAGCTTTCCATATATTCATTATAAGATATTTTGTGTTTATAATGAACTATATTTATAGATTCATACATTATCTTTTTGCTTTGTTACAATGATGACAAAAAACCATTTTCGAAATATTTTCCAGAACAAAGTATTTTCAAATTTTCTAAATGCACACTTTTAGATATGAAAATTTTTCATTAGTGTAGACTTCAACTAAAGTCTACTAAACAATAACTTTACGTAGACTTAATATAAAGTCTACTAAAATATGATTTCATTTTTTATCTTATGTTTTTCTCATAACTCTATTTTATTTTGCATGTACTTTTTCCAAGACTTTATTTGAGGCATCAAGATTATGAAAAATCAAACATACTCAAGAATACTTTTTAATATATTGCTCTGTAATAACTTTCATAATAAAATATTAATTTTTAAATAATTTTTTAATGCATAATCTATAAACATTGTATTCATTTTTAGTTGTTTTCACTTGTATGATATTATTATTTTTTTGTTAGATATCAATTTTTTCACAAGATCTAACCAACCAAACAAATAAAACCACCATAAGCTAAAATAATAACTAACACACATGTGAGAAGAAGAAAATCTATACAAAATTTTCCCAAAAATTGTCAAGAGTAACACTAATCAAAACAATTTGCAATAAGTATCAAGTGTATAATTATAACACATTAAATTGTGAAATTCATCCAAGACCATTAAAATTTTACTAACATACACTGTAAAATAATTAAATCATGAAGAAATATGATGAATAATACACAAATACACTTTTAATAGAATTTACGACGTAGACTTCAACTGCAGTCTACATTTGTAGATTTACAAAAACGTCTACACTTATTATCTAACATATAGTCAATCCAAAAAAATTTAGTGTATTTGGCGCAGGCTTGATACACAAAGGCGTACAAAGTGTATCTTAGATAACTCGATCAAGTTCCGTACTTGTCGATTATTCGTGACAGGCATAAGAGGAGTATTTGCCTATTCGGAGTCATTTGCTTTAAATGATGTTTGGTAAGGAATAGGTTAGCACCATCTTCTCAATTTTGTTGTCCAGATCATAATCTTCTTATGTCATTTCAAGAAATTTACCATGTGTACAGCCATCATGCACAAGGAACATTCTTCATCCTTTTCGAATATTTTGTCACCCAAAATGTCTTTGGTCCATGCTTCACACTCGTTCTAAGTTTCCAACCACATCCTTGAACACGACACTTAGACACATACAGAGTTTTCGTTGTCTTATATACTGAGAATGTAAATTTATATTCCACAGCCACCGACTTCAGCTTTGAAACAAGCTCAGCATTACTAGCAAAACTATAAACGAAGACTTACAAATACGTCTACAATTATTAGCTAACAACATTGTCAAATCAAATTAATTATACCTTCATAATTATAAAAAAAATTATTTTCAAAATCACTCAAACTATTAGGATTAACTAACACACACTGTCAAATAAAAAAACTAGAAAAAAATTTAATGAATAATACACAAATTTAATACACAAATTCACATTTTTATAGATATTTCTATGCAGACTTAATATTCAGTCTCTGAAGATGTAGACGTTCTTTTCAGTTTACAAACGTAGACTGTCAAATAGGTCTACTCTTTGGGTTAGTTTTTGCAATTGACCATTTTACGGGTTGCTTTCTATAGTTGAATAAAAGTTGTGATTTTGTACATGTAGACTTTCATTTCAGTCTACAATTTAAAAAGGTTACTTTTTGCAATTGACCAGAATTCATCCAAGATTTGACTTTCAGTACTAGACTTCATATGCAGTCTACATGTTTAAATTTTTTTGAAAGAGGTTAGTTTTGCAATTGACCAAGTTTGACTTCCAATCAGTAGATTGAAATGAACGTCTACGGGTGTGTAGACTTCTTGTGAAGTCTACTCTCAGATCCGACGGGTTGGTTTTGCATTTGACCAAAATAAAAAAGTAGACTTTATAAGCAGTCTACATTTTTTTTAAGATAAGAAGACTGCATATGAAGTCTACAATTTAATAAATTTTTGATTGCTTTTTAAACTTTTTGGTCAAACACAAAACTAACCTATTCCACGAAGTCAAAGTTTTGGTCAAATGCAAAACTGACATTTTATAGACTTCGTTGGCAGTCTACATTTTGTAGACTTCCGTTGAAGTTTATTTTGAAAAGTCAAAAGTTTGGTCAAATGAAAACTAACCTCTTTTAGGTAGACGTCTTAGTAAGTCTACCGAAAGTTTTATTTTTGTTGTCAAAGGTAAAGACGGAGACTACTGAGAAGCGTGCGTTAGAAAAAAAATTTATCTAGTCAATTACAAAACTAACCCGTGCGTTGACAAATAGACTGCATCGTAAGTCTCCACAGAGGCGTAGACATACAAAACAGTCTACCGTCGCGACACAGATCTGAAAAAGAACGAAAACCATGTAAATAGTTACATTTTTCCTGTGTAAAGCTCGTTTCCAACCTTTTCAACCGTCCAAACTCCAAATATGAGCAAAATGAAGCATCTTTAACGATTCACTAATGAAGAAATTCGAAAATATGAAGTTTGTGATTATGAAAATGATAGTTATGAGAGTTTTTTAGATGGAAATGTAGAGGAGATGAGAGGAAATGAAGTTTTTTGGGTTAGAATGAGAAAAAAAAGTTGTTGAAAATTGAATACTAGAGCTTTAGAGCTCAAAAAATGGTGGTTCATGGTGGTTGAAAAAGTTGATGATGATGGCATTTTTGTAAATAAGAAGAAATGGTTAGGGTGTATTTGGTTTTTTGTTAATTTCGAAATTAATAAAAAACTAAATAAAAATGGTAATTTTTTAAATAATTGAAAAACATAAGGATAGTATGGAAATTTTATTGATGAATAGTATGGACAAAAAAAAAAGATTGGTTTTGGGTTTGACTTGAAAATATGGGTTGGTTTTGAAAAACACCCAGTTTTTATTTGCAAAGAGGACAACATACTTTTTTGACCCAATAACAAAGTCTTGTAAAAGTCTCTGCAGACCCTATGGAACACAAATATTCACAGTTTTACCATTTTGATTTTTTTAGAAAGAAAAAATAATAAAAGGTGACCTACTTTATATTTACAATTTTTGTTGTTTGTACTCTCTCTCCCTGATTGTCTTAAGATAAATTATAAAAGAAAAATGCTCTCTCTTTCTTCTTCTTTTTTCTGTTTTCTGTCTACTTCTTTCACAGGGAGGACGATGAGGAGATGAGGTTACATTTTTTGTCTTTGGTTCTTCTGATCAATAGATCAGATTTTTAGTTTCTCTTTGGAGATTTTTTTTTTCATGGCGATTTTGGAGTGTAGTTTCAGTTTAATCAGAACAGATCTCCAATCTTTTTATTTTTTATAAAATTTAAATTATTTTTTAAAACTTTATATATTATTCTAATGAATCAATTAAAATCAATATATCATATAAGGTTAAATATTCAATTTAATAAATATTAATAAATCATAAAATTCACAGAATATCTATAAAATTAGTTTTTTATTTATTTATTTTCTAATTACTAAAAACAAAATTAATTAAAATAATTGTTTGAGCAAATTTTAAATCAATTTTATATTCTGAAGAAACTAATACTAAATAAAATAAAATAAAAATAATTATAGAAAGAAAGAATATTTAGGTAACACAAAAACAAAGGTAAAAGGAAAAATATTTTGTGAGAAAGTGATTAAAAGTGTTTAAAAAAGTAAAGAATAAAAAAAAATTAAAAGTGAAAAATAGTTTAGGTAACACAAAAACAAAGGTAAAGGCAAAAAATATTTCTTGACAAAGTGATTAAAAGTGTTTTATTTTAGTCTAATTTTTAAAAGCAAACTGAATAAAAATGATTGTTTGAGTAAATTTCAAATAAATTATATTTTTGAAGAAACTAACACAAAATAAAAGAAATTATATATAAAAAAGGAATAGTTTAGGTAATTAACACAAAAACAAAGGTAAAAGGGAAAACTATTTGGTGACAATGATCAAAAGTGTTTTTAAAAAAATTGAAAGAAATGAAGAACAGGAGGGGAGGCTCGAACATGAATTGGGCGAGGCACCAATCGTCAAGAATTAGCCGGAAGAACTAACACTTTCACTACGTACATATTTACTCAAAGGATTTATATTATTGAGCATGTGTCACGTGCCACACTTATTAGGTGTGTGAATCCACCCCTACTTACAAGGCTTTAGCGTATTAGGTGTCATGATTGTTAAATATTAGGACTAGATAATCGTGTGAAAGTGTAAGTCTGAGTCCCTGTACTTGTAGGTTTAACATCACATTATCAATGACTGACTTTCCTGTTGCTCACTCTCCCTTTACCCTTTTCGGGTGAGATTGAGTATTAGTTAGTAGTTGGACGTTGAACGCTTTTTTGCTACTTGGTATTTTTATTTTCTTTTAATTTTTTTTTGATTATTCAGTTAATGGAGATGTTATTTAATTATTAATAAAGTGTGATTTAGGATAAATTGAAGATACATGAAAAAGTGTTATTGTAAGTGATCCAACATTCTCTAGAAAGGATGTGATGAGTGTTATATTCTTAAGCGGTGATTTCTGAATGACCCTTTCTTGCATGGCTAACTTTGTGTGTATATATATATATTGATTAGTTTTGCCAGTTCATTTTATTTTTCTCTTCTAATTGGCACTCCTCACTTTGTGTTAATTTTCCTTTTAAGTATTCTTTATCTTGAGCCTGTCTAAAATCTAAAATAGGTCATGTGAAGGAAGAGAAGCCCATCTACAATAAAATGGTTTGTAACAATTTTTAAAAATATAAAATGAGATACAAACTCACAGCCACGAGAAAATAAAGACAACGATAAAAAAATATTTAAAAGAAAAACAAAAGAAAAATATGGTTTGACAGCAAAAAAAAAATATTTTCAAAACTATTGAAATAATCTATAATTTTTAGAAACAACTACAAAATAGAAAAGAAATAAAAAAATTAGATATATTCAGTTAAATAAAAGGAAAGAGGACCACAAATAGTTGAAAATAAAATATATCATAACTAAAATGTATATTATACATATATGTTAAGATTATATTGTATACAGTGAATCATAGATATGTCAAATTTTTATTGATTACTTTTATCAAAGAAAAAAATAATATCCAATTATAGCTTGGTTCATATGGTATCAGTAATTTACTAAAAAGGTACCTTACACTTAGCATATATATCATCTCATAAAAGTATTTGATTTTCTGAATTGTAACAATCTTTATTAACATATAACATTTTTACATTTTTGTAATAGTTAAACATGTGTTCCAATAGTCTGTCATACTCCAAAAAAAAAAACAAATCGTTTTCGGTTCGGGAATTGTGAAAAATAATCCACAACAATTGTAAATGTAACATAAGAAGAAATGTAAAATATTCTTCTTCTTTTTTGCGAAAATTTAAATATCATATAGATGATTTGAAGATCTTAATTCTTAGGTCAGAGCCACTTCAGAAAATAGAAAAAAAAAAAACAAGGCGGATCAATAGAATGTTTACTTTGTTTGAATGACTATAAAGTTTTGTTAGGGATAATTCAGACTATGTTAAATTAAAATTATCATTTGAGCGGTAAAACTTTCACAATGCGATTTACACCCATCATTTATATCTTTGATTTTTTATTTGTAACAGTTATTGGTTGGTAAAATATCTAATTATCGTATGGATAAAATGAGATAATGAAATCTTTCTGTTCATTATCTTTAATCTATTAAATTTGTGACCCTCATATATCTGTATAAAACGAACCTATTACATAACGAGAACAATATAGTTTATCTTTAATTTTCACATTCTCTAAACTTTGGGCGGTCGGTATTTTTTTCTCAGTTCTTAAAAATCCCAGTCAGTTATGTCAAATTGTAGCATTGAACAACTGCATGCTTTCTATGTTCAAGAAAGACTGCTTTTCATTAAATTGGTACAAAAATTTTCAAGATCTCTAGCTGAGTCACTTCTTGTCATGGCCACATGGCTTTGGCTTGAAGACTTTGGCTTTGAGCACATCTTCTCAGTCATCATGGCTCTCAACGATCCACTCATTGCAGCTCTTGCTAATGAGGCTGTCTTATGCTTCCGGTGTCTTGAATCCGAAGAACCTCCAAATGGTTTCAGTCAGATCCCTGTGACTGCAGAATTTATGGATATATCTCTTCAAATAATCTACCAAAATCGATACAGTGCCATCACAGGAATCAAAAACTTTTTAACCACTGTTTGCTCAAGAATTTTCTCTGACATCGTTCAACAAGTTCTCCTATCCTCCTACATCACTAGCCACAACCAGCCTCTGTTGGAGATAAACTTGAAAGATAGCTTAGGAAACAAGCTATCATTATCCTAGTTAAGTTATGCTTTAGATAAAGATTGTTTTACTAATGAGATTAGGAAATATATTGATCTATATAAGGAGATGTCAACTTGTGACATAACTTGTGAGTTTGATAGATCATTGTGGGAGCTTAAGTTTTGAGATATTTTCTTAAGCTAATAAGAATTGAGTTATTCTTAATTGATCTTTGAGTTCTATAATTGGTATCAGAGCTTCTAGGATTCGATCCAAGCAGGCAACATATGAGAACAAGGTATGGGTGATATTACGACAACAATGGCAGCTACAAAACCGAAAGATGGAGGTCTTTCAATCAAGTGTCCAATGCTAAATACAACAAACTACACCGTGTGGGCAATTCGGATGAAAGTGCTACTGAAAGTCCATAAGGTGTGGGATGTTATTGAAGATGAATCTGTCGAGGTGGAAAAGAATGATATGGCAACAGCCATACTCTTTCAATCTATACCAGAGACATTAATCTTACAGGTTGGAGAGATGAACACAGCAAAACAAGTGTGGGATGCTATAAAAACACGGCACATGGGAGCCGAACGAGTTCGAGAGGCCCGTCTTCAAACACTAATGGCTGAATTCGACAGGCTCACAATGAAAGAAAGTGAAACCATTGATGATTTCGTAGGAAAACTTTCAGAGATTTCATCAAAGTCAACCGCTGTAGGAGAAAACATTGAAGAGACCAAGCTGGTTAAAAAGTTCCTTAAGTGTCTACCACGGAAGAAGTACATTCATATAGTTGCTTCTTTGGAACAAGTACTTGATCTCAAGACTACTAGCTTCGAGGATATCATTGGACGTTTAAAAACTTATGAAGAACGTGTTGCGGAGCAAGATGAGGACAACACACAAGAAAACCAGAACAAGCTAATGTATGCGAATACAGAAGCACAATCTAACCAGTATCATCAACAAAATCGTGACTCTAATGGCTATTACAGAGGAAGAGGACGTGGTGGCCGCTACTTTAACAGAGGAGGTAGAGGTAGAGGTCGATCTTTTACCGACTTTGACATGACAAAGATAACATGTTACAGATGCGACAAGAATGGCCACTTTGCGTCTCATTGCCCTGATCGCCTACTGAAGTTACAAGAAGCGTCTGAGACTAAAAATGATGATACACGTGAAGCTGAAGAATTGATGGTCCATGAGGTTATCTACCTCAATGAAAAAAACGTAAATCCACAAGAATTTGAGACAAGCTTGGACAAGGACAATATCTGGTATCTAGACAACGGCGCAAGCAACCACATGACCGGGAACCGAACTTACTTCCAATCAATAAACAAAGCTATAACCGGAAAAGTAAGGTTCGGAGATGATTCACGCATTGACATAAAAGGAAAAGGATCGATTATGTTTCATAGCAAAACCGGTGGGAAGAAGATCATATCTGACGTATATTTCATACCAGAATTGCGAAGCAACATTATTAGCTTGGGACAAGCTACAGAAGCAGGTTGTGATGTGAGAATGAAAGATGACTATCTCACTCTGCGAGACAAGGAAGGGAAACTAATAGCAAAAGCTCAGAGATCGAAGAACAGGTTGTATAAAGTAGTCATCGATATAGTTGATACACAATGTCTTCAACTAAACTGTGTAAGCGAAACTGAGAAGTGGCATGCCCGCCTTGGTCATATTGGGCGTGACTCAATGAACGTGATGATCAAGAAAGAGCTAGCTATTGGAATACCGAAGATGAAAGTAGAAAAAGAAACTTGCTCTTCATGTTTACTTGGTAAACAATCAAGGAAAGAGTTCCCTCAAGCCACTACTTATCATGCAACTAAACTATTGGAACTAGTACATGGCGATCTTTGCGGACCAATCACACCTCCTACCCCGTCCAGGTTTCGGTATATATTTGTATTGATTGATGATCACTCTCGATATATGTGGTCAATACTTCTCAAAGATAAGGCTGAGGCATTCGAAAAATTCAAGAGATTCAAAGCTATAGTTGAGAAGGAAACTGGAGCTTCAATCAAAACTTTCAGAACGGACAGAGGTGGGGAATTTACGTCAGGCGAGTTCCAAGTGTTCTGCGAATCCTCAGGGATCGTAAGACATTTAACCGCCCCATACTCGCCACAAAAAAACGGCGTGGTGGAACGGAGAAATAGAACTCTCCTAGGAATGACCAGAAGCATTCTAAAACATATGGAGTTGCCTAACTATCTATGGGGAGAAGCTGTGAGGCATGCGACGTATCTAATTAATAGGGTAGCAAGTCGTGTTATAAGTGTGACGCCATATGAGCTCTTGAAAAACAAACGACCAAACATTGAGCATGTCCGGATATTTGGATGCATTGCATATGCAAAGATCGAACGCTCACACCTCAAGAAACTTGATGATAGATCACGCATGTTAATACATCTTGGCACAGAACCAGGGTCGAAAGCATATAGACTACTCGATCCAGTAAATCGCAAGGTAGTGGTGAGTAGGGATGTGGTTTTTGATGAAACCAAAAGCTGGAACTGGAAAAATTGTATCACGGATCCAGAAGAAACAAGAGAATTTGCTATCTCCTTTGGAGATTTTGGGAACAGAGGTGTCGAAAGAAACAATGAGAAACTTGTGGAGCAAGGTAGCGGAGTAGTAGGAAACGACCAAGCTGATGATGATGATATAGTTAACACACAAGAAGGAGATGAAGGTAACGAAACAGAGGACGAGGAAGAAGAAATAAGCCCGCTGCGAAGGTCCGTAAGGGAAAGGAAGAGACCAGGTTACCTTGATGATTACATATTACTTGCTGAACTTGATGGAGAACGCTTGTTGCTGACACTAAATGATGAGCCATGGAGTTACAGTGAAGCCAGCGAGAAGAAAGTATGGAATGATGCTTGCGAAGATGAGATTAAATCCATCATTAAAAATAAAACGTGGGAACTAGTCGATCTTCCAGCCGGTGCAAAGGCCATAGGACTTAAATGGATCTTTAAGATCAAAAGAAACGCAGACGGAAGCATCAATAAATATAAAGCTAGATTAGTGGCAAAGGGTTATATACAGAGACATGGTGTCGATTTTGATGAAGTATATGCCCCTGTGGCACGAATAGAAACTATAAGACTCCTGATCGCTTTGGCTGCTTCAAGAGGATGGGAAGTGCATCACTTAGACGTCAAGACAGCGTTTCTGCATGGTGATTTAAAGGAAGATGTGTACGTTGCTCAACCGGAGGGTTTCATTGAAGAAGGCAAGGAGGGCAAGGTGTACAAGCTACACAAAGCTCTGTATGGACTACGCCAAGCTCCGAGGGCTTGGAATGAAAAGCTTAATAAGGTTCTTGGAGAGTTAAACTTTGTCAAGTGCACAAAGGAACCAGCACTTTATCAACGACAGTATAAGGACCAATACCTTCTTGTTGCAGTATACGTAGATGATCTCCTTGTTGCTGGCTCAAATATAGGTCTCGTGGAAGAGTTTAAACGAGGGATGTCAAGTAAATTTGAAATGAGTGACTTAGGACGGCTTACATATTATCTAGGAATAGAGGTTGTGCAGCATAAAGATGGGATCACTTTATGTCAAGAGAGATATGCGAAGAAGATTCTTCAAGAAACAGGGATGGCAGACTGCAATCCAGTTCACGCTCCTATGGAGCCTAGCCTAAAGATGTCGAAGTCTCAAGGGGAAGCAGGCATAGATGAAAAGGAGTATAGAAGAAACATCGGGTGTCTTAGATACCTGCTTCACACACGTCCAGATATGTCGTTCAGTGTCGGAGTTCTTAGCAGGTACATGCAGTCTCCTAAGCAATCTCATGGCGCTGCATTGAAACAAGTTCTACGGTACTTACAAGGCACTCTTGCACACGGACTGGTGTTTCAGCGAGACACAAGCAACACAAAGCTAGTTGGATACTCGGATAGCAGTCACAACGTTGATGAGGATGATGGACGATCAACTACTGGTCATATATTCTACTACTCTGGAAGTCCCATTACGTGGTGTTCTACCAAGCAAGAGACAGTTGCATTGTCCTCTTGTGAGGCTGAATTCATGGCGGCAACAGAGGCAGCAAAACAGGCTATTTGGTTACAAGATCTTCTTGAAGAGATAGTTGGAGCAATGAGTGAGAAAGTGATGATTCGTATTGATAACAAGTCAGCTATTGCGCTTACTAAGAATCCTGTCTTTCATGGACGAAGTAAGCACATCCATCGTCGCTACCACTTCATTAGGGAATGTGTTGAGAACGAGTTGATAGACGTTAAGCATGTTCCCGGGATAGAGCAGAGAGCAGACATCTTGACAAAGGCGCTTGCAAGGTTGAAGTTTAAAGAGATGAGAGAGCTAGTTGGAGTTAAAGATTTGTCAAAAATGGATTTCAAGTTTAAGGGGGAGATTGTTGGAGATAAACTTGAAAGATAGCTTAGGAAACAAGCTATCATTATCCTAGTTAAGTTATGCTTTAGATAAAGATTGTTTTACTAATGAGATTAGGAAATATATTGATCTATATAAGGAGATGTCAACTTGTGACATAACTTGTGAGTTTGATAGATCATTGTGGGAGCTTAAGTTTTGAGATATTTTCTTAAGCTAATAAGAATTGAGTTATTCTTAATTGATCTTTGAGTTCTATAGCCTCTCATCATCCCCGGGTTCCCGCATCCAACTTTTGGGAGCATCAACGTGATGCCTAGTGTTGCTTCCTTGGATAATTTCTCCAGCAGAAATTTATTCCCTATCCCTAGTGGTATATGGGGCTGGAATGCTAGTTGCATCGCAACTGAAAACGACCGGACCCTTTTTCTAACGTTTTCTCGTGGAATCCCAGTATCCGAAGCGGAAGTGAGGCTGGTATTCACAGAAAAATATGGAGAAAACTGTGTTAAGGGCGTTCACATACCTAAGTACGGTGGAAACTTACCCAATGAGAACTTGAATAGTAATCAGGATGTTCAACAACAATCACTATATGCGAGGCTGGTCTTGGATTCAGTCGTTACTGTAGATCGTATACTTATGGGCGAGAGTAAACAAAAGTTTTACATCGACGGGAAGCCTATTTGGGCTCGTAAATTTAAAAATAGATACAGAAAATAAAAAAATGCCTATGTAACTTGTTCAAGTGACAATATTATTATCTTCTCTTTCTTTTTTTCTGATGCTAAATCTCTTATCTTATGTCATAAATAATCATATTGTTGGATATGCTGACAAAAAAAAATAGTTGTCTTGGATATCTTTCTTTCCTGTCTAATCGAAATATTTTGATTGGGAATAATGGACTACCCTCTAAATAAACATAACTCCAGTCTAAAGGCTAGATGTTACAACTTACAACCTTCTCTCCAATAAACCGATTACCCCGAAGAGAAAAAGTGATCTAACAAAGGAATGACACAAATAAACCATAAAATAGAGGTTTTAACCTTCTCTCTAGATCTATCCATTTGTTATTGACTGTTTGTCGACTCCGGCTGCTTCCATAGAGCTGTAGTCGCTCTTTGTCTTTTTATCTAGATATTTCGCTTTTGCTCTCGTTTTACTCTACATGTGGATTTCCAGACCTTCGATCTTGCTTTGCCCCTTCCAGAAGGAACAAGAGTTTTAGCTAATCTTGCTGTGTGTTAATCGTTCTTCTCCTATTAATCTTTCTAGTCAGCGTGGGTTGGGTTTACTACCCTTCAGATCTATTTATTTCCAAGATACATAATGATGGATTGAATGATTTGCATGTTGATATTAATCTCTCTTAATTTGGCTCATATTTGGTTTCGATCTTCATCCTTGTCAAGTTCTCGATCAACTTTGAACCTGTTTATGAGTGGTTTCGGTCCTTGTGGTTTATCTTATGATTTGATCGAGATCTACAGTCTGTCGTGCTTCAATTTTGCGTTTTAAGTCGGTTTTTCTCTGTCTGCGCATTTCTGGTTGATGACTTATGAACTAAAAGTGGTTCTGTCTCCTAGAGTATGAAGCTTTAGTCTCTTATTCTCTTGGGATATTCACTATAGGAGGATTCCCTCGTCTTGTCTCTATCAAAAAGCTCTAAAGAAAATCTTCATGACTTGTTTTATTTGAAACACTTTTTTTTTTGAAACACAATCTTCATGCCTTGTTGTTATTGATTTTTGTTGGGTTTTTTTATCTGTTCCTTGCTTCTGCCAGTTTGGATCTGTTAGTTTAGATTATGTGCTTGTTCTATGTTTCCATATTTTCCCATTTTTGGACTTTCGTCTCTGAAGACCTTTGTGTTGGTTTGTCGGCTCTTGATTACCAGAGTTCATTGAAATTGTAAGATTTTGTAACTGTTCTTGTTGAATATAATCCTTCTTTTATTGTTAAAACATCCTCAGTAATGAACACTGGGCCAAAGAGGATGACACTCATTGCAGTCTCTCGAAATACTTTTCAATGAGTTGGATACCTCTCTTCTCTGATTGCAAAAATAGTCCACATCGAATGTAAATGTAAAAAATGAAATATAAAGTGTTCATATTTTTTTAATGATGCCGAGGTTTTGGGTTTGTAAGCTCGTGTACCTTTCTAGACAAAAACTAAACCTATATTAAATTAATTCTCTTTTGGAGGTATACCGTTCACGTTAGGATTTAATTCAAATTCTGATATCTTTAATTTTTTATTTATAATTATTTCTTAAAATTATTATAAAATATCTAGTATAATATGTGGTTTGTCTTTTATTTTAAAAATTTGTGATCCTCATATCCATATATGTGAAACAAACATATTAGATAGCGATCACATTATTGTGTCCGGATTTTGCGTGGTAAGTACTATACACTAAGTTTGCCATTTCGAGCTAGTGATATAGATACCCCTTCATATATATGTATGGACTAGTTTATCTGCAGTGAGGCCTCTGCTGTTGTTGGAGATTTGGCAAAATATCTATTTAGGTTATGATGTAAGAGCATGGAAGGATCCACGGATTCCAACTTCAACTTCACCTGCAAGGTCGGCTAGGCCAAATGTCCTAGTAGCACATCTCATAATTAAGTTAGTGATTTAGTTAATGAAGAATCAATGGAATGGGACGTTGTGATTCTTGATAACTTTGTAGCACAAGAAATATACCATTGGTTAGAAGCTTGGACATAATCTGATCTTTACATCATGATACTTATTGTTGAATTTTTACCAAGAGTGGTATGTAAACTGTTAAGTCAGGAAACTTGATGGACATACATATACTTAAGGCTGAAGAATATGTTGTTTACGTAAAACCAAGCATCGCGAAACTCCAGCATAGGTGGGGGAGGATATCACAGTTCATTTTGAAGACCCAAAAACGTCCATGATGAGGAGCCATATATCGGGCAAAGCCAAAGGAGATTCAAGCTCATTTTTACTTAGTTTTCTTATGTATGAAGTACTTATGTAAAATATCTAAGTATTAAATATTATAAAAAGTGTGTGAAAATATGTAGAGTACTTAGGAGCGAAATTGCTTAAGGGAGGCTATTTAACCACTAAGTAACTTCATAGATAGGAAAAGATCCGAGTTGTTAGATCGGTTCATTCTCGACCGTCCATTAAGAAAGTGGGATGTGTATATAAAGGGCTGAAGCCTCATTGTAAGGTTCATTCACCAAGTTATAAAATAAATACTTCCTTAAGCTCTAATTTCTCTCTAAATTGTCCCTACTCTCTCTCTATGTACTGATCGAGTTATAGGAGTTAGGCTGACTTAGCAAACACTAGGATGAAAAGGTGCTAAAACTGCACTTTCTGGCTAAGTAAAGAATCAGTCCGTGACAACATGTCCCCTTAGGTCTTCACCTACGTCCGCCCCTGGACTCAAGGTCCCCCTCTCAAATAACCACTCTTGTTTCCATCAGTTTTTGAAGCAATCATACATAGTTTTAATTTTTTCCTCTTATTCTTTTTGTCGGCTATTTTTTCTCTTAACAAAAATCTTTTTGTTATATATAAGTTATATACCTGTCTGGACGAACAGGTGATGAAATCTTTTTTTTTTTTGATCAAAAAAAAAAATAAATCTTTGTTATATATATAAGTTTAATTTTTAACTGAATAAACAATTATTTATTTGAATTTATATTTGTGTTAATGGAAGTATTAATAATTTTAGTTTAAAATATAGATTTTTTTTAGATATAAGAAAACTATGCAGAAGTTTAAAGATCAATTGGTAAATAAAAATGATTTTTTTCAAATATGACTCAAAAATTGAAGTGAGACACAAAACTAACCATTGTTTTTTTTGGAACTTTGACTTGCCTCTTTCACCCCTAAAGTACATATTATTCATGAAAATTTCATCACCTGTTTTTTTTCGAAAATGCATATTTTACTATATCACCCTCATCTTACTCAAGTATTCAGAATATTACCATTGCCATCAATACACCAACCACCATGAATAACCAATTTGAAGCTCTTAATGCACCTAAAAATTGATTTATACTCTTTCTTTCTCAATTCTTATGAACTAAAAACAACATCTCTTTCACTTTCTCTCTATATTCATCCAAAAAAACCCAAGATTTTGATTCTAAAATTTTTATGGTTCATAGAGCCATTGAAGCTTACGATTCTTAGTGGGTCACTTTTGTTTGAGATTATGGGTGCTTGGAGAAGACTTATGTGTGCTAAACAAGTTATCTCACTGGTTGAAACTATGAAATCAGTTTTTTCTCCCAGAACTGTTCATCCAGACAACTTACCAGTAAGTCTTCTCTAGTATTTTCGATATTTTTTCAAAAACAAAAGTAAGCTGATACTTACAAAGGAAGACTTCCAAAGAAATCATGACTTAAATGGAAGACATCTTGAAAGTCTTCTGGCGGACGACTTCTGTGGAAGTCTTCTACGTCAATGTTTAATAAATTTTCATTTTCTCTATAACTATAAAAAATTTATAACATTTTCTTGTTAATTCATGTATATTAATCAATAATGGGGCTCCTGAATGAAATTCATAACTTAATTGATTTTAATTATGAGGTTAGCAACATTCATGTTTATTAACTTTTCTAGCTAATTCGAGAAGACATTCCACGGAAGTCCTATACTTTAGTTTTTGTAAACTCGTTAAATAACTTTAAGATATTTATTTTAACTTTCAATAGGGTTAAGTAACTTCAAGATTACCGAGTTATATGATTTGTATGTCTTCTTAGATCATTAGATATACTTTTTAATTTTCATGAGAATTGAAATTTCAATTTCACTTAAAATTTAAGTTTTCCGCCTAAATTTTAATTTCTCGCTTAAATTTTCCGCTTATATTTTATTTTTCCGTTTAAAATTAAGTCTTCTGAGCAGACTTCCCAAAAAACTTCTAGTGAAAGTTCTATATGTTTGAACTTATGTAAGTTTTGATATTTTGTGAATTTGAATAAGTTTTCTTAGAATTCTTCTCCTTTAGTGTTAGTAAATTTGATAAAATTTTGTGTTATTTTATTTTGCTATTAAAGTTGTATTAATAACTTCAATAAGTTCAAGCATTTTTGGCAAGATAATATTGTAAACATGAACATATTTACTAAAATTTTCATTAATATCTCTTCAATTTATAAAAGAATTCACAACTAAAAAAGTACACACATAAATCACAAAACATGCCATAAATAAAATTATTACACATGGAGTTAGAGATTATTCCTCTTGACATGTGAGAAGACTCCGTCAGAAGACTTCTAGAAAGTCTTATAGGGAATTATGTTTTAGAAGACTCTGTCAGAAGACTTCCAGGAAGTCTTTCGGGAAGACTTCCAAAATTTGACTCAGATCTGAAAAACCTGCATATCCAAAAACGTTCAAATGCCTTCAAAACAGAGAAAATGGGTAGAAAATTAGATAGATCTATCTTTATAAAACAAACAATAAAGATATCCAACATTTATAGATCTACCTTAAAGGAGTGGAAAATGAGAACCATGTAATAAAAAATCTGCAAAAACAAGATAAATTAGTGAGAAAGACATGAGACAAAAATGAAAAATTGATATAAGGTTTGGTATTTCCGAGTTCAAAGAGATTAGAGAGAGGTTGGAAAATTTTAGTTTGAGAAAAAGGTAAGAGATTTATGCAACAAGAAATTAACTAATGAAGAAAAATAAGACATGGAGACTTACCAAAACGCTCAAATCTGTTATGAAAGAAGTAACATGAAGTCAGAAGACTTTCAGGAAGTCTTCAGGTGCATTATATTTTAGAAGACTTTCGAGAAAACTTCCCAGAAGTCTTCCTGAGTCAGATCCAGATCTGAGAAACCTGCATATCCAAACTCAGATCTGAAAAACCTGCATATCCAAAAACATTTTAAATTAAAGATATTAAAATTTTTAATGGCTTCAAAATAGAGAAAATGAGTGAAAGATTAGATAGATTTACCTTTATAAAATACATAAAAATAGATATCCAAAATTTAAATGAGTGAAAGATGAGAATCATGTGATAAAACATCTGCAAAAATAAGATAAATAAGTGAGAAAGACATGAGAAAAAAAATGAAAATTGATATAAAGTTTGGTGTTCTTAAGTTCAAAGAGATTAGACAAAGGTTGGAAAGTGTTAGTTTGGGAAAATGTAAGAGCTTTATGCAAAAAGATGTTACCAAATGGAAAAAAAATCAGACATGGAAATTTACCAAAATGCTCAATTCTGTTATGAAAGAGCAAACATGGAAGAAAACTCCGTTAGAAGATTCCAGGAAGTCTTCCGAGAAGTCTTCCGGAGTCTGACCCATATCTGAAAAACATGTATATTCAAACCTTGATCTGAAAAACTTGCATATCCAAAAACGTTCAGATGGCTTCAAAAAGAAAAAATGAGTGGAATATTAGATATATGTACCCTTATAGAACACAAAAAAAAAAGTAGATATCCAAAATTAATAGATTTACATTTAAAAGAGTGAGATGAGAACCATGTGATAAAAAATCTGCAAAAACAAGATAAATTAGTGAGATGAGACAAAAAAATGAAAAATTCATATAAAGTTTGATGTTTTCAAGTTTAAAAAGATTAGAGAGAGGTTGGAGAGTTTTAATGAGAATCATTATATTTTTGTTGCAGCCATTTGAGAGGAAGAAATAGAATGTGTACATTTTTTTTTATATGGAAACAAAATTTTTCTATTTAGGTTAAATATTTTTGATTTAAAAGATTTTGAGGGAAGTTTTTGACCAAAAAAAAAAAAGACTTTGAGGGAAGTTTTCTATTAGAAGAAATTTATACCTTAAGCTTAAATAACTAACTAAATAGAAGAAAAAAAACATTGAAATTGTTTAATATACTCTAAGCTAAACCATATAGGTCAAATTTTAATATTCCAAAAAAATGTCAAACTTCTGAAATCCTAACCCTAAAAATACAAATAATACTACAACATATGTTACAAAACCCTAAACCAAATAATACTATGACTCACTTTATTCACTCATATGTGTTGAAAACTATTCAACTTTACTATATCTTAATTTATATGATTTAAAAATGTTCATAGTTGCATGATTTCATTTTTTCACCCATTAAAATATTTTTAATAAAGTTTATAAATTATTTTTAAGATCTACAATATGAGAAGACTTCTTGGAATACTTACAAAATCCCTAGAAGACTTCCAGGGGTTATATTCGTAAAAGTAAATTCTGTTTTTTTTTTGTCATAATGGGCTACTTGTAATTTCACTAACCTTTTGGATTAGTTTTACATTCGATCAAGTTGGGGTATACCCTTTGTGTTTAAAATCAAATTATGGGTCATATTTGGCAATTTTCCCAAATTTTATTTGCTATCGTTTTATCGGTGAAGGCACATGTTCATCCTAGAGGTGAACAGAAGAAAAACTCAAAAATAAAAGGTAGGCTAAGATGTGTGTGTTTCTATTCGAAGGACAAAAAAGAAATTAATACATATTATATCTATACTATTATTTGTGAAGTTTTTTTTTCGCATTCGAGCTTCCACGTTGAAAGTTATAGTGTTAATATTATTATATCCTTAATAAATAAAATATATAAATTAGTCAAAAAATAAAAATATGAAATCTAAATAAGTGATTAAAATTATCCAAAATCTAAAAAAACAATATTTTAAAACAAAAAGATAATTCCTATATATATTAAGATGTTCTTTGAAAAAAAATGTTCATAAGAATTTGAAAATGAAAAAAAATACATAACTAAATATTAAAAAAGTAAAATTCTTAATTTTATTTTGAAATTTACTTTACCAAAAAAAATTTAAAAAAAAAATACGGAAGAATTTTTAAAAGAATACATACTTAATAATTATATAGTTCTAGTCTTTTAATTAGTAATGAATGTATTAATAACTAATTATATAATTTGCATGCCCACATGCACGGCCGAAATATATTATAGCCATTAGTTTTTTACGATTAGTCTGTTAATTACCGTGTTTTATGGTTACTAGAGCTTTTTTCCGCGCTACGCGCGGATTATGTACTATAAACTTATTTTACAAATTAGATTTTTATGTTCCTATTGATCTTATTTTGTACTTTACATTAGAAATACTGTTCGAATGTTTGATTCGGTTCAATGTGATTTTCTTATTTCAATAGTTTACCACATTTTTGTTTTTTGATGCGAAAGTGAAAAAAATTTGTTTGGAAACAGTTTTTAACATGTTTTTATTGTGTTGTAAAAAACAAAAAAAAAAAACATGTTTTTATTGTTAAATAGTAATTCATATAAATGAGCTAAAATGGCTAATACGATTAAAATGGCTAAGAAGAATAAGTAATTTTAACTATCTTCAACCCTATTTTAATTTTTGATTTATTTTAGAGTTGTTTTTGCTTCAATCCTATTTTATTTCTTAATTTAAAATGAATAATGAACAATGCTAATTCACATTTGAAGATATACTATTTACATTTTCATTTTTGAAGATGAACTTTTTACTTATTTTGTATATTTTGTAAAATATATTATATACGTTAATATTATCCAATTAAATTCAAAGTCTCGACTCTTATCTATTTAGATATTGATATCGAAGAATATGAAAATATTAATTTTTAAGAATTCTTACCCTGTTTAAGAAGAATTAAAGATAAATAAATTAATATTTTATTTCAAAACACTTTTGTTAATCACTTATAGAAGAAATATATACATAGTGATTTTTTAAAAAAATGAAACTATATGTTTGTTTATTTATGTTATATAATCAATTTATTGTATGATAATATTTCATTTATATTAAATGATAATTATGTCAGATTATTGTTAAAATAAAACAATTTTGTAACATGAGTGAACATAAAATAGTGAAAGATGTTATTAATAATTAATTAGAGATATAACATACTTGGAATATTATTTTACAGAAAGAAAATAAAATCAACTATTAAAGTAAATACTACTTCATCTTTTCTTCATTTTAAAGAAAGTGAATAAAATAAAATCAATCATTGGAAATGTCCTCATTATTATTATTATTTTTGCTACAGTTGAACTACTACACTTTCGTGCTTTATTTTCAAATATAGTTTTAAGTATTTTACACGATAATAAAAATTGTGTTTTGTTTGCATTGTTTGTTTTTCTACTGCGGTTGAACTTTACTTTTGTACTTTTATTTTCAAATAGAATTTAAAATATTGTATATGGTCATTTAAAAATTATGTATGATAATTTCAATACTGTATTTGAATTTAATGTACAGACATCATAAGAAGCTAATGTTGCCAAAAAAAAAATTAATGGTGCCAAAACATATTAACTTACTTTCAACTTCTCAATTTTCCAATCGATAAAAATATGTATTGACTAAAGTGTCATCACTTAAAATGCAGAAAAAAAAAATAAAGAGCCTTGATAGCCTTTCCATGAAAAAATTGCTTGTGTATCTAAAACTACAACACCATCTTTGAATACACTAAAGATTAAAAGTTAGAATGCCTAAAAGGTCCATTGAGCTCTCATTAGACTCTATGAACGTCTAATGATTTTGTGCTTAAGACCAAAAGTTTGGACGAACCAGTACCTAAGCTACCATTGGCTGATATGCCGGGAGAAGCTTTGGTCAAAGCCAAAAATGCCTGCCTCCTCTCCAAATATATAACACCTTTGTCAGGTGTGGATGTTCCAACAGCTTTACCGGACTTTCCATCGTCTTCTAAAAAATCTTGTTTTACTGATTTCTTCATCGACGCAGCCAATGCACCTCATTCTGATCTTGAACTCTTCATAATCTCTTAAAAAAGAAACCAAGAGTTAAGTTTCTGATAATGTTATGGATATTCTTAAAGACTTTGTTTACTTACTTTCATGGCTCTACGTTCTGTTGATAGGAGACCATTTAGGAAACTGATCCAACACCCACGAGAAAGCAAACCAGATCTCACATATCACAGATGTTAGCAATAGACCGTAAGCACTGTCCACTGGATGGGTGATACGGTAGTGGAAAAACAAAGCCAAGATGGTTAAACGCATGATGATAACGATTCTGTATGAAGTAATTTTTGTCCTTGGGATAGGAATCAAAACAGAAAGCACATCTGTAGCAGAAGCAGCCTCTGCGTTCCTGAAAAAATGACACAGGCCAGTCAGTGTCTCAAACTTTCTGGTGATTAATATACAAAGACTATGTTGTTCCATGAGTGAGAATGTGCTTACAGTGATATATCTTCAATGTGCTGTTGGGGAGGAACCTGAGCATCAGGGTCTTCAGCTTTTGTTGCCTTTGCATGTTTCTTCTTCTTCTTGCTCTTCTTGTCTTTCCAGCTATCAACTCTGTTCTTCCATATAGGATTTCTATATTCATCGTTGAGTTCTTCAACAACAAATCAAAATTCCATTGGTTAGCTTCTAAAACTAATTAAACTCATCAAAATTTTAAACTTTTGGATATTAGTTCTTACCACTGTCTATTGTGGAGACTGTACTTATATGTCTAGCATAAATTCCAGAATCCTACAAAAATGAAGAAGAATTATTTCGAATCTTATTATGACATAAAAACGACACTAATTATATAGTACACACCTGAGGAGTGTTACTGATGTGTGTTGCAACAGTGGATTGGTGTTTAGATGTCTTTGTCTCAACATCATCAAGCACATTCTCTGAGGAGTAAGCAAATAAAATATCATAAATTGTGAAACTACTTTTAACAAAAAAAAAAAAGATACAAAATTTATGGAAAAACATTTGAAGAAATGTGATAATTACCATCGTAAGGCTTGCCGCTACGCAAGCAGATTCTTCGACCTTCTTTGAATTCATGGCAAGCAACGAAGAACTCTCCGTTTGATTCCACACCAGTCTCCTCTCCGCAAGTGTTGCAGACCGGAGACTTGGACTCAATCATCTTCGTTTTCCCTTGAGAGAGAGATAAGAAGGTACGTTATGGAGGAGATCTGAAACAATAGGGGTAAACATTTGATTATTAACTTTGTAGAGTTTTCGCCAGAATAACTGAAAGAAAGATGAAAATAATCCATTGAAGAGCTCAAGCAAGGTTTGATTAGAGCAGTTAGTGGTGAAAGTATGAGTTCAAACGGATTTGGAGAGAAGAGCAAAGGAGGATGTGGAAGTCTAAAGGTAAGAGAAGAACGGTAGAATCACCAAAAAAAGAAAAGAGAGAATGAGTCGACAAAGCTAAGAGAAGAAGCCCTAAACAAACTAAGGAAATGTAAAATAAGAAGCCCAAAACAAAACACGAAGCCCAAATCAATATTAAACAAAAATGACATGGATGATTGATGCAATATTACTGGCTGATTTTCTGATCCTAGGTGGCATAGCTCATAAGGCTTGTTATTCTCCTTTTAGTATAGTTTAGATTGTTGTCAGTTTGCTAATAATTTAAGGGAGTTTTGATGCAATTTGTCATATCCCAATAATTTTAATTTAAGCCCTTTAATTTGATGCAAGGGTGGAAACTTCTTTGGTACAGTGGTTTAACTAAGAATTCATTAATGCTTCTATATCAGAAAGTCTGGGTTTTAATTCCCGAAAAAGACAAAATTATACGAATTAAGAGAGAAAAAGACTTACAAGAGATCTGCATCATTGCACAAGGAGTACCGTCAAGCGTGGATCCCATAGGGCGGCTCAGGTGATGCAGTCATGCCTGAATCAGCTCAGGTGAAATAGTCATGCCTGAATCGGCTGTAAAATCGTTTGTAATATTTCTGATAGTTGTAATAGCATAATTATCCAATGTAAAAAAAAAAAGTTATCCCTCTTCTTCCCTGTTCACAGACATCAATATTTCATCTATCTTCTTTTGATGTAATTAAGGCTGGGCAAATAAACCGAATCCGAAAACTCGAACCGAACCCGAACCGATAAAAATGAATCCGAACCGACCGAACCCGACATAAAAACCGAATGGATCTTGTTTTATGGTATTTTGGGTTATGGGTATTATCCGAACTGAATCCGAACCTAAATAGATATCCGATAGAACCCGAAACATTCAAAATTTCCAAAAAGAACTTGTACCAAACATGATATCAATTTCTAATATGTATTCAAAATATATTGAACATCTAAAATAATTATATATTATATGAAGATTGATGGTTGAAGGTGGCGGTTGAATGTTGAAGTTTTTAGATTTGGGTTTTATTTTTCATTGAATAATGTTTTTCATTTCATGAGAACTTGATTTTCGTTTCATGTTTTCATTTATTTGGTTTTCTTTCGATCAATAACTATGTTTACCTTTTACTTGATTTTGAATGATTACATTTGATGTTCCTTTCTTTTTTTTTTGAACCGATTTTATTTATGTTTTAGTTACAAAATAGGTAGAAATCAAGTACTTTAAAACCAAAGAACCGATTTTAGTTACTTTTTGGTTACAAAGTAGATATAAATCAGGTACATTTAAACCGATTGCGACCCGAACCTGAAAGTATATCGGGTTATACCGGTTCTTTAAATACTAAACCCGACCCGAATCCGATAGAACCCGAACCGATCTCAAACCGAATTTTAATATAATCCGAATGGAGCTGATTTTGATAAACCTGAAAAACCGAAATCCGATTGGACTAAACCGAAACTCGATTGGGACTCCGAATGTCCAGGCATAGATGTAATATCTTTTTTCGCTCAATCCTTTGGCTATTTTTCTTAAAATTTCAGCTTATCGGATTTACTCTTCGCTTGGCGATTTTGTTGTGCATAATCAAAACAAATTGGGACTGTTCTTCATGTTTATCTTTCCCTATTTGTTTTGAGTTTAAAAAAAGTTTATTTTCTCCTCTTTCGCATTAAATTGTGATTTGCACTTAATCCTTTTCTGAAAGAATCGATCTTTACTCTCTGTTTGAGAAGCCAATAGATGGCTCTAGTAAAGTCTCTGAAGGGAAATGAAGCGGTGATGTGGGATTTGATTTCGGCTGGCTTTAACGGAGACTTGGCAAAGCTGGCATCTTCTCTATATTGAAGATGGTCTAGCAAAAATCTCTTGTTTGGTCAATCGATCTATCTTAGAGTTATTATTCGATGGACATGGAGTTTTCTGAACACAAGCAAAGGATTGAGCGAAAGTTGGAGGTTGAAGAGTGCAAAGTAAAGAGGATGCAATATGGTGATGGAGGAGCTGTAGCTTCAATCAGGGGTGGTTCGTTGGCGGGCGCCGGAGATACAGTTTTCAGATCTGCATGTTAAATTTTGAACACGTATTGTATTTCTTTTTTTTCTTAAGCTGACGCGTGTGTGTTACGTCGATGCTCAATTGTACTCTTCTTTACTTGCTGGAATTTAATAAAATCCAGAATGTTGACAAAAAAAAACCCTTTAATTAATTTATATTTTGATTTTATGGATTAGATATTTTGGGGAAGAGAATCTTCTATGCCAGTCACACATATCACAAACAAAAATACAAAACGTTAGCTTCAGTTTCTTTGTGTTACGTTTCCGACAAAAAAAGATGGGTGAAATCGGAGCCAAGCGATGGAACTTCGGAGCCAACGAGGTGGTCGAACGTTCAAGCTCCTTAAGCATTCGTGAGTATCTTAATACCTTAATCAGTAATCTCGACGAAGGTGGCACTAGACCCGTCATCGCCCTCGGACATGGCGACCCTTCTCCGTTCCCGAGATTCAGTACTGATCCATCAGCTGTTAAAGCCATCTGCGACGCTGTTAGCTCCACCAAGTTTAACAACTATTCTTCTGCTTCCGGTATTCCTGTCGCTAGGAAGTAAGATTACGATTTACTTCCTCTTCTTTTTCCTTTTTTTATATGTTCTTGTCTTAAGGTGTAGTTTTGTTAGGCGCCATATCATTATTCGAGGGTGTCTTGTCTTAAGGGTCTGTTGTTGTCTGAATTCAAATCTTGATGACTTTGTGTTTCTCTTTTTTTTCCCCTTCAAATAGAGCTGTTGCAGAGTACCTCTCTCGCGATCTCTCTTACCAGATATCTCCAAATGATGTTCATATCACTTCTGGTTGTTTGCAAGCAATTGAGATTTTGATCTCCGCACTCGCAAATCCTGGTGCCAACATTCTGCTGCCTAGGCCCACTTACCCCATGTATGATTCCAGAGCGTCTTTCAGTCAGCTAGAGGTTCGTTATTTCGACCTCCTACCAGAAAATGGTTGGGATGTTGATCTCGATGCTGTTGAAGCTCTTGCAGACGACAAAACCGTAGCTATAGTTGTTGTCAACCCTTGCAATCCTTGTGGAAACGTTTTTTCCCGCCAACATCTTCAAAAGGTGTGCACTTTGCTTCTCACTTTTCGTTTTTTTTTTTTAATCGCATAAAAAGTTTTACTCATTTTTGGTATATGGTGTTGATGAAGATTGCAGAGACAGCTTGCAAGCTTGGAATACTTTTGATCGCAGACGAAGTTTATGACCATTATGCATTTGGGGATAAACCATTTGTGTCCATGGCAGAGTTTGCAGAGATAGTGCCTGTAGTTTTGTTAGGTGCCATATCGAAAAGATGGTTTGTTCCAGGCTGGAGACTTGGCTGGATGGTGACTCTTGACCCTCATTGCATCATGAAAGATTCTGGGGTTTGTTGCCTAGCAATTGATTTACATTTTGGTTGTATGTGAATGTGATTTAACTTCTGTGTCTTTGATATATTAGTTTGTTCAGTCTCTTACCAACGTCATCAACATTTCGACGGACGCTGTAACGTTCATTCAGGTATATTGATGGGATGCATTGGTGTTGTAACACATCTCTGTTAGGAAACATGATTTTTTCTTTCTTTTTTTTCCCATCTGAGCCAGGGTGCCATTCCTGAGATCCTTGGGAATACGAAAGAAGAATTCTTCTCAGTGAAACTTGAAAGGATGAGAGAATGTGCAGAGATTTGTTATGAAGAGGTTATGAAGATCCCTTGCATCACTTGCCCCAGCAAACCCGAGGGGTCTATGTTCACGATGGTAAAGAACTGAGGCAATCAGGTTAACTCATCAGTCAAAGCTCAGTCTCAGAGGCTAATCCATTTGTTTATCGGTGCAGGTGAAGTTAAACCTGTCGCTACTCGAAGATATCAGTGATGATTTGGATTTCTGCTGCAAGCTGGCTAAAGAGGAATCGTTGATCATCCTACCCGGTAAAATATAGTAATCTTGTTAACGAGCTTTGTTGACAGTTACGGGCAGTTAAGATAATCAATGAGGCTCTTGCAGGTCGAGCTGTTGGGCTCAAGAACTGGCTACGTATCACTTTTGCGATTGAGCTGGATCTCCTCATAGACGGCTTTTCCAGGCTAAAGAACTTTTCCCAGAGACACTCCAAGAAAAAGCCATGAGTGTTAAGTCTCTCTCTACTTCTCAAGGAGTCCAAGCAAATTAGGTTTTGCTTAGAAACTTCTAAAACAAGACATTGTAATAACTAGTAAGCTTTGTTTTTCTTTGAACAAAAATATGAACCAAGTGATGCCAAGCAGCAGCTGTTACCATGAGGTTCTCTCTTTGTCAAACACTAGCAATGCAAAAAAAAATTAATAGCAGCCATCACCATGAAATAGCATGGGAATCTAGATTGAAAATTACCAAAAAAAACGAGTTAAAAAGGATAATATAAGGCGGTGAAACGTTCGAAAACAATTAAGAAAATATACGAATATGTGGGGTTCGAGATTTAGTCTCTTTCGTTAACTTAATATATCGTTCCTAGGTGAGACAATTTATGTACGATATTTGAATCCAAGGATAAAATTGTGTGAGACTATTTAGTATTATCCAAAGAAAAAATTCTTTAAAAATGCATAGATTAATTTTTATTTGCCAATAAAATACACAAACTATTTTAGATCTCTGTTCAATACACAAACTAATTTTTGTTACCTATTAAATATACAAACTTTTAAAATTCGTAAATTTTACACATTGCTTTAGACCCATTATGATGGAAAAGGAGAATTTGTTCTACCTTTTTATGTTTTTGAAGCCCACACAATGTTATTATGATGTCTTGTTTTCTTGAAGTTGGAATCTATATTTAACTGGTAACTTGTGTTTATATGTAAAATTGCATGTTCCTATGTTGTGTGTGATGATAATGTTTAATCTGTTAGCATGGTTGGAGAAAAACCAAGTTCAAACTTAAAATAGCTATTGTTGTTTTTTCTCTAATTTGGAATGTATGTATATGTAAAGTCATAGGCTTCTATGTTATGTGGTGATAATATATGTTGAATCTTAACATTCTGATGAGTAGTTTACAAGGTATTTAGGCTCTGCGATATTGTAGTCTTTTAATTGTTTTGATAAAAAGGTTGTTTTTATACTTTGTTATTTCTCCTTGCATTGTAGTTATAAACTTCTAAAACGAAAATGAGTCGAAAATCCTATAAATTTATCTCCTTAATGGAAACTGTTTTGCAATTATTACCATGGCATCAGATTAACCAAGAAGCTAGCTGTTTTAATGAAGGACTAGATTTTGACCCGCGCAGGCGCGCGGGTGTATATTTTGAAAAATATGTTGATATTTGTTTTTCATGTAATTATTAGGATTTGTAAAAATGAATCCGAGGAACATAACCGATACTGATCCAAAAATATAGTACCAAACCCGAACATAAATTGATTAAACATTCTAATTATTCAAAATTTTGTTATTTAGAGAACCGAATCTGATCCGAACCGAAGTATTTGGGTATCCGAATTTATCTAAAAATAGATTTATATACTTATATATATTAATTATTTTTAGATTTAACGTATATAAAACATCAAAAATGATACTTTTAAATTGGTTTAAATACTTGAAAATATATATAGATAGTCAAAAGTAAATATCTGAAATAGTTAAAGTATACTCAAATCACCAAAAATACTTAAAATAATTATTAATTCCGTATCCAAAATTTTAAATAAAGCCAATTGATATGTTAAGCTTAAGTATTATGACATATGTTATTCAAATTTATACGTAATATATTATTTTATTTATACATTTTGAGAAATTTAAAATATATAATGATTTAAGACTTTAAAAATAATTTAAATTAGTTATCCAAACCCAAACCAAACCCGCAAAGATCCAAATCGAACTCAAACCAAAATTTAGAAACATTCTAATAAGGCTGAAATCTTTGACCCCGAAAACCCGAAATACAAACCGATCAGAACCAAACCCGTATGGGTACCCAAAAGCCCATCCCTAGTCATTATTATATATTGTATTTTATCATCATATAATTAGTCGTATTTTATATGTACCATCATATAATTAATAGTATTTTATACATACCATCATATAAATAATTACATATATTATATTTTTAAAACTTAATATGAAATATAAAAACCATAATTTGAGTTGGTATTTCAAATTTGGCTTTGTATTATATTTTTCTTATATATATTGACAATATTTTTTTATAATGGTTATTGAAAAATATTTTAGTAAAAATCCATTTTTAAATATATGTATATTTTTGAATCAATTTTTGATATAAATCAAATTTGAATTATTATTTTGATTTGCAATATGTATATAAAGTTTAAATTTTGTTTTATGGTTAGTTTAAAAAAAAAAATTTAGGCAATTAGATCGACCCATTTTGGTATATTTTAAAAGTGGCCTAGATAACTTTCAATTTTTTTAAAAAACATAAGCTCATTACTTTTTTTCTTAATACTACTATCCTTGTTTTCAAACAAAAATATTTTTTTTTAAAAGACTGCAATCCATGTTTCCAAACACTCTAAATTTTTTAATAATCTTATTCAAGTCTCCAAACACTCCAATTTTGTACTTGAGTTTTAATAAGATAGATGAAGTGAAATCAACCAAATAATCCTAGTTATATATATATATATACTTTTGTCAACTATATATATATATATATATATATATATATTTTGTCAACTATATATATATATATATATATATATATGGTGTTTTATTTCTTTTTTTTTTTTGAATCTTTACGCAGGCAAACTAACCTATGGATGGTAATACGACTTTACGTGACTGAGTAGACATGTATAATGCACTACGTCTTCGATGTGCCCACGGTTCTACAGATTAAATAAGGAATATATTTTATTTATTTATATACTTTACCATTAATTTAGAAATACTATTGAAAAATAATAAATGAAAAATATACAGTTCAGCTAAACCTTTCCCTAGTAGCCTCATCATTGGAACTGTGTCAGTTCCATTTAAATCATCCTTTCAAGGCAATCTCCAACTTTATTATATCTACCGCTTCGTAGCTATGCGCGCGTGACTCGCGATTTCCCATTCTTTCCTGTGATGCTATACTCCGTTTCACCGTTCCCGTTACGTAGGTCAATGTTATTAGTAGTACTCGAATCACGAGTCACGAGTCACATACATTACACCCATTACAGAAAATAATAAAAGTAAATAGAAAATCCTTTCAAAGCTGGAAAAAATGATTTTTAAAAAAAATTAGCACATCAAATAAACAACATAACATAAACTTACACTACCAACACAACAAATACACAACACCAATTGCAAAAAACAAGTATTAGAGTTCATCTCCATACCTCAACCATATTACAATACAAATCCTTGAAAATTAATGACCACACCAACACATAAAATTCACAAACAAGTCATCACATGGACACATTAAGAAAGAACCCCAACGTCCATAACCCCGCGCTTGCGCGGAGATTCTGCCCCTAGTTATGTTAAAAGAAGTGATGATGATATTAACGTTTAACTAAACACCTAGTTAAACTGTCAAAGGAAAAATCCTTAAAAATGCACTAACTAATTTTTATTTACTCATAAAACATACAAATTATTTTGGATCTCCGTTTAATACACAAACTAATTTTCATATTTCATTAAATATATATTTTAAAATTTTACAGATTTTAAACTTTGAGTTAGAAAATGTCAACTATGTTTAATAGAAGTGAAGAAGACATTAATGTTTAATTAAAAACATATTTAAGCTATAAAAAACACGTTCATCCTCAGCCAAAAATTATTTAAACGTCAACTATGTATAATTATTGTGTTTATCACAATTTTCTCAGATTTTAGTTGAATTCAAAATATTTACTTCATAAATTATTATTATTATTAAATATGTCAAACAAAATATTAATATTATTTTTTTGCGCATGTGTCGGGTTAGAATCTAGTATATATTAATAAATTAGAGACATGTATAATAAAGTTTTGAAAATATTATTCTATTAAAAAAATAAGAGTCTAGTATCGCCACACCTTTCTTTGTTTGCCACGAGACTATTTAAGTAATAATTAAGAGAAAAAGACTAGGATAGCACTAAACCAAGTTTTTGTTCCCAAAGTAGCACTCAAGGTTCAAAGTCACAAAAATATGTTTCATTAAAGAGGTAATATACACTTATACCCCTTGGGTTAATTAATCCAAACCTTAGGGTTTAGAGTTAAGGGGTGGGGTTTTGGAATTAGGGTTTAAAATTTTATAAAAAATAAATACTAAAATAAAAAATAAAAATTTTAAAAACAGTTTCAAAAAGTATTTTCAAATTATAAAAAGAAAATTTGAAAAAAAAAATAAAAAAAAAATTTGAAAAAAAAATTTGAAAAAAAAATTATAAAAATTTCGAATCTGAAAACATATAATCTGAAACTATAAATTTTTTTTTTTATTTTATTTATTTTTATTTATTTTTGTTTGTTTATTTAATTTTAAAGCAAGGGTATTAGGGATATTTTACTCTTTAATGAATGTCATTTTTGTGACTTTCTCCTTCTAGTGTTATTTTTGAGACATCCTACTATATAAAAGGGACTAAATTCAAGGCTTTTGAGACTATCCACCTCAGCCAAAATATTCTCATCCAAAAAGAATTAAAATAAATATCATTTAGAAAATAATTAACTAACATACAACTTTTGATATTTCTAGAAATTTCAAATTTGTAACTGCTAATTTATTAATAGAATCATATATCTATATTGAATTATGTTCTATTTTTAATCTTTAGACTTCAAGGATAAATAAATTATTAATTTATAATATATATAGTTTATAACTTTATATTGTAGTTATAAATAAAGAGAAAATAATTAAAATTGTAAGTTTTGAATCATAGAGAAAATATAGTGTATATGACTGAAGTTGGTCCATTCCGAAACTAAAGATGGCTAAAATTCTTCTTTGTCAAAATGCATAGAGATGTGAGTCTTATATGAATAGAGTTCTCCATTGCTTATAGCAGTGTAATAAACTCCGTGTGTAAAGGAGAAAAAATGTTATATAAGTGAAAACAAAAATTATGATTTTTTTCTTGTGCCTATAGGCTCTTCGCAATTTGAAGAAGAAAGAATATATTGTGTGAAAATCTTTGGCTCAGTCAAATTTTATCCAGTTGTTTATAAAACTGTTGTTATCTAATTCATGTAATTTTCAGTGTTGATTTAAAAGCCTAAAAAACTCATCTATACTGACTTTTTGACATTTTTTTGTGATTTGAATTTAAAAAGAGATAAAATTTTCGATAAGTTATGTAAACTCAGAACAAGTATTTAGTTTTAGAAAACATTTACATGTTTCAAACTTATAATATATACATATATAATGTTTAAAATTATGCATATAAAACCTGTGTAAAATGTGTCTCAATATGTTTCTCTTCTTTAATGTGTTAATCGTACTATATATAACATTATTTTAAAATTTCAAAAAGTTTATGTCACTGTCACATACAAAAAACCATCAATAAAAAATATAATTCTCCATCTACGACAAGAAAAATGAAAAATTATAAACATATAAATTTAAATTAAGAAAAACTAACATTGGAAAAACAAGAAGTTAATATAAAAGAAAAAAACCGACAAATAATATTATAAATAAAATAAATTTATAAGACACAATCCGCGCGAAGCGCGGAAAAAATCTCTAGTAAACTTTAAAAGGTGCTATTATTGACAATTGCCCAATAATTAACATATTTTAACATTATAATTAACATTAAATATAAATCACAAAGAAATCCATTTTACTAGAGGGATATTTCAGAATTGGATTTTAGATTGAGTGGCACAACACACGATTTCTCGTTAAAGATCCTGCTTGTAATCTATTTGCCTCGGTAAAATCTCTTTTGTTTACCTAGAAAGAAAAAAAACTTTTGCTTCTGATATTCCATGTCAGCATTATCCTCCTGCACCAGATTTTCAGAGTCGTGTCTGTATTCTTAACCTTACGCTCAATCAAAAACAGAGTCAAAAATCAACATTTTTTGTTCACTAAGTAACAGAGTTCGCGATGACAACAGTAGCCTCCTCCGGCTTCGTACCTTTCTTGCCGGCGCTCAATCTGGTGAGACAAATCGACCAAGATGCATCAACTCCTTCTTACCCAACCTAACCTGTTTTCTCTAACCATCTCTCGAATTCAATACATTTTTCAGGCCAAATCTCGACGGTCATGTCCCAACATTCGAACTCGGTCTGCATGTCTTCCAGTGGTTTCAGCATCGCTAACCCAAATCGAAGTAGACACAACAACAACAACAACAACAACAAGCCTCTGTTCAAGTGTTGTCTCGTCAAAACAAATCTCGGAGGCTTTGCATAACATATCTCTAGCAGATCTGGATCCAGGAACCGCAAAGCTTGCGATTGGGATCTTGGGTCCTACCTTATCAGCTTTTGGGTTTCTCTTTATTTTGAGGATTGTTATGTCTTGGTACCCGAAACTCCCAGTTGACAAGTTCCCGTACGTTTTGGCGTACGCTCCGACCGAACCAATCCTTGTTCAGACGAGGAAAGTGATTCCACCACTTGCAGGAGTCGATGTAACTCCAGTGGTTTGGTTCGGGCTTGTGAGTTTCCTTAGTGAGATTTTGGTTGGTCCACAGGGACTTCTCGTTCTTGTTTCTCAACAACAAATTAGCTAGAATCTGAGAATCTTACTCCGTAATACATTTGTTTTTGTACACTCTTTTGGCCTCTGTTGATGGTATCTCTTTCTGTATGTGCTGCTCATTATTCTTTGAATTCTGGGCATCGATATTTTGAGATTTTGGTCTGTTCGTTTTGGATAGATGTTGCATTAAGATGCAGATACTATATATATATTTTTTTTTTGACAGATGCGAGTACTCACAATGTTGCCTTTATAATGGAAATTGCACTCATTTACAATTCAGTAATCCAATTCAGTAATAACCCCAAGTTATTCTCTCCTTTTTTATATTTCTCTCTTTATAAAACTAGCTAGATTTTGACCATTGCTTGAAAAACGCAGAATTATTTTCTAATTGATAAATACAATTTTTTTATAGATGACATCTAATTTGTTAGAAGCATCATTTATTATATGTAAAAGTTTAACTTTTCTTTTTTACAGTTTATGTGTATAGGCTTTTCTTTTTGATGTTAATATATTAGTCGACTGAGCTTATGAATAAACTGAAATATATAGGTTTAATCCGTATTATAATGTATGATCCTAATTTTGAACGGAATAATAATATTTTAGTTTGAAAAAATAATTATTTTAAATTTAATATGTATTACATCAACTTAAAATTTATATAATTTTAAATAACATATGTTAATATATTATTTATTATAAAAAAATTAAAAAGAATAATCTGTTTAGCTGAACCATTTTGTAATATTTTAATTTTTATTTTAACCCACATTTTAAAAATATATGGTTAGTTTCATTAACCTACTTTGAAATATATTTATAAATACTTTATAGTTTTAAAATGATGACTTTTCACATTTTGTACCCTACTATTTCTATATTTATACTCTTTGAATTTCTGATTATACATTAAATAATTTTAATTTATTGGATTTTATCAGTGGAGTTAAATTATTTGAATCTAATTTAAAGTTGGTTAACTAAATAGGCTTGCTAAAAGCTATCTATCATTTAGTCAATTTAGATTTAGTGGAATATGAAGTTGGACTCAAAATGTTGTGCAAACTAAAACATAGTTAGCCAATCTTGTCTTCTTTTCATTAGAACCGTTTGTATTTTATTTTTTTTTACTAAGGGCTTACCGTTTGTATTTTTCTGCAAAAGAAATTCAGAAAAGTAATGTTGCAAAGAAAATAAAAACAAAGAGACCTATATAATATTCACATATTTAATGACATGTCATAAACTTCTCTTAGTATTATAATTTTGTTTGATCAGAACCACTGTGTCATTGCTATATCCATTTTCTACATAGGCCTCAATATTTCTGTCGTTTGACCGTGTAGACTCCTCTGTTCCATGTCTTTCGATGACAATATCTAGTGAAAACAGTATAACAGCAATAATATTGTAAAGCACACTATTAATAATAAGTGTTTAGATTTCATAAGAACAATAGAAGACCAGAATCGACGACACTAATAAGAGGTTGTAGATTCTCAAAATATAAAAGATATTGTTTTCCAAAACTCTAAGTAATTAAGTGATAGTTTTTTATTTGAGATAATTAAGGAATATTAGTTTGTTTTCATCAAAGAATTACCATAAAATCAATAATAAAACTATTTAAAAAAAGGGAATGACATATGTTTGTAAATAACTCCAAAAACTAAAAACAGTGCTTTAATAATTAATAGTATAGAATTCTTTTTTTTTTTCCAAATAATCTCTTTTTATATAACATTTTTACATCCGCAACATCTAAAATGTTTAACATCTGATACAATGTAACAGCAGGTTTGGTGAAAGATAGAAGAAGATCAAAGATGATCAAAGAGAGATGATAGAAGGAGGTGAGGAGATGACGAAGATAGATGAAGATGAGAATAGCATGAAGGAGATCAGAAATAAAGAGAATCGGAAGAAGAAGAAAATAAAGACATTTTATAATGATTTTTAGAATTTAGAGAGTCTAATGTTATTGGTTTATAGATTATCATATTTTCACTAAAATCTAGTAATACTTGGGTTATGATTTTATAATTCTATACAAAATCATTTGTTATTTAAAAAATTTAGATTTTAGTGATTCTATAAATGTATTAAAGTTAGTGTTATTGAGAATTGTATTCTTAACTATTTAACTCATAAAAGGAGATTTTGATAATACTACATATATCCTTCGGATTTTTAAAATCATTATAGTTATTTATTTTTATAGTTTGTGGCAATATACAAAATTCTCTCTAAGTCTTTTTTTGATAAAATGTAAATTATAATATCAAATCAAATCAAAGTTTGAATACATCCAAAAACTTCTATGGCCAAGAAAAAAGAAAAATCAGGGAGAAGCCAAAATTTAGCCTAACAATTACCACTATAGAAATTAGCTATGGGTAAACCAAAGAGAAAGGAGTTGATCACAGCCTTTCCGATGTCTTCTTGCCAACAATGTGTTTCTGATGACTCTATCCATTTGTTTGAACGAAGCTAATGGAGCAGTTGAAGGTGCCCCATGTCTGTCTGTCGTTCCTTTCCTTCCATGTGAGATAGATAACAGCATGACAAACGAGCTTCATAAGGGTCCTAGTCTTGACAGATGAGTGTCCATTTAACAGCCAGTCAATAAGCTCGTCCCAAGATTTGAAAGGTTGATAGGTAAGACCAAAGCGTCTCTAAGTCTTTCCAAATTCAACAAATTTCTATACTGTTAAAATCAACACTTTATATAGTCATATAGATCTAACTCCCACTAACATCTCCAAAGTTGATTATTTTTTATTGATTAGGTAAAGAGCTACATATAAGTGTTTGTAAACTAAACTGGAAATACACAACCAAATACATAAAAAAATATTAAACCGGGATGAGATAATTGAACCATAACTCCTGTAACAAAAGTACTTGGTGAAAGTTCTTGCAGCAGTTGTTGTAGTGTTTTTTGCACCATTCCTTGCTCCGTCACTCGTTGTTGCCTCGACGATCGTCTTCATCTCGTCCCTTCCTTATTTTTTTTTCTTGGCCAGCTTTGTTTGTACTGAAAAGCTGATGAGAAAACTGCTTCCTAATTATGCTTTTGGTGGAAGAGGTGAGAAAATGGTGCTACTCCGAGTCCCCGAGACAAAATTGGTATTTAATTTATGATGATGGCATAGCAAGAGTGGCTATGAGTGAGCCAATTTTTGTGCAGGAAGAGGGGACTGCTGCAATTGCTTCACCCTTGAGAGTGACTAACTTCTTTGATGTATATGAATCCCTGTCTCCCTGAGGATATGAGTAGGGCTGGGCAAATAAACCGAATCCAAAAATCCGAACCGAATCCGATCCGATAAAAATGAATCCGAACCGATCCAAACCCGACATAAATACCGAATGGATCCTGTTTTTTGATATTTTGGGTTATGGGTACTATCCGAACCGAATCCGAACCTAACTGGATATCCGATAAAATCCGAACATTTAAAATGACAAAAAGAACTTCTACCAAATATGATCTTAATTCTTAATATGTATGCAAAATACTTTAAGATATTATTGAACTTCTAAAATAATTATCTATTACATGAAGGTTGATGGTGAAATGTGCCGGTTGAAGCCTAAAGTTTTTAGATTTTGGTTTTGTTTTCATTGAATAATGTTTCTCATTTCATGAGAACTTAGTTTTTGTTTTATGATTTCATTTATCTGGTTTTCTTTTTATCACTAACTATGTTTATCTTTCGCTTGATTTTGAATGATCACGTTTGATGCTTTTTCTTATTTTTGAATCGATTTTACTTATGTTTTGGCTATTAAAATATGTACAAATCATGTGTTTTAAATCCGAAAAACTGATTTCATTTATGTTTTAGTTACAAAATAGGTACAAATCATGTATTTTTAAACCAAAGAACCAATTGGGACCCGAACCCGAAAGTACAATGGGTTATACCAGTTCTTTGAAGATTTACTAACCCCGATCTGAACCCGATAGAATCCGAACCGGTCCCGAACCAAACTTTTATATAACCCGAATGGGGTTGATTTTGATAAACCTGAAAAACTAAAACCCGAATAGATAAAACCGAAACCCGATTGGGACTCCGAATACCCATGCCTAGATATGAGAAAAGAGTCAAAGAGATGAGGATAGAACTAATCAATCACTTGATAGAGGAATCTATGAAAAAGATTTCAGAGAGGACAACAAAGAGTGGATTGGATAACAAACATGTGAGAGAATTTTGGAGGGTTTATTTGATATTGTTATTGGCCCGAGTCGAATGGTTGTTAGAATGTATTAGAAACCATATGTAACAGGGTCATTTTCAACTTAACTATATCAAAGTCAAGGACCATGTACATAGTGTCTAAACATTAACATAACATAGTGCTGGTGGTGAACTTATTCAAGAAGTCTGCCGATGTCATATGTGGAGTATCTTCCACAGTACCCATCAGCTTGTCTTATTCTTTCTCGGTGGATATTAACTTGTTAAATGTGATCATGCATTGTATTGTTTTGATTCCAAAATTAAATCACTCTCAAGTGGGTTTTTCTTTTTTTCTTGTGCGAAACCAAGACTGTACAAGTTAAGTTGCTGAGATTGAGGTTTTTGTGGATGTCGATGAAGGTGTTGTATAGCGAGGAGAAGATATGGGCAAAGATGGAGACAGTAAGGAAGATAGTCGGATAAAGTGTTGCCAGAAGCACAACATATTCTGAAGAACTGAAGGCACTTTACATGTTTGTGGGTGTGGAACCCCATACATCGCTGTTGGAGAAGGAGAATCAAGATATGGCACAAGTCACTGAGAGACTTTACTTGCTAATGTCTGGTATTGGAATAAAATAGAGCTTTTGTTGGGACTATTTTATGATCTGATCGTTTCTTTTTTGTGTTTAACAAGAAAATGTTTATCAATTTAAGAGATGTTACTCACCAAAGGTGTTGGAGAAATAAAGAGATGAACAAGAGAGAGAACCTGCAGAGGAACTATGGCTCACAAGAGACTATCTGATTTAAATACGAAATAATCCCAATAAATAGATAACCAGAGAGACAACAACATCAATGACAAGAAACTGTTTGGTTTATTTGTGCAAAAAGCACAATGAATAAGCATTTTTTTCTGATCAAAGGTCCACAAGCCATGAACTAGTTTTGTTTCTCCAGCAAGAAGATTGCACTCTAAGGGAAATAACAAAATAAAATGAGAGTTTTAAGACTGCGGAATCAGGCAATACTTCCATAGTCCATCCTTCCATGAACATTTGGGACATGATGGTTAGTCCTACGTCCTCCTACAAGCCAATTTAATTTACGGACAGTCTAAGACCAATCAGAAGCTGTGAACAAGAAAAAAAATAAGGTCTAGAGATAAATTAGTTATGGGTGAAATGAAGTACCCCAAGGGGCACCACTGGTATATGAGCTACTCCTGGGTGAGCGTTGACCCCCAGAACTAGTGTTGGACGGAGGAAGCTGAGCGTTGACGTGATTCCGATCTGTAGCCCTTCCAGGATTTGGTCTCCCGTGATTGGACCGTTGCTGCCCTAAGCGACTTGGAGAGTTCTGGGTGACATGAGGAGTGAATTGCGATCCTGGCATAAGTTGGCCAAATCTGGCATAAGGATCATTACTTGGAGGGCTGCCAATCTCTACTTGCGAAAAGGGTTGATTGGGAACATATCTCCTGAAGTGTAGATCAAAAGTTACAAGCAGTTATGCCAATCAGATCCATCAAGACTGAAACAAAACAAAAAGAAGCGAAAAATGCTTCCAGGACAGAAGCTTAAATTTCTCTACCAGAGCACGTTCATGTGATAAACAATACATCATATCGTCTAACATCTTAAGTTCAAATTGCTTTTTACTGGGTCACTGAATAGTGTAGAAAGATTTGTTACTCTTATTAATTGCTTCAGATACACGTCCACCAAGAATCAGTCTTGTACAACGGTTCACACATACTGTACAAAGCACTGTATACATTTTCTAATAGAATGAATATATAAGTCCCATCAAGATGACTATTATGCACATAGATAATATCACAAATTCAGGAGGCATCAACATCAAGTATGGGACTTTATGCATTTCTATAATCTAGTTGAAAAACCCTAATCCAAGTAAAACGTAGTTCTGATACTCAAAGACGAATACATAGTCTGCACTGATAAGTTAGTATATATGAAAGATGTAGATCTAAGTATCACCGAAGTTACTCGTGGGGGTATATGTTCACGCATTCTAACAGAGGTTCAACAGCAAAAGAAAGAAAGGTTGTCTTTTAGGTTACCTTTGGGTTACCGGATTTGATGATGATGAGGTCGAGGGATTACTGTTGAACCTTCTCGAACTGGAGGCATCTGTTGAACCAAATTGCATTCCTCTACTTAATGCATTAGCAATAACACTTTCATCTGCGCTATCTTCTTGTAGAAGCAATTCTTCGCTGTTCATGTAACAAAACTGTGCATATTAGAATACTTCCAATTAAAGGATTAGAAGCAAGCATGTATCTTATGCGACTGCAAATAGCAGAATGAAAAAGAGGTTGATATCATTTTAGCTGGGAAGATTAAACAGAACAGAGAATAACATCAAGCAACAAAGAATGATTGCCCTTTAAATTGAAACGTGATTGGTTCTAGATGTCACTCCACCGATAGCTTTTGATAGATTTTCAATGCCTTTAAATTTGTCTATCTAAGTTTAAAACCCAACTACCAGTTAACAATGATGAGAGATCAGGGGCTGTGACATGCCTGGTCCGAATGGTTGAACTGAAGGCAATACACAATATCACTCATATTCTATATAAGCCTCTCCCAGATTTCTTCTATATATGCTCGCAGAAAAGAGCTTTGACATTCTATAATCTGAAAATTAGGGAATATCTTGAATACTTGCCTGTAATTTGGGTCCCAATCTCCTGGATCAGGCACTGATAAGGCTTTTTCTGTATTCTCAATATGGGGACCAGTACTGGACCGAAGGGATGAGCTGGAAATGTTATGCGTTGAGTACCCAGGACTTCCTTGTGACTGTTTACGGTTTTGGAACCCAGGATCCAAATGTCGATGTGGAAGTGAACCAGAGAATTGCCCAGAATAACCCTCATTTTGATGCAAATTGTCCATCCCATGCCCCTGAGCTTGTGACAAGGAAGAATCTTGAGACTGAGAACCTCCAGAATATCCAACGCTTTGTCTTCTGTTAAATTGACTGAATGCTGCCATTTTCCCTAAAGGAGACCCGTGACAACTGTTTCTTGCTGGAGATGTCGGGCCATGGTGTCCAGGAGAGCCAGCTAAATATTGATTGTTTGGATTTGGTGGAGTAAATTGTGATGGACTAGTGCCGAGGGGTAGTGGAGCAAAATTTCCCGCGGATGGACTTGTACCAAGGCCATTTCCATGTGGATACTGCATAACCCTGCGTCTGGCATCAGGACTAGTTCCAACCATTGGGACACCACCTCTGTTTTGCATGTATAGGCCAGTATGATTCACAGGTGAATAATAGGCAAACATATTGCCGTTATCTCCATAGCTCCCGTAGCTACTTCCCTGTACGGCACCATCATTGTAGCTACCATAGCTTCCAATACTCCCATAACTATTTGCATGTGAATAAGGTATCATCTGAAAATGGGGACTATTGTGCATTGGGATTCTGGTTCTCCCTGATGTCTGTAAGAGAAATAAATAACTTTAAAAAAGGAGGTGCACAAACAACTTGAAGGTGTTGCAAATATTCTATAGAGAAAAGATTCATACATGAGGAGAAAGACCGGCGGCAAACCAGTGCCCTCCACCTGGATGATGGTCAACTTTGAAATTTTGAGCAACATGCTACAAAGAAAATGGAAAGATAACAAGAACCAATTCAGCGAATAGAGGAATTTTAAACACACGTCGGTCCACAAGAAAGAACTGCATTTGTCTTTCAGCTAACTTTCTGCAAGATCTTTAAACTGTGAAGCATATGTATCCACCACAGAAGATTGAAATATCGGAAGAAAGTGCTAGAATGAAAAGTATCTTCAATTTATCACATGATTGTTTGGTTTAGAAAATGATGAAATAAAAAACTATTGGTATGACAGCAAGGCCACACAAGAAGTTTGAGACATAGGAATAAATTCAATCTGACTCACCACATGAGGTGTTTCTGGCGGAGGGTTGTATGGGCACGTAAAAGGTTCCCCGGTGATAAAAGGGTGCTTGGCGGCCTAAAGAAATGAAAAGTAGATGTTTATCCACTATGGGTAGCAACATAATATTAAGCCTTTAAAACAATATATATAGATGACGTTAGCCAGGAAGTTCAATACCTGAAAAGGTGACCAACGTTTAGCTGGATCAAATTCAACAAGTCCTCTCAAAAAGTCTATAAGAGCTAACCGGATCTGAGTTTCTGTGATAGTTCATGAAAAAAAAACTGTCACCATGGAAGATAGTCCAGTGATTATCCCTGAAACTTATAACACTATAGGGTCCTGACTTTACCTTTGACAACATCGTCTTCAGGCAAGTTTATCTTGTAAGGATAGCCTTTTACAATTTCTTCAAGGTTCTTATGGCGGAAGTACTCTTTCCCAATATCTGGCTTTTTCTTTTCTCTCTGAATAAAAAGTAAAAAATGGCACATAGTTATCCAGAGCAAAATCACCAAAGTGAAAACTTAATGACTATCTAAGAATAAAATTAATTTCCTCACGAAACGATCTAAGCCTTCTTTGTTCACTGACATAATTATCTTCCTCTGTTTTCAATATTTTTTATATTTTGTTTGTCTCAGAGGTTAAGCATTACTTACAGCTTCAAATTCTTCTTCCGTCAGAGCCATATAAGCACTTTTGAGGCCACCATGAGTTCCACCATTCCCTAAATTGTGGACACTCCCAACACACTTAAAGAACTTATTCACATTTTTTGCTTCCTTGAGCACATAATCAGGTGGTTGCTTTCTGGAAAACAGTATGACATAATATTGGTACAATCACAACATGAAGAAACATAATAACAAGAGTTCCTCGCTCCTAGAAATCTCGACACATTGATTAAATAAAACTGAGGACTTCATTGAGAAGCTAAAATAAGGACTGCTGAATACAGAGGCCAAAGAAAGAATGACTGTAAGCACCAAGGGAAGGCTAACACAATAAAATAACCGCTACTAGGAAAATGCATGAGTACTAGTATTGACCCATCAAGGTTGCAAAACCCCAAAAAGAATTTCCCTGGCCCCTACAATTGTAGTCTGCTTCCTCATTTACCAAATTTATAATAAAAGATCATACCCCAGTATTTCAATCATACGCCTCATGATATCAAATTCTGAAGCTCCTGGAAACAGTGGTAATCCAAGAAACAGCTCGGCAACAATGCATCCAAATGACCACATGTCGATAGCTGTAGTGTATCTATAGAGTGGTTAAGCCTCAACATACAATCTCAAAATACTTTAAAGATATCATGTACCAGGGGAAGACAAAAGCAAAGAACTTCTGTTAGCATTAAAACTAACGCGGGACAGGAAAGTTATGATTTTCCAAGGACAGTGATTCCGCTACCAACGACTTTGAGAAAATATTCTAATTTCGTTTATTATATATATAACTAAAAAGGATACTGATGACCAAGTAAAACTTCCGGCGATCTGTAGTAACGACTCTGTAGAAAGGAAAAAATAGGTAACTTAGTTCATTTGTTTGGTTTGACATAAGAGAATAGACAGATAAATAGGAAGTAAAAATAAAACCTGAATATATGAATAAACAGTCCGATCTTCCATGCACGCTGATCCAAAGTCGATTATCTTAATTTGAGTTGGCTTCACACTGATGCAATTGAAAAAATATATATTCAAGTAAGTTAAAGTTATGGACTCCAGTTGTGTGTATTGTATTGGCGGTAGAGAGTAGACCTGGCACACAGAAGAATGTTCTCTGGCTTCAGATCACAATGAATTATGCCAGCATCTTTCAAAAGAGCCAAACCAAGTAAGATCTATGGGACACCATAAGAAAACAGTCGATACAGTAAATTCAGACGCTAAAACAAACAAAATGGTGAAAACACAGATCTAGAAAATATAAATACCTGCTTAGAGAAGAGCTGGACTATGCTTAACGAGAGACCTCTAAATTGATTTATTTTTATGAGCTCATACCTAAACCACAAATTACCACGGACAATTGAATTATCATCAACACAAAAAAAAAACTGTATACAGTTGGCATTAATGGAAATAAGAGGACAAACATATAGTCACAGATTCATATAACTTACAGATTCATGTCCAGAAGTTCAAAGCATATGCACAAATGACGTTGATGTAAGAAGTAGTCGTATATGCGAACAATATGGTGCTTATCCTCTGGATCATACTTCTTGTTTAGCTACAAACTCAACCAATCCAAAAATTATGAGACAAACCTCATACGATTTTTAGTACTAAGACAAAGTTATCATTAACTACAGAAGAATCTCATACCGTTGTCAAAATAGATACTTCAACCAGCGCCTGCTGATAGTATGCAGGCTGGTTTTTTATTACTTTTACAGCAACAAGGCTGTTTGTCTCAGGAACCCAGCATTTAGCAACCTGACCAAAAGTCCCATGGCCAAGAAGATCTTTGACAATGTATCTAAGAGCACGTGGTGAAGCTTAATCAAAAAGACATCTTTCGTAGATAGAAAGCGGTTCAAATTTTATGCCTCTAACAGCACAACAAAAGAAGGAAGAGTATCGGAGAAATGAAAATTGAAGATAACTAAGAGAATAGCAAACCTCTGCCGTGAGTCTGAACTGCTCAAATCATCATTTACAGCCAGAATTAGGTCGGAGTTGACATTATCAAAGCCATCATTGAGCACACCAGCCGATGGAGTAGTCAAGTACCGCTTGGGATTCAACTCTCCTCTATATTTGAACTGTGGATTGCATATTTTGTATGTCTCAACCAAGCCGCTAGTTAGTCTCACCACTACCTGCAAACAGATAATTATATTAAAAAAAAAAGAAAAGAAGAAGAAGCTAATTTGAGCTCTGGAAAGTATTGGAACAGTAACAAAAATCTTGACTGTTACTATTCTCACGTAGATATACATTTCTGATGACTTGTCATAAATCAGAACAGTGATCAAATACAAGATAAAGAGGGTAGATAGAGCATGGAATACAAGTATAACCTCCTGTAAAGTTATGGCAAGAAAACAACAACATTTATCAAGTATCATCCACTACCTCTGTAGCAGCTAAGGTTAATGCACACTTAAGAAACATTGGACCAATCATTCAACCAGGACCCTAGCGAACCTCACAGTATGAAAATGGAAAACATTTTGCATCAGATTCATAAATGAGTTGATTTTGGTTGGGCGATACCTAAAAGCATGAAGGACTCTAACCCGAACCTTGCATAAAAAGAGATATTTATACATCCTTCATCTAAAGTACTATGGTAATTGCATTGAGCTGTATGTAGGACTTGGCAGTGTATTACCTACTTAAAATAGTTCATGAGATAGCATAATTTAGGTAGAATGAAAGAGTGGTAACATCTTCTAAGCAAACTTTATCATAGACCTCCTTTATTACTAGTGTAAGCGAAGACATACTAGGAGGCTATGCGTAAAGACTGGACCTAGAGCTAGTTCTGGCAGCTTACAAACAACATTGGCTTACTTAACGAACATACATACAAGTATTGCGTTCAATTACTAAAAATCTAAGAGCTTTAATGCATTTGAAAGATGAAATGAAATGTGCAGAGCAATTCTCACCGACTTCTTCTTCTTTGCAGTAGCACGCAATGTCCCACCTGTGAGATCAGACTCATTCGGTGGGATGTAAGGCTTGAAAACAAACTGAAGTGGCTGCCACGGTGTTGATGAGCCCATCTCACGAGCACCACCATCAATGTCATCCATAATCGGAACGAAGCAACTTGAGATAGATTACAATCACCAATTATAGGAGCCGATTGACTCAAGTCCCATGCCCCGCTCTTTTCTTCATCAAATCAAACCCAAGTCAGCGCCCTTGATCGATGATCCATAAATCAACACAGGTGTATTAAAGGAATCGACTTTGATGGAACACCAGCAAAAGGGTAAGGTTGGATGATTGATGTCGGAGAAGGAAGGACTCGCAGCAGCCCAGGGTTTGGGAGGTTGCGAGGAAGGGAAACGAAAAGAGAAGAGAAGAGAAAAGGAATCAGAGGGAGAGAAAAGTGAAAAGCTTTTTGATTCTGATTTGTTTGGTCTGAGGAAGATGAGATGACTCGATTTGATTTCGTCTTCGATTCCACCACTCCTGCTTTTTGTTCTGTCTTCTCTCCTTCCCTTTCCTCTCCAGTTTATTTATGTATTAAGAGGGATTATTATTATTCCTTTAATTTTTGTAGATATTTTAATGGAAAAGAAGAATTATTTTATAGTTTTTGTATAATTTAGAACACTAACCATCCATATCAATTTGGTTAATTTAAATAAAATCTTCTAAAATTTTAATTTTTTATTACATATAGCTATTTACCTAAGTTAGTGTAAAAACAATAAAAATAAGCAAATAATTTAAAAAATATTAGTATCCTACTATATAAAAGAGACTAAATTCAAGGCTTTTGAGACTATCCACCTCAGCCAAAATATTCTCATCCAAAAAGAATTAAAAATAAATGTCATTTAGAAGATAATTAACTAACATAAAACTTTTGATATTTCTAAAAGTCAAATTTGTAACTGCTAATTTATTAATAGAATCATATATCTATATTGAATTATGTTCTATTTTTAATCATTAGACTTTAAGAGTAAATAAATCCTACTATATAAAATAGACTAAATTCAAGGCTTTTGAGACTATCCACCTCAGCCAAAATATTCTCATCCAAAAATAATTAAAAATAAATGTCATTTAGAAGATAATTAACTAACATAAAACTTTTGATATTTCTAAAAAAATCAAATTTGTAACTGCTAATTTATTAATAGAATCATATATCTATATTGAATTATGTTCTATTTTTAATCATTAGACTTTAAGAGTAAATAAATTATTAATTTATAATATATATATAGTTTATAACTTTATATTGTAGTTATAAATAAATAGAAAATAACCGGGAAAGGTGAAGAAGCTCATATATAATTATGTAATTAAAATGGTAAAATGGTGAGTATGATGAAGTGAATCTAAGAAAATTAGTTGTACAAATTATGGTGCTTTCTTCGTCCACTATAATGATTTAAAATAATATATATTCATATAAATAAGTCAATATTTGTTGTTTTTTTTTTGTAAGATGTTAAGATTATCATTTTCTGAAAGGTTACACTGATCCAAAGAGATTAGTTTGTGGAGCTAACCACACGAGGATTATAGTGTTTACTTTGGAAAAAGTAATAGGTTGAACTATAGATGGCGTGCGTGTTTTTTCACATGGAAATCTGCACATATATTAAAATTGTAAGATTTGAATCATAGAGAAAATATAGTGTATATGACTGAAGTTGATTCATTCTGAAACTAAAGATGGCTAAAATTCTTCTTTGTCAAAATGCATAGATGTGAATCTTATATGAATAGAGTTCTCAATTGCTTATAGCAGTATAATAAATTCCGTGTGTAAAGGAAAAAAAATGTTATATAAGTGAAAACAAAAATTATGATTTTTTTCTTGTGCCTATATGCTCTTCGCAATTTGAAGAAGAAAGAACATATTGCGTGAAAATCTTTGGTTCGGTCAAATTTTATCGAGTTGTTTATAAAACTGTTGTTATATGATTCATGTAAATTTTCAGTGTTGATTTAAAAGCCCAAAAAACCCATCTATACTGACTTTTTGATTTTTTTTCTGTGATTTAAATTTAAAAAAAAAGATAAAACTTTCGATAAGTTATGTAAACTCAGAACAAGTATTTAACTTTAGAAAGCATTTACATGTTTCAAACTTATAATATATACATATATAATGTTTAAAATTATGTATATAAAACCTGTGTAAAATGTGCTTAAATATGTTTCTCTTCTTTAATGTGTTAATTGTACTATATATAACATTATTTTAAAATTTCAAAAAGTTTATGTCACATACAAAAACCATCAATAAAAAATATAATTCTCCATCTACAACCAGAAAAATGAAAAACTATAAACATATAAATTTAAATTAAGAAAAACTAACATTGGAAAAACAAAAAATTAATGTAAAAGAAACAAACCGACAAATAATATTATAAATAAAATAAATTTATAAGACACAATCCGCGCGAAGCGCGGAAAAAATCTCTAGTAAATATACAATTTGGTAAATGCAAGAACTGATATATATATCAGAGAAATCAATACTCCAGATGGGGAAATTTTACTTATACACTTTTCATGATACTACTTTTCACTTATACCACCACTCAAAGGACATTTTCATAAATAGCACATTCATTAATTGGTAAAAGACTAAACTAACCTTATCTTTACTTCAATCTATCGTCTCCTTCTTCTCCACCGTCGTGATCCTTCTTCTCTCTCCTTTCGGATCCACCGTCTCTCTCTCCGTCGGATCCACCGTCTCTCTCTGTCAGATCCGCTGTCTCTCTTTCCAAGATCCATCGTCTCTCTCCCTGTGGAGATCGTTCTTCTCTCTCCGTTGAGATATGTCGTCATCTCCGACGAGATCCATTGTCGTCTCCGTTGAGTTCCATCGTCACTCTCTCTCACGCATCTAGCGATAAGCAATTACGAGAATCACGATTCAAAACCTCAAAGATGTTGGCTCCTCTCCACGATTCACACTGGTATGTTTCTAATTTTGGGTATTTTTTTTGTTCGATTCAAGTAATATTTTGGATTTGTTCTTTCTGTTATAAAAGAAAAATCAACGAAGGTTGGTTTACAATAGGTCGATCTAAGAGAAAGAGTTTCGATAGTGAACATTGAGTTTTCAAAAAATTATAAACCTTTATAAATCTGGGTTCAAGTAATTTTAGGATTTTCGTTCCTCTGTTATTCAAAAAACAAATAAGGTTGATTTAGACTTGTCATTTGAATAGTTCTGGTTAGGTGAAATATTTTCGGATAGTGAACATTGTATTTTAAAAAATCATAACCTCTTATAAATCTGGGTTTTAAGATATTGTTGATAGTACAACTCAATGCTTTACAAGGTTTTATAAAGAAGTTTGTAAACAAGAGTTGATCATATATGTCTATAAAAACATATAAATGTATGAATTTGAGAAGTCTTGTCTTTTATTATCCTATATTCTTTGTAAGACTGTTACCAAAATACATGTACATTATGCTTATATAAGGTATCTTTAGACTATGATTAAAAGTTAACATCATCTTTTTATTTCGTCTTGCAGGTAGATAGCAATGAATTTTGCACATCTTTGAGATTGCGTCCGAGGATTGATGAAGCTGGAACAGAACCACTAGACAATCTAAAAGTGATTATCCAATCGGTGTCTTGGTCATGTGAAGCATTTTATAAAAGATTATAAATTTAGTTTTATAAGGGTTTATAAATTAGAAGTTTGTAGAGACTTATAAAACGTTGTTTATTCTTTATTACTTCTTGTGGTTAATACAATGTTTGGATTTCCTGATGAATACAAACATTTGGTGACCCCAACACATCCTGATCTTGATGATATGGATTTTAACAGTGTTGTACAATTAGTTCAACAAGGACATAAAATGAAGAAAATCTAATGGGAACAAGGACTTGTGGATTTACCTTTTGCAACATATGATATAGAAAAATAACACATGAAAGACGATAAAAATGAAGAAAAAAGAAAGCTGAAAAGCAAATAAGAGTTCATAAATCATTTATAAAAGTTTATAAAACGGTTTGCAAAGTTTATAAGCTATTTATGAAGGTTTATAAATTATTTGTAAGAGTATCTAAACCATTTATAAAAGGGTTATAGAACAATTAATAAAGTCTATAAACCATTTATAACTGTTTAGAAAAACATTATGAAATTTTATAAACAATTTATAAGGGATATGTATACAATTTATATGGTTTCTAGGTTTAGGAAACAATTAGAAAGTCTCTTAAATAATTTATAAGAGTCTATAATAATTTATAAAGAATTATAAAAATAATTTATAAGAGTTTATAAAATAATTTATAAGGGTTTATAAGGATATATAAATAATTAATAAGAGTTTATAAATCATTTATAAAAATTTATTTAAAATTTTTATGAATTTTATAAACCTATTATAAAGGCTGATAAAACAGTTAATAAAGTATATAAACTATTTATAAATGTTTATTACAAAAATTATAAGAGTTTATAAATATTTCATAAGGGGAATTTATATAATTTATAAGGTTTATATAGGTATATACATGTTTATAAATCAATTGGAGGTCTTTAAATCAATTATAAGAGTCTATAACCATTTAGAAAGGCTTATAAAACAATTTAGAAAGTATATAAACTATATATAAATGTTTATTACAAAAATTATAAATGTTTATAAATAATTTATAAGGTGTATATATGTATATACATGTTTAGAAATCAACTGGAAGTCTGTAAATCAATTATAAGAGTCTATAACCATTTAGAAAGGCTTGTTAAACAATCTATAAGAGTTAATAAAATAATTTTTAAGGGTTTATAAAGGTATGTAAATTATTTTCAAGGTTTATATAGGTATATACATGTTAAGAAATCAACCGGAGGTCTTTAAATCAATTATAAGAGTCTATAACCATTTAGAAAGTCTTATTAAACAATATATAATCATTAATAGAATAATTTTTAAGGGTTTATAAATGTATGTAAATAATTTATAAGAGTATAAAACATTTATAAAAGCAATTTATATATAAATGAGCCAGTTAGAGATGAACATCTACATGGACATTATTTTTTGATCCCCTTTGTAGTTCTTTTGGTCATATGAGTGATTGACAAAATCTGACAGTATTCAACCCCAACCTAATACACTTCATATTAATCTATGTGTTTAGTTTGTCTTTTGCTTGTTTGAGAGTTCATTTTAAGACATAAATGGTTTAATTTGTTCATATAAGGATTTGTAAAAAAAAACATTCGTCTAAATTATAAGGACTTGTAATGGATTTTTAAGGAAGAGTTTATAAAGGGATTATAAAAAGTTAATGAAGGATCTATAAATCAGTTTATAACACCTATAAAACTAAAATTAGTTTATAAACAGTTCATAAATCATTTACAAGGCTTACAAGAATTTACAAAATAGATAAGATTTATAATTTATTTATAACGGTTTATAAATTATTTAGCAAAATAGTTAACATTTATAAGATTTATAAACCATTCATCTTTTAGTCCATTGATTTCTTGGTCTTTTTCAAATACATGAGATACGGTTCACAGTTGCTAGAATCCTTGCTTGAAGATTTCAGTGAGATGGCTTTGAAGCAGAGCAAAATATAACACTTATAACACATTTAACATTAAAAGCCAGTGACAACATGTGTAACAGTGTAAGACAAGAAGAAATATGCTTCTGCAGCTCAACAAATCCATGCTCCATCTCCACTACTTCTTCAGATATTATACACAAAATAAGATATAAAAGACATGAATCTCATAAAGTAGCAAAACAAAATGCTAGACTACCAAAATAATAACCTTTCACCTCATATATTACACATACTAAACTTTGTTAGTTAAACTACAACTAGTAGCTTTGCATTACCTCAAGAAAGTGAGGTACTTGATATGCATATCACCGCACACATGCTCCACATCATTCATAGTCTTCTTTAAGTGTGAATTCAGCTGAAACACAAATGTAAATGTAAATGTAAATGTTATTCCCTAAAACACAAAACATGAAGTGAATAAATGTTATAACATTATTTTAAAAGTCCTTATAAATATAAATTTATAATATCTACCTTAAGAATATTACTACTTTGAGGAATAAGCAAGTCTTGTCTACTAGAAACTTCATCTTGGAGTTTTATCACACTTGACACAATTAGTGATGATCTTTGTATTTCTATCTGCAACATAAAAGTATTGAACTAATAAGTTTGTACAATTATTTTAAGTCCTTATAAATGTAAACAATGTAATAAAACCTCAAGGACATGAAATGAATAATTTTTCTCATTATTTTATAAGTTCTTAAAATCTAAAATTGTAATAAATACATCAAAGATTTTGCTATTTCCAGCAATGAGGAAGTCTTGAGTACTAGAAACTTCATCTCGTATATATATCATATCTTACACAATTAATGGTGATCTATGTCTTTCCATCTGCAACATAAAAACATGAATCCAATAATTCATTTAAAATACCTCAAGGGCATTATTAAAGACATCCTTGTTTGTCACAATGAAAGGGAATGTGTCATATATTTTTACAACATAAAAACATGTAACTAGTAACTGTGGTAAAGTAAATAATAAAATTTATAAATAAAACATAACCAAAGAGTTTACTTCATAAATTGTTAGTCAAAGTTGAAGAAAGTTTTCCACTATATTTATGTTTGCTCATAAATGATACTACTTGGAAATCATTCCTAATAAAAACTGGAAGAGCATCTTTTGTACCAAAGATAGACTTTGATGGTGAAACGTAGCTAAACTTTATATTGTTATCTATTGTAAAATCTTCTAGAACTACCCTAATCAACTCTTTGTAGGATATATCTTTAGGAATAACACTAATTGAACCTCCTCTTTCTTTATCAACAGTGAAATCCCAATGAATTATATCCCAATATATATTCAAACATCAAAAATTATAGAAATAGTATGTTTCTATAATATAAAATTTATAAGGGCTTATAAATATCACAGAGTATAATTTCAATTTCAATATCGACACCTTTGTCAAACATCACATAAAAAGATCATGTTTGGAAATTTTCAACATGAAATTACTTAAACAAATCATTTTCAGAAAAACAAAAGTAGAAGACAAAAATCACCTTCTTTGATGCTTCCTTCTCAAATTATCTTGACACCTTCGACAATCTTCTTCCTCTGTTCGTCGGATCGCGTCTACATCTCGCCAAGTTCGCCAGAGATCGCAAAGTTCACCGGTGATTTCATTTGGAGCAACTCCCAATTTGATCGCAGGACAAAGATCTGGAGAAGAAATAAATATAAGTTAGTAGGAGTAAAAATATATTCAACACAAAATTACTTAAAGCTTGAAGAATCAACAAGATATATCAAAAAACGATAAAACATAACACTATGTTCCTCATCGATAAATATTTATAAGGTTTTATAAATTTGAAATTTTTAAAACCTCATGAAAAAAGCTTCGTCTTCTTTCCCATAAATTGATCGATTATGAGAAAAATTACAGAAAGTGACGAAAATCACCATATATTATCCTCTCACCTTTGTTGCGTGTTAGTGGTAAGAAGTCATTTTGTTCTGTTCGTTTGAGGTTGAAGTCTTCGTCAAATCTCACCGGACATCAGCGTCATCAAATCTCGTCGGAGAATTCGTCGGCGTCGTCAAACCTCGCCGGGGAACTCGCCGGTGTCGTCAAATCTCGCCGGAAAACTCGTCAGAATCATCGAATCTCGCCGGATTTGATCACCGAAGAGAATTTGATAGATTGTTATTAGTGGATCTGAGATTGAAGAAATCGTGGGAGAAAGACACTAGGTTTATGTTTGATTAAATAAGGGTATAATGGTACTTTACCCATTAAAATTTTAAAGGTAAATTTGAAAAGTGTAAAGTTGAAAAGTGGTATTAGGAAAGTGGTATTAGTGGCAATTCCCCATTCCAGATCCATATAAGTTTTACACACACTTCTCACTCCACACCCCTACATTCCACATCCCAACCCTTCGTACCTTCAGATTATGGCATTAGCCGAATCTTTGCTATGTAATAAATATACAGTAATCGTTCTTTCGACATTGAGGTGGTGGACATTTTTCTTACTTGTTTTGCATTTTGAAATTAGATATAATGTGACTAATATTTGTATCGATTTTTAGTTAACATGACTTAAGACCTAATTGTTCATGTCATACATTGAAAGACTCAACCAAATATCCAAAAGACTTTTTTTCTTATTCATTGAAACTTTCATAGGTACAAATTTTGGTGGAACTATCGTTACATTCATCTTGGCAAGTCCATCTTTATAATACCCCTTACGCACACAACCCCATTCTACAGAGTAAATTCAAGTCCGTATGTCATCCTCAAAATCACATTTCTGCAACCTTCAGTTTCGGATACTGTATTGTTTCTCATGCACAACTACTTATGAGTTTTGCTCACTTGATATGTATCATATCGGTATAAATAATTTTTCTCTTTAATAAAATTTATGCTAGTCAAAAAGACATAGTTAGAAGAGCTCTCTCTCATCTTTGTTCCTTTTCTAGTCACAGAGAAGAAAGAAAGACTTTGTTTTTTTTTGTTGCCGGTCCTCTCCGGGCTCTTAACTCTAGGTTTTGGTGGCTTCCATAGCACCTCATGCCGACTTTGCCTCCATGAAACAATATCTTATAAAGCACCAATTTATATGGCTTTGGTTCGATCGCCACTTCTCATTTCCTCTGTTTTACCCACTCGATCTGATACTATTTATCTTCCTCCCTTTTGTTTAGGGCTGCTTCATCTTCAAGCTAATCTTTATCCTAAAAAAATGATTGCTTATTCTTGCAGGGAGATCGAAGTTTGTTGGATCAAATGAAGATGGTGCTTATCCTTCTAGAAGTGATGATTCATCAGACTAGGTTCTTCAGATTGAACTTATGTGTAGGCTGCTCGGTTTGAATGGTCTGCCGACGCGGTAGTTCTGCGCGCATCTTCTTTGGCTCGGGCAAAGAAAGTGAGTTCTCTCCATGACGCGTGTTCTGAGATCGCTGGGCGACCTTACATGTGGTGGGTGACATGTTCGTTTTTGTTTATTAAATAATGTATTTTACTTGTAGGATTTTATAATTCGATTTTTGTTTTATATTTATTTTAAAAGTTAATATTTTTCTTTTATAATTATCTTTCTTTTGTATCTTTTAATATGAAAATTATAATTTAAAAAAAAACTACTTTCATATAGCTTTTTACAATTATTTTTTGTTGAGGACTTTGAAAAATGAAAATTAATATCAAATATTTTTGAATAATATGATTATAAATTTCTGATAAAAAATAAAATACATGTCACAATCTTAAAATATATATCACAATCATGTTAATTAGAAATTTTAAGCGATTATGTGATAATAATTTTATTTTTATAAGATCCTAGTAAAAAATATTTGAAAAATCTTTTTTTTCTGTTATTTTAAATCCTAAACTAAAACATAATTGTTTTCTAAAAAAATCCTGACCAAGGAGAATTTTAAAGTTTGATCTAATAGTAAACTTTTTTAGGATTTAATGCTAAACATAGCACTAAAATCTTGTTTATAAGCAAAGAAAAATTGTACAAAATAGTAGTAATATATAATTTTAAATTGTAAAATATCAATTTTTGAAAAAACTTTAATATTAACTGAAAATAATTACTTGATAGTAATTTCATTTTATAATATCCTAAACAATATATAATTGTAAAAGACTATGTAAAAGATTTTTTTCTTTCTAAAACGATAAAAGGAACAGTAAAAGAATATTTTTATAATATTTAGGTTAGTTTTGCAATTGATTTTTAACCTAGACGAGTTACAGGTTAGTCGTCCACCTTTGTTTGATAAAACAAATCGAGACGATTTACATGTAAATCGTCTAGGGAAAACTGGTTAGTTTTGCATTTGACCGGAATGTGTCAGAAATTTGACTTTTCATGGACGACTTACCAGTTAGTCGTCCAGTAGAAAATTAAAAAATTAATATTTTTTTTCAAGACGATTAACTTGTAAGTCGTCTCAGGTTAGTTTTGCAATTGAATTATTAAACAAATTTTTTTTTCTAGACGACTTACACGTTAGTTGTTTCGAGCTTTTTTTCCTAAGTCGTCCAAGATAAGCAAGGTTTAACCAGAATCTCGGAATAAAATCATGAATGTAAGTCGTCGGACCGACGACTTCCGTGTAAGGCGTCTAGAAAAAAATATATTTTTTGTTTAATATTTCAATTGCAAAACTAACCTGAGACGACTTACATGTAAATCGTCTCGATTTGTTTTATCAAACAAATATGGACGACTTCCATGTAAGTCGTCTAGAAAAATACATTTAAAAGTCAATTGCAAAACTAACCTCTACATTAACCAGAAAACTTCCATGTAAGTCGTCTACAACCAGACGACTTATCCGGAAGTCGTCCGGGTAAGTCGTCTGGACGAAACGATCTGAAAAAAAAAACTAATTTCATAGTTTCAACTAGTGAGATAAATTGTTTAGCACACAAAAGTTTTCTCCAAGCACCCAAAATCTCAAACAAAAGTGACCCACCAAGAATCATAAGCTTCAATGGCTCTATGAACCACAAAATTTTTAGAATCAAAATCTTGGTTTTTTTTTGGATGAATATGGAGAGAAAGTAAAGAGATGTTGTTTTTAGTTCATAAGAATTGATAAAGAAAGAGTGTAAATCGATTTCTAGTTGCATTAAGAGATTCAATTTGGTTGGTGTATTGATGTCAATGACAATATTATGAATACTTGAGGAAGATGAGGGTGATAGAGTAAAATATGCATTTTCGAAAGAAAAAAAATGATGGCATTTTCGTGAATAATCTGAACTTTGAGAGTGAAAAAAGCAAGTCAAAGTTCCAAAAATACATGAGTTAGTTTTGTGTTTGACTTCAAGTTTTGAGTTATATTTGCAAAAAGCCCATATATTTAAGTATATAATTGTGTTTTAGATATTTCAGTTTGGATCGGATTCGTGTCTGGTTATCCGGATATTAAACTTTTATATCAATTTGAGTACTTAATTAGCTTTAGTTTGTGTTTAGTATTACTTTGAAATTAAGTTCGGCTCGGTTGTTCCGATCCAAATATTTTACCCAGACTTATTTTTTTTCTACAAATATAAAGAAAAATAAGTAAATGTAAAACTAATATGTTAGGCTTATTTTACATAAATAATTATTGGACCATAGTTTAAGAATACCAATAAGAATAGTTGACCGTCGTGTCAAATATTGTTGGACATGTTAAAAAATTAACGTATTCTATAATCAATAACGTGTACATTCTTATAAAATTCCTTCGTAAATATGATAAAAATACGATACAACAATCGAATGAAATGGGTTAGAGTTACGTCAAAAATAATGTGATCTTTTCACTCAGTACATGAATTATGTTTTTCAATTGATTTCGGGAATTTTCTTTTCTTTTAAAGCTTTTATGATTTCTGTTTTTTTCTAATATGTTTCTAACTATTGGTTTGATATGAAAACTCTGTAAAGAAAAAGAATATTTGGCTAAACTAAAGATCCAACTTTGTGTGTAACGTTTTTTCACTTTAGTTTTCTTAATTAATAACTAATCACAATTATTTGTTGTTTTCGTATGCATAAACTTCAACCATGGGCAAGTTTGGCAATATACGAAACTATCAATTTTAAAAAACATTCTCATTCCAGCGTTTTAGTTGATGTGAATCTTAAGGATTTAGTAATTTATTTCTTTTAACAATAATATTATTCAGTACTTGCCTGGAAAAAACTTTAATTCACTAATACAAATGTTAGAAATACGAAAACAAAAAATGAGTTGATTAATACAAATTAATGTGTGAACATATATAATTATTTGCGATAAAATTAAGAAATTAGTGTATGAACAATACATTAATTGCTAAATAACTGTGAAGCTGATACGTAAGTATTTTAAAATTGAAATGTGAGGGGACACATGTCGATGTTTATATCAAAACATTTATTATAAATGCTTGTCTTTTTATAAGGGATGAATATTTTTGTGATAAAAATGTTTAAAGGTTATTCAAAAGTATTTTTCTATATATTTGACGAAATAATTTTACCAAAAAAGAGAAAAAAAAAAAGAAAAGAAAAGTAGGACAGACAGCAGGGAAGTTACGTTATTGCCCTTAATGTACTAAAAAAAAATAGCTGGAGAGCAGCCGTGGAGTTCCTAAAACCCTAGCCGAGCCAAGAGAGACACAGATACACACCCACCCTAATCGATCTCTCTCTCTCTCTTCCTGGAGCCGAGAGAAATGAGCGACGGTAACATGGACGTCGAAGATTCTCCAGAGGTTTCTTCCCTGGAGGCCTTAGTCGTCGATGGTTCTTCTTTCTCAAGAAACCTATCGAAACTCTCATCCTCTTCCCGTCTGATCCCGTCGAGTAAAGATTTTCACTTCTTCTACAACTTCGACGACTTCAAGCGACCCACCGACGATGTCTCTGCAACCTCGCACTCACTTCTCGAGACGATCGGTGCTTCCGAGCAGGTTCTGGGGAAATCGATTACGTTCCCCGGGGACATCGAAGAAGACGACGCCGATGATTGGCTCTGCAACGTCAACGATGAGTTTCTCGAGAGGTTCGATGTTTCGATTGATGAGTTTCAGAGGCTGCGGAAGAAGGAGGAAGAAATAGGTCGGACTCTGTTGCCTCCTGCGTCTGATTTTGAGGAGGATGGGTTTCAGATGGTTTACGGTAAGAAGAAGAAACCTGTAGTTGGTGGATCTGGTAGGGATGGTGGATCAGTGATTGATGTTAAAGTGGCTGAGAGGAGCTTATCTGGTAAGGCAAAAGTTCCTTTCCATGTACCGACCATAAAGAAGCCTCAAGAAGAGTTTAACATTTTGGTGAACAACGCTAATCAACCCTTTGAGCATGTTTGGTTGGAGAGGAGCGAGGACAATCAGCGGGTTTTGCATCCACTGGTTACTCTCTTTTTTTTTTTTCTCTTGAGGACGTTTCTTGTTTTGTTTCGTAATTGACTTAAGCACCACCACTTTCACTTCATGAATGAGATTATTCCTTTTAATCTAGTGAAGCAATCGTTAAAGTTGAAAGAGTTATACTAGATGTATAGGCTGTGGCATTTTTTTCCCTTTTTTTAATGTTTGTTATATGTACTACGCAGGAGAAACTTTCAGTGATCGACTTCGTTGGCAATAGTGTAAGCGAGATGGAACCTGTTAAGCCCCTCCCTTTGGAAGAGACTCCATTCAAGCTCGTTCAAGATGTGAAAGATCTGAAAGATTTAGTTTCTAAATTGCGTACTGTTGAAGAGTTTGCGGTAATTTCTTTTCTTCTTGTTTATTAGCGCCTTGTTTAACTATAATGTCTGTTAAGAGTTGGTAAGAAATTTGATAGTTATATCATTATTATGTAAAGACTAGTCTATTGTAAATAATAATACTGAACTACCAGCGTCATAGTTATTTCAGCATTTTGATTTGTAGAGCAAAACGTTTATCTTATTTCGTTACCCAAAACGACTCAGATTGTGGAGTTACCACCCTTCTCTTATAACTGTTCTTTTTGCTCTGTTTAGGTTGATCTGGAGCATAATCAGTACCGGTCTTTTCAAGGATTGACATGCTTAATGCAAATTTCCACCAGGACGGAGGATTATATAGTTGATACATTCAAGCTTCGTGTTCATATTGGTCCTTACCTAAGGGAGATTTTCAAAGACCCTAAGAAGAGAAAGGTTTTTGCCTGTGATACATTAATTTCTTTTCTAGAAGGTTTAAAATATTTTCCTGCACTATGAACTCTGTTCATTTAACTAGGTGATGCACGGAGCAGATCGAGATATTGTTTGGCTTCAAAGGGACTTCGGGATATATGTCTGCAATCTCTTTGACACAGGACAGGTTTGATTCTAGTTTGAGCAATGACTTCGTAATTTTCCTGTGATGTTTCCTATCACACTAAACATAGGAGGTCCATTTTCCATAATGTAAACCTTTTGCTATATTGAAGATGAATGCTGGCATCTGAATTGAGTATGCCGCTTCCTACTTTCTTTTCTCTTGGTCTGGAAATGGATAATTTGAACCTTTCTCCCTTTCAAAGTACATTGAACCAATCTATTTGGAAGATATGTTTTAGTTAATTATACCATCTAGGGGACAACTAGAAAGAATTTGCGCAACGCTGGATTTTTAATTCTTTTAATAACCTCCTGACTGTTAGTAGCTCATGGTATGTGTAATGTGTTCCAAGACACACACGTCAATAGGTTAAAAATGCTTTGGATTTCATATTGTGGTGATTAAGAAGCAAACAGATTTTAATCTAATTTATATAGCTTTTTTTCCCCTAAAAGTAGGGTGGTTTTGGCTTACATATTCGCTTTTTTTCAGGCTTCAAGGGTGCTAAATTTGGAGAGAAACAGCCTGGAGTTTCTTTTGCAGCATTTTTGTGGTGTTACAGCAAATAAAGAGTGCGTTCTAGTCCAATCTGTTTTCTTTTTCGTTTTCACCCTCATCTTGTCACTTGTATGTCAACTTGTTCATCGCTGCAGATACCAAAATGCAGACTGGAGAATTCGACCTCTTCCAAAGGAAATGACAAGGTTAATTCTTTTCTGTCCTGTGTCTTTTCACTACTGTTCTGGTATTAGTTTTTTATTAGCTCACCTTTTCTTGGAATTCCGTGCAGATATGCAAGAGAAGATACCCACTATCTTTTGTACATATATGACGTAATGAGACTAGAACTGCAAAGAGTGGCAAAGGCTGACCATCAAACAGACTCTCCCCTGCTTGAGGTAGTCGTCATTAAACTAGTCTGACAAGTCTAATATCCATCTGCATTTTGGTATTTACCCGATCAATATAGTATCTTTCTGTTAGATTCCCACACTGGCCAAGTAGGAAGTAGCTTAAAAACTTGATGTCATAGCATTGTTTGTGGAATATTATTTGCGGCCAAGTGCGTTGGGTTTATATGGGTGGGTTATGTTGACTTCTACGCTAGTTGGATTTTCAGTGATCTTAATGTATATTAGCTGCCTAACCTAAGTGATTCTAGTTTTGCAACATTCGTCTGGTTTTCTAACTCTCGGAGGGATTCATCGGTACATCATAATTGGTGGGTTCTATTGTAAGCTAGTTAATTTTCAGTTTTTTTATTTAATATTAGCTGGCTCGGCTAGGTGATTTCCTAGGTTTGCTACACTTTTATGCTTCTTAAAGAGTAAATTTGGGAGGCATTCATCATGCATTTAATTGTTCTCTGGCTGAATTGTCTTTAGTAGCACTGGCAAAAAATTTCGTCAACCACATGTTTTGGGAAATCATATTGTTTATCGGCATTCACATTTGTCTGGAATTGGTGATTTTAACATCTTTGCTTGTCTATATTTTGTTTCATTCAGTAGATGTATAGCCCAAGACGAATAGGCTCTATCTTCTTCAAAATTCTGACAATTTTGACTTACTGTTTCCTATAGGTCTATAAGCGCAGTTACGATTTGTGCACACAACTGTATGAGAAAGAGCTTTTGACTGAGAATTCATACCTTCACATATATGGGTTTGTTACTTTTCCTTCAAAGAATAATTATAATTTAGTTTCGATTGGCTCAGCAGACATGGTTTATGTGTTTATTGTTAAAGCCTATTAAGCATTTATTTATTTTCACTCGCCAAGATTATTTCATGAATAGACTCCTCTTAAGCCAAGTTACATGACCACCGATGTTGTTTCCGTTATTCTGGTATTTTGTCAGGCTTCAGGCAGCGGGCTTCAAGGCAGCTCAGCTTGCCATTGTTGCGGTAATATATGATGCATCCTTATTCTGCTTTTGCTAATACTATATGGAGCTCACTTTAAATTTTCTGTTTTCTAGGGACTTTGTGAATGGCGTGATTACGTTGCACGTGCGGAGGACGAGAGTACTGGTTATGTTTTGCCAAACAAACTTCTTCTTGAAATAGGTATATAGCCTAGGTTTTGATTTTTCATCTGCCAGAGTGGATTGTTCTGGTAGTTACTAACTTGGTCTAATGATTACTATCATAACAGCCAAGGAGATGCCTCTTAGTGTTGCCAAATTGCGTCGGTTGTTGAAGTCAAAGCATCCTTACATTGAGCGTAATGTTGATTCTGTTGTCAGCCTCATCAAGCATTCGATACAAAATTGTGCAGCATTTGAGTCTGCTGCTATATCTTTAAAAGATGCGTCTCCTGGAACTGTAAGATATCTGTTAATCTATTTTCAGGTCTCGTTCTGTTTATATAATGTAAGTGCAAGTTTTCAGTTGAGGTTTATAAGCTAATTGAAAGCCGATTAGGGTATTTAATATCCTCTGATACTCAAACCTCCAAAGAAACCAGAGCCTAGCGTTGAAAGAATTTAATTTCAAGGGCTAATTGTGATACCAAATTCCTAGTACTGAAACCTCACAGAATAGCTCCATATACTGCCTATTGCTGTATTCTCCATGCCTGCTTGAAGATATACTTCTCCTGTTGTAGGTAATGGAGAATATTGAACCTCTTAGTGAGAGGAAAGACATGTATACTCGTACAGGAGACGTAGCTTCTCCGAATCTGAAGGAAAATTCTTTGCAAGTTCAGAATAATACCTCGGGCCTCGTCACGGTTGCAGCAGATGCTAGTGAACGGAAGGATTTAGGGACAGGCTTGTTTGGTTCTGCTAAGGTGACAACTAGTTATTTCTTTGGTCGGTACTCTTTTGTAATCCATGCCGTAGTCACAAAAGCCTTTCTGTTATTTATTAGGTTCCTGCGGCTGTTCTGATCTCTAAGAAACCAAGCAGTGGTTTAGGAGCATTACTGGGAAGTTCAGCCTCGAAAAAGAAATTTCGAACCGATAAGAACGTAAGTTTGTTTAAATTAGAACTCTAGAGTTGGTTTTCAATGCAGAATGATTGATAAAAATGTTCTCAGGTGAATGAAGAGGCGAAGCTCGAACAGATACGATCATCTGTAAACCTGCAATTCCAATCTTTTACCGACAAAAGTTCTGAGTCAAAGTCGGCTACTGGACCATCACCAAAGGAGCCTGAAGAGGTGTCGACTACTATGCCAGCCTCTGTTTCCAAGCAACATGGTGTGACTGCGTTAAAAGATGATTCAGAAGAAGCCTCAGAAATTGTTAGTACTTCTGATAGAGTTTCAGATGCCGAAGTATCTTGTTTGGAGGCGGAGAATGTTATACTGTTAGACGATGATGGTGGGAAGGAAATTGATGCGGAAGATGAACCAATGTCCCTCTCGGAGTTGTCCACAAACTTTCAGAAATGCTTTAACTCCATGAGTAAGAGCAACAATAAGGCCCAGAAGCCCGAGTTCTTAAACATAGAACCGTTTGATTATGAAGCTGCAAGAAAAGAGGTGACATTTGGAGAAGGACAAAAGGGAAGACAAGGAGGAAAGAAAGAAGGTGGGTCAAAAGCAGGAGGTCAGAAGAAGGGGTCTGCTCCGGAACAGTCTGAGTTTGGGCAAGGAAAACGCCGTCAAGCCTTTCCAGCATCCGGGAATAGAAGTGCAACCTTCAAGAGTTAGACTCTCTAACTGAATATCTAATCAATGATCTGATCTCAGTATTGATAGGTTTTGTTTTGATTACAATTCATTTTGGCTGTGGTCAATGGTAACTTTGTTTTACTTATTTACATTGTCTACTACAGATTTTCTCATTTTTTATGGGACTTATGGATACAAACTCTTTGGTTTGAAACATCAAAATCTGATTCACTGTTCAAACCATCAACCACTTTAACTCGCGCTCTCGTGGAAATTGTAGTGAAGCGATTGTCCCCGTGTCATTTCCGTGAGGCGTGGTGCAGCTAACGGTTTCTACGTTTTCCTTGCAGCTTCTGTACATGACTTTAACTTTTTTTTTGGTTAGCTTTATTTATTTTTAATTCATAAATTCTTACCAATCATATTATAACTTTATTTTAAAAATTAAAGCTTACAATTTTTAAACAATTTAATGAGTCTAAAATAAAACTACAATATATGCAGCCTTTATTATGTTTCTTCTTCTTAAAGCAATTATTCAAGTATTTTAAAATTGGAATATTTTTTAAAATATATATATATATATATATATATATATATAGCTAAAACAATAAACATTACACTACAAACTAAGTCCTACAATAGAATTTTTACATCTACAGTTTAACCAGTTATCACTATTAGTCTGTAAAGCAAGACCATAATTTATTTTGATGCATTCACTTCACTATTCACTTGTGTCACTTAACCCTTCTTATAAGTTATATGAATGATTTACATAGAAATACACTTTTGTCAAGTTTTGTTATTCATGGTTCTATTTTTACCGTCTCAAAAATATTGATATATTTGCCCCTTAACTAAGATATAATGAAACAAGAAAGAAGTCAACATAGAAAAGACTAGGGCCCGCGTCTTGCGCGGACCTGTCCGCAAAGACCCACATTGAACATGACCGCGGCGGGGTGGGACTAGGCAGGGCGGTACAACCCAATTGCCAACACTATAGACGAGCTAAGACCTAAATCGATTTCAAACTAAAAGAAAAAAAAATCAAACTCTAAATTTCTATAAAAGTAGAATATTGAAATAGAAGAATTGAACCATAGAGCGGAAGAGAAAGTATATTTGATTAAAAAACGATTTCAAAGAGAAATGCTGTGAAAAATGTTATTTGGATAAATGAAGATATGGATATTGCACTCACTAGATAAACAAAAAAAACCATAGTTCATTAACTAACCAAAAATAGACTCTCTCTCATCTTTTTTTTTCTTCCTATCTCTCTCTATACAACTAATTTTTATTTTTTTGGTTATTTCAGAAATAAACCCATGAAGATATGTATTTCGCTAGGACTTAAAAAAATTCTAATTTTTTTGCTTCAACATATCTTGTTAAGACAATTTGCATATTTTTTTAATACATGAGCAACCAATGTTAAAACTAGACACTGATGCCATTGTATTTATCAAAATGCTTACAAGATCACGTGTTATATGAACTAATTCACCATAGCACTGTGTTTGACATTTCCATCATTCTCAAACATCCAAGTCCTATAGTTAGTTCCAATCTATTCTTCTAAAATATAAAGTCAATTTAGACTTTCTTTTGTTAGCATTCATAAATTTTGAAATCTTGTTATAAGTGAATCAAAATTAAATCAGTCTTAACTTATTAATATTTTCAATTAATATGAGATATATAAAAGAATAAAACTTACTATATAAGAGAATAGTCTAAATTAATAATTTAGAAAGTTAATTATTTTAAATAATTTAATATATTAAAATATAGCTAAGGGTTTTCAGACCAGTCATATTCCAAACGAGCTTAAGTCTAAAACATTTAAAGCCCAAATGAACTAAGTTCGAAAGGTTCAATTTTTTTTGGCTTATATAATTAAGCCCGAGTCCAGTAATATGGTTCAGCAAGATCGAGGTTCGGGGTTCAACCCCACCAAAGTTGTTTAGCTAGTAAGGCCAAATCAAACTCATGAATCGTACGGAATCCAGTTCCCACCCTCCTCTTTTTGTAAGCAAATCTTCTCTCATTTTTCAAGTGAATTTTTTTCTTTAGTGGATTTAAATTCTACCAAAATGTGAAATACTATTTGCAAGATTCTTACATATCTCCAAAGAGATGTCGGAAGGGTTAAAAAATAGTTTTGATTAATACTTCTTTCTCTCTTTTTGATTACTATCTACCGGTCCATTCGTTTACTCTGTTCAATAATTTTTCTTTTAGAAAAAAACAAACAATTTCATTTAAATCCGTTAATATCTTCTGGAATTCTTAAGTAGAACCCACTTCACCTTTATTTTTGATCCTAAGTGTATCTTTAATCTATTGTCATACATTTCCGGTGACTTTTATTAAAGAGTAGAGACATTGGTTTGATGCTTGCCAGGGGCGGGAGGGTGTTTGTTACTTTGATCAATACAACAAGAGTTAACTATATGTATCAATACTATTAAAAGGGAAGGAGTCTAAAAAAATCTACCTATGAAAGTTGTTTGGACTCTTTCATTTAATTCATTATTTTTTGGTCTTACCTTAAATTTAGACTAACAATATGTTACCATATATTTCTCTAACAATAATTTATTCAATTCTTTTATTTATTTAAATCTCACTCCTAAATCCTAATCATTACTATATTTACCATTTTGATTTTTAATCGTAAAAGCATTGAAACTAATGTTTTATAATTCACTTTTATTATATAATATATGATTTAAAGCAAGATAAATTACAAGACATATATGTGTACATTCTAACTTTCTCTTTCGTTTATAATAAAGTAATCATATCATATATAAACTTTCCCACTAAAATCTCATATCATATATTAAACTTTCAACCGTCTATAGTTTGATAATATTTTCATATATAAAAATAATTTTTCTGAATATTCATGTTACTTTCACAAAAATGAAGAAATTCATTGATTCTATTAAAGCTAACCCGACTTCACGATATCAGTATTGATTATTCAAGATTTTGAAAATTATTGTTTAGATATTATAATTTTATATACTTTTCACTTAAAACAAATCAATACTATTAAAAGGGAAAGAGTTTTAAAAAATCTAATATAAAAAAATTGTTGGAGTTATGTATAACTATTTATTATTTTTCTGATAATACATTAATCATTCTAAACATACAATATTTTAAATATTTTTAATAGCTCTTATATTATTTCTTATGATACCTTTACTCAGAAAAATATTTCATCAACCATGTTTTTGTACAATAACGTTAAAAATCTATATCAAAAGGTTGTTGGACCTGATATGGACGTAATAGGTCCACATCTGTTCGGGTATTTATGATCATAAAAGAATTCGAAATATCTAAAAAATCTGAAAAATATCCGAAACGCGAAAAGTATTTGAAACTCCAAACAAATACCAAAAAAATTCAAATACCTAAAAATTTAAAATCTTATTCAAAATCTTACACGATGAACTGAAAAATACTCAAAATTTTATCCAAATACGCAATTTTTTTTAATTTGAAAAATTTACCTGAAATCAAAACTCTAATCGTAAACCAAAAACTTAAAAACAATATCCATAATACTGGAAACATATTCGAAATTTCCAAATATACCTAATAAACACATATTTATGATCGGGTCTAGGTAGGATCCGGACTCAAACAAAGACCTGCGGATTCAAAAAACCCAATAGGTTATCTTCTCTGGACCTGAACCAAACCTATAATTTTGGGTCGGTTCGGTTTGTTTTTTTTATCTGGATATAATTCTCATATCAAAAAAAACTTACATAAAAGTGTACATATAAAATCTCAAATAAACTAATTTGTAGATTATATAGCTGTTAAAAATTATGTTTTTCGATATAATAAGACTTTGTATCTATACTATTATTTGCGAAGTAAATTTTTGCAATGAATCTCTCACGTTGAAAGTTAGAGTAGTTAATATCGTTTATATCCTTAATGAATAAAATGTATAAATAAATTAAAAAATAAAAACGAAATTTTAATTGATTTTGATTAGATAATTGATTATTATTAAGAATAGTAAGAATTATCCAAAATCTGAAAATATAATTTAAAAAAGAGATAACTTCTGTATATATTGTATTGTTATCTGAATAAATCTTTAAGTAAAAAATTAAAAACATAAATTCTATAACTAAATATTAATTAAATAAAATTATTAATTATATAATTAAAAATAGAATATTGAATTATCCATAATCTAAAAATATAATTAAAAAAGATAATTTCTATATATATATTGTATTGTTATCTGAAAAAGTATTTTAGCAAAACGTTAAAAACATAAATTATGTAATTAAATATCAATCAAACAATTTTTTTAATTATATAATTTAAAACTATTATTTGCAAAGTAAATAATACTTTTTACTCTTTAATATTATTAAATGTGTTAATTATTTTTAATACATAGTAGATAAAATTAAAAAACACACATTACGATATGGACGTTATATTATCATCAAAACAATTTTTACCATATGTACCTCATCCTCTGATAATTTATAAAGTAGCAACGAATCTATGAGTTCAGCAAATTTGCAATTACCTACTTCAGAATTTTAAGTATATAAACAGTCAACAGTAGTGTGTTGCATATTATATTTATTTTTAAACATACACCAAAATTTTTATGAAAGTAAATATCCATTCAGGTTCTCAACCACTTCAAATACCACCAACGCTAAAAAAATTTAATCAAGTGCACGAAAACTATAATATATTTAAAACTACAATAAATACATTAGTTAATGAAAAAATCTTTTTAAAAAATATTATGGATGCATACATAAATATTAAGAGAAATGTATAAAAGGAAATAAAAGTAACAATAACTTGAAGAATAAAATGTATAAGACTGAGAATATTTATGATTTGTGGTCTAAGATATATTCAACTTATTGTCACAAAAAACTTAATAAAAAATACATACTTTGTTTTAAGAACATTAAAAATCACGTTAAAATTTTTAATATTTTAAGAAAAATTATGAATCAATCCCTAATATTAATATAAAATTTTAGTAATTAAACCCCTCAACTAAAGATGAATCGTAAAAAAAACCCTCAACTAAAAATCCTGTGAAATAAACCATCAACTTTAGTTCCGTTAACATATGTTACCCTCCGTCTAAAAAACCGTGACGGAGGGTGACATATATTAACGGTTTATAAGTTGAGGGTTTATTTCACTGGATTTTTAGTTGAGGGTTTTTTTTACGATTCATCTTTAGTTGAGGGGTTTTATCACTAAAAGTCATTAAATGTTATTCAATTATTTATTATCATTTATACATTGTTTTAAGATTTATAAGCTTTTAAAACTAATTTATAAATTTTAATACATTAATATATTTGTATATTAATTTATACATCTTAAATTAATAATTTTTAACACTACTTACAACTTATTATAACTTTGAAATATTAAATTATTTGATATTTGACAATAGTGATATAAAAGAATTTGTGTGTTTATATCGTCATTGTCAAATATGAAATAATTTATAGTTTCTAAGTTATATTAAGTTTTAAGTAGTATCGAGATAATTCATCCATGAAGTCAATCTTTCTATTTAGAGTACGACGCATTTTTTCCTATTTTCATGATTTCTGTCATCCGGTTCATACTTCTCCCCCCTCCAAAATAATGCATGATTATTTTTATTCTCATTGATTTCTGAATAACTACATTATATTTTTATTTTCTTGATCAATAATATATTTGAAACATAAAGTAATACAATAAATCAAGAACAATATAGGAAAGTATGAGTCTGATGACAAAAATCATGAAAACAAGAAAAAGTATGTCATACTCCAAATAGAAAGATTGACTTCATGGATGAATTATTCTCAACACTATTTAAGACTTAATAACTAAGAAACTTTCAATTATTTGATATTTGAAAATGACGATATAAACACACAATTTTTTTTATATCACTATTGTCAAATATCAAATAATTTAATATTTTGAAGTTATAATAAGTTGTAAATCGTGTTGAAAATTATTAATTTAAGATGTATAAATTAATTTTATAATAGATTAATGTATTAAAATATAAATTAGGTTTAAAGGCTTACAAATCAATCTAAAACAATGTATAAATGGATAATAAGTAAGTTAAAAACTCTTTAATGACTTTTAGTGATAAAACCCCTCAACTATTTTTGAATCGTAAAAAAAACCCTCAACTAAGTTTTCAACATTATAAACCCTCAACTTATAAACCGTTAACATATGTCACCCTCCGTCACGGTTTTTTAGACGGAGGGTAACATATGTTAACGGAACTAAAGTTGAGGGTTTATTTCACAGGATTTTAAGTTGAGGGCTTTTTTTACGATTCATCTTTAGTTGAGGGGTTTAATTACTAAAAACCCTAATAAAAAATACATACTTTGTTTTAAGAACATTAAAAATCACGTTAAAATTTTTAATATTTTAAGAAAAATTATGAATCAATCCCTAATATTAATATAAAATTTTATCCGAAAAACTCCGCACTAAATGCATAAACAAAAAAACAAACAAACCCTAAACCCTATAATCCTAAACATTATTCTAAACCAAACAGTAAACCCAACCTAAACCAAACGCTAAACTTTTCCTACTACCTAAACCCTAAATCCTACCTAACCCTAAACCCTACCTAAACCTAGACCTTAACCTTATCTTACCCTAAACCCTACATAAACCTAATCCTCATCCCTAAACCCTTCATACTACCTAAACCTTAAACCTATCTAACTGTAAACCAACTTAACCCTAAACATAAACCCTACCTAACCTTAAACCCTATTTAACCCTAAACCCTACCTAACCCTAAACCCTTCCTAACCCTAAAACCTAACCCTAAACCCTACCTAACTCTAAACCCTACTAACCCTAAACACTACCTAACCCTAACCCTACTAACCCTACCTAACCTAAACCCTACCTAACCTAAAACCTTCATAACCCTAAACTCTTTCTAGCCCTAAACCCTACATAACCCTAAACCCTACTAACCCTAAACCCTTTCTAACCCTAAACCCTACCTAACCCTAAACCCTACCTAATTCTAAACCCTACCTAACCCTAAACCCTACCTACCCTAATCCTTCTCTAACCCTAAACCCTTTCTAACCCTAAACCATGCTAACCCTAAACCCTACTTAATTCTAAACTCTACCTAACCCTAACCCTACATAACCCTAAACCCTACTAACCCTAAACCCTACCTAACCTAAACCCTACCTAACCCTAAAACCTTTCTAACCCTAAACCCTTTCTAGCCCTAAACCCTACCTAACCCAAAACCCTACTAACCCTAAACCCTAGCTAATTCTAAATCCTACCTAACCCTAAACCTTACCTAACCCTAAACCCTACCTACCATAAACCCTTTCTAACCCTAAACCTTACCTAACCCTAAACCCCTTCTAACCCTAAACCCTGCCTAACCCTAAACCCTACCTAACCCTAAACCCTTTCTAGCCCTAAATCCTACAAACCCTAAACCCTTTCTAACCCAAAACCATGCTAACCCTAAACCCTACCTAATTCTAAACCAAACCTAACCCTAACCCTACATAACCTTAAACCCTAATAACCCTAAACCCTACTTAACCTAAAACCTACCGAACCTAAACCCTACCTAATCCTAAAATCTTCCTAACCCTAAACCCTTTCTAGCCCTAAACCCTACCTAACCCTAAACCCTACTAACCCAAAACCCTACATAACCCTAAACCCTACCTAACCCTAAATCCTACTAACCCTAACGTTACCTAATTCTAAATCCTACCTAGCCCTAAACCCTACCTAGCCCTAAACCCTTCCTAACCCTAAACCCTTTCTAACCCTAAACCCTTCCTAACCCTAAGTACCCTGCCTAACCCTAAATACCCTACCTAACCCTAAACCCTTTCTAACCCTAAACCCTACATAACCCTAAACCCTGCTAACCCTAAACCCTGCCTAAACCTAACCCTAAAACCTCACCTAAACCTAACCATAAATCTCATCTAACGCTAAAACTCTACCAACCCAAAACACTAAAAAATAATCTCAAAACTTAAAGCTAAAAAAAGCCTAAACACTAATTTGTTGTTGTGATATTCAAATAACATATTACATAGCGGATTTAAAATCTTACATCCATTATTTTAATTGCTAAAATATTTTGAAAATTGTATCTTATCAATAAAAAAGGTAAATTATATTTTAATATCGTTAAATTTTGTTAAAATAGAATGAAAAACTATTATCATAAATAAATAAAGAATTTTGATGAAATTTGAAAATCTTCGAATCAATAATAATTAATTAGTAATATTTCAAAAACCCTTAAACTATTATAGCAGTAGAATCTCAAAAAAAAAAATTAAAGTTCTCAAACATTTATTTGCCAATAACCATCCTTAAATCTTTGCTCATTCACAAAAAATAATATTCTTTACATAATTGGAAACAAGTTTTGTTTTTTGACTAGAGACCAAAGTTTAAATTATACCACTAAAATATTTTAATATTTAATTGTTCAGAAATAACAAGTTAACTAGATTTTGATCCGCGCTTTTAAAGCGCAGGTTTATTTATTTATTTTTTTCAATTGAAAAATATTTAGTAAATGTCATATTTTTATATATTTGTGTTTTATTTTATAAAAGACTTAAAGTTTTTATCTTTATTTATCGTATTTCATTTTAAACGACTATTTATGTTTAAAAATTAAACTTTATTTCTTTAATGAATTAAGTTGGTATAACTCTGATAAATTAATTTTATTATGTGGTTAATATTTTAATAAAAAATTATATACTTTTAATAAAGATTTATACTTTTTAATGAAAAAATTCAATTTTTTTTTATGAATTCTTAAATTATATTAAGAAAAGAAAAAAAATAATAATTAAGAATAGTTGAAAAAAAAATTATTTGAACTTGGACTCAATGGCCCAAATGAAAAAAAAAGTGAGAATTGAATCTGATTTCTTAATCAGCCCAAATGCCCCAAGAGAGATCTGATGTGGGCTGGATCCGAAAAAAATGACCCAATATAAATTTGTTATTAATATTATGTGATTGCTTTTAATGAAACATGCAATGTTATTAAAGAAAATGGCAGGTTAAGGTAAAAAGGACAATAGAATCCTACTTTAATAGTATAGATGTTCTTAAAACAATAACCATCCTTAAATCTTTGCTCATTCAAAAAAATAATATTCTTTACATAAATTGGAAACAAGTTTTGTTTTTTGACTAGAGACCCAAGTTTAAATTATACCACTAAAATACTTAAATATTTAATTGTTCAGAAATATATATATTTATATATTCGAGAGTAGACAATGCATAGATGATACTAAATTGATCGCAAGAATTCTTTTTGGAAAACACAATATAACTAGTATAGTATACAAAAAACTTTTCGAAAATTTATGAAAATGTTTAAGCCCGCATCGCGGGCAATACACCTAGTATTATAATATAATCCAACAACCCGCGCTTGAAGGGTCAAAATCTAGTATGTATATTATTACATTAACGTCCTATATTTATGTTACAGTAACTAACATACATTTATGTGAAATCCAGTGACGTCCGATTATTTATTCAATTATTTATTGAGACCTTGGAGAGTTGCATTCAAAGCAATGGAAATTCTGCGAGGATTACAAAAGCTGACATTTCCGATTCTCTCAAGTATCTCAACGTTCCTCCCTCCATGAGTTTCACCATCTTCTGTGTTATGTGTAGTCCCAATCCTTCCCTTGATGTATCTTTCCTCAAAGGCTGAAACATCTCTCTTACTAGATCGTCAGGCAGTCCCGGTGCCGGGTGTATTATCCTGAACTCTAGCTCTACTCTCTTCATTCTTTTCCCTATAGCTTCTATCCGTGACATTACCTTAAATGATACGCACAGTCCCTTTAATGCAGGAGTGAACCGTATGCTGCTTGAGAGTGTCTCTGAAAGGATTTGCTGAAGCCTTAAGGAATCTCCATACAGTCTCATTAACGAAACTTCTTGAGGATAATCGCAGATGATCTGCACTTTACGTTCTATGCTCAGCTCCATGACTTGTTTTACAACTGATTCCAGGGATTCCTCAAGGCTGAATTCGCTGCAACCCAGCTGCACATACCTGATTTAAAGACATCAACAAACAAACAAACAAAAAGCAACAGGATTAGAACAGAAAATTCAAAAAATAGTAACCAATCCAACCAGGAAAAAAACACAAGAATCCAGGTTATAGTAGTACCCATCCTCAATTCCCTCTATGTCTGAGTCGCTTATGACTTTGGCTAACTGCTCCCTGCATGACACGCTTGTACTCAAGAGCTGCTTTTGTTCTTCATTTAATCCAGATGAATGTAGAAAATCTTGAAGGAAGGATATTGCTTTTTCTGGATTCTCCACTTGTTGGCGGAGATATGCCATTTTGTTGACAGCGCAGGCCATTGCCTGCTCTGATATTCGCTGAACCTGTAGAGCGTATTGGAGTTCTGGACTAGGTACTTGCAGAAAGCATAAAACCCCTGTAACTTTTCCTTCCATGTCAGTTCTTTTGTTTGCAGAAAGCAAGGCCTCGATGAATCTACCATCACGATGGTAGAAGCCAAATAAAAGCTTCTCTATGTTATCCTGGCCAGAACTCACAGCATTTAAAGCTATTCTGAGTTTAGTTAACGTGTCATGGTCTTGAAGGCGACAGCATGAGTCATTTGAGGTGAAAACCTCTCCAAGAAGCATTTTATTCACAGCTTCTTCTCTCCTTATACCAGAGAGCTTCTGCATCGCGTCGTTCCACTCTGAGCATAACCCATTCTCAGTGGTCATAAAAATTGGTGGGATCAGTGTTGAAGGGCTCCACATGATTCTGGCGTAATCTCCTTGCACGCGGCTATACTTCTCAATAAGCGTCTTCTGGCCTGTAACATCTTGTCCAATGAAGCACACACCAAGAACATTATTCCTTGTATCTCTGCTACAGCAAGTGTTGACGACTAATTCAATAGGACTGCTTTTCCTTTTAGGACCAAATGCTCTGATCCTGATCTCGGCGCCACGTTCTTCGCTACCTATTATGTATTAGTATTATGAATGAAAATAGTCTGGAAAATATGAAAACTAAATATAAAAGGGAACCGGAAACAACACAAACGACATTTGCTTCCAAATACTGACCTTGGAGAGCCAATGCTAACATGTTCTTAACGGTTATTGCAGAATCATCTTCAACGATATCTGATACAGGTTTGCCTATCGCTTGTTCAACAGCCAACCCAGTCACCTCAGCCGCTTTTGAATTCCAACCGTTTATAACACCAGAGGCATCAGCCGCAAAGATCGGAACAGCAGCTGTGTCAATCAACCGCACCATTTCGTTCACAATAACACACATTTCATCCACCTTCTGGACTCTATTATCCACAAACGGCGGCACATTCACAACAGTGTCTGGATGCTCCTCTTGCAGTGAGCCTTTTATTATCAGCTGCAGAGAATTGATTGCATCCATTTCCATGTCATCCCAGGGCATACTTTTCCACCGGACTATTTCCATAAAAGCCTTGAACGAGGATCTAGGATGCATCCTTTTACCATCTCTGTCATCAGGATCATGTCTTGCACCACCCCACTTGATCTGTTTTGCAGTGCCAGACCGGAACCAGAAAAGGAAAACCTTTTGGGTTATATGTACGGCAGCCATTCCACAGATTGACTCCCCGAGGACGGAAGCATCCGGATAGCCAGACTCCATTAGACTTTCAGTGGTAACGCCACTGTTTCCTCCTCCTTGACTTTTGAGAACCCAATCGATTATATCTCTAATTTGTGTCTCTGTAGGAGCAACCCCTAAAGCCCAGAGCTTATCTCTGTAATAAAGAGCTGCTCCATCACATTTAACAAGATCCATTATATTTGGAGACTGAGTGACTATACCTATAGGTGCATTGCGAAAAAGCATGTCACATAGCACACTCTGAGTTTGCAGAATATGCTTCTCTTTCAACAGAAGAGCTGATTCCGCTTCCTTGTTGATGTGCACGCCAAACACCTGAGTCAAGAATTCACAGGCATATCTCAGAGGAAACGGGACGACCCTAGGACTTGCGTGATGACAAACCACTAAGCCCCATAAGGTTCTACCCGTCTGCAAATCTCTGTTCATCTCATCACTCTCACTACCATTGATCGTTACGGACATAACAAGAGATGCCACTGAGCCCATATTACTCATATACTGCGCGTGACAGCCATGAGGAGCTCTCAGAGTAGATCCAGCGAGAGTAATCGGCTGTGAGAGACTCTTGTCCTGGACTACTTTAACTGGAACAGCCGAACAATCACAAATCATCCTAACCTTGTTCCTCATAAAGAGAAATCTAGAGGCTTGTGGTATATCAGTAGCCGAGTAATGCAACCCAAGATAAGGTTCCAAGTCTGCCTTACAGCACTCAGCAATCACTTCCCCATGCCCATCTCCATGAAACTTATAAACCATCACCCTATCATACCCGGTTAACTCACTAACTTCCTTAACTAAAGCATCACAGAGCAACGACATATTCCCACTAGGCAAAGCCTGCAACCTCGAAATCGATTTAGCAGCGAGCTTGTATGACTTCAACGCACCAGCAGCAGTCACTGGGACCTCATCAAGACCCACTGGCTCCAAATCTATAACGAGACCTTGTTCAATCCGATGGAGAATGGCATAGAAAGGCTTACCCGAAGTCCTGCAGTGAAGCGTGATAGGATTCAGAATACTAATCTCACCAAAGTCAGCAGCTTTCTGCAACGCAGAAGAGCCTTGAGACTGAAACAGAGACTGCACATCAGTTCCGATACTCAGAGCCTCACGTTGCTCCATGCTAGGCACAGTGTGTGGAGACAAACCCAACATCTCTTGCGTGTTCTCGCTAAAGGCAATTACTTTGAGGGTCTTGTCGTCAACGACGATTAAGCAACCAAAGGGCTGAATCAACATCCCTCTCTGAATCTTGTGTAAGTAAGATGAGACGTCTGAAGAGGAAGGGATGTCGTAGGACGAGGAGGTGGGCATGTTCACGTGAATTGAAGCTGAGTAGTCGAATAAGCGCTCGGATTCCTCGAAACTCCCGTGGAGCTTTGCATCAGCGAGGACTTGTGAAGAAAGTCGAGAGTTGTTTCTGGATCGAGTTGAACAGCTTCCGGAATTGCTGCTACCTGATGACATTCTTAGACCTTTGTTTTCGTTTCCTGCGATTTATTTGAGAGTTTGCATCTTTTCTTTGGTTACTTTAGTGAGTGAATCCCAGAGAGGAGAGGAAATGGGTAGATTGATTCATTAAACGGCATGCGTTTTATTTCTGGATATAGTGAATTGCGTCGCGTGTAGAATAGAAAGAAGCATGGACCACCAAAACTGTTCTCGCCGCTGCGAGAGATATTTTGTTTTCGTTTAGACCTTGTACATTGGTTAAACATTTTTTTTTAACACTAATTTATTACGATACGAAAAAGATTATATAGACGATTCGACAACCGACAATACTACATGTCTTATAAAGACTTACGTTTAACTGCATCACATGAGCCGTATTATGAAGATCTCTTGTAAGTCTTTCTTCCGTAATCTACATAATTGTTTAATAAATCGTTTTCTCGAGGACTTGAAACTTGGATTTTCTGTAATTTGCAATAAATTGTATTATCTGGGATTCAAATCTCAGACCTGGATGTGGAAACCTTTAAACCTTAACTAGTAGGCTACGGTGCTTCCACGAGTTAAACATTTTCGAACACCCTATTTTTCTCTTTTACCATTCCACGTCATCCTCTCTCACTTCCACATAATCATTCATAATATGTCTAATTTTTATTTATTTACAATATCTTTTAAAAAAAATCTGTTACTTTGTTCTTCTATTTTTATTTTATATTTATAAATATTTAAATTTTATGATTATAAATGTTTATATTTTATCTTACAAAAAATTATGTAAATATAAATAAAGAATATTAGAAAAATAAAATAAAATAAACATTATAATAATATAAAATATATATTTGTCCAAATTCAACAAAACAAGTTTCTATTTATAAAACACAAAAATAATAATTTTTTATATAAATTGAATAAATTTATTTATTACAAAATAATAGACTTGAAATAATTAGTGTGATGAAAAATATGTACAATCACAAGAACCACTAAGTAGAAGCCGAAAATCGAATTGAAATAACAATAATAAATAAAGTGATATTAAGAAATAAACGATTATAAAAACCAAATAGAAACATAGATGAAAACTGTTTTAAAAAATGGACATTGAGTCGAGATACAATCTATTTTCTTAACTCTAAATATTTGCTCCGTAGTGAGACGGGACTATATGAATATCGAGTTCCAGGATATAACCATGGCAGACGATCGTGAACTCCCTATCAAACTATAAACCCTATTGAGATGGAGACGTTGGAGATATCTGGTCAGGTTGATGCTTCCATTCCTTCGGCTTGTTCTATATGTTAGTTGTGGTATCTACCATGATGATTGTCTCCTGCCTTTTTCCTAGGTTTTTTATAGGTTTTGTCGTTTTTGTCTCTCTTTTTCTTTTCTCATTTTTTGTGACCCGAGATTCTCGTTTCGAAAGTGTTTGAATTGTACGCTGAATCTTCTTTCCATTTGTACTCAAAACTCAAAATAAGACATCTTTTATGGTTTTGCACTAATATTTGGTTAGTTCTTTATACATTATCATTTTATATCAATGCTAAACTATTCCAATTACTACGACATTAGTTTTATATTTAATTACACTAAAATAACATTATTACTATACCATAGTATCACATTTTTGGTCTAAAAGATTTATTAAATTAAAAATAATATACAAATTTATCAGAATTATAATATTGGATTTATTTATTTAAAACAAATTAAAAATGTATTTTTTTGTTGACTTTTGTATTTCATAATCCCAAAGGTAGAGGAGTACAAACACATGAGCAAAAGTATTTTACACGTGTAAGCACAAAATAAAAGGATCAAGCAACGTTCCTCAGCTCTGAGATCATTCATGCATAATTTGAAGGCGGACAGTCTAGTACACAATATAAAGAAACAACCTTCTTTCGTTGTTCACGTGGATGAGGAGCTACTAGTATGGTTCACAGAATCAATAAGTCTGTTTTTAAGTCGATGATAAAAAAAGGATCAAGCAACGTAGCGCAAATGAAGCATGCAAACAGGCCCGGCCCTGGGCTAAAGCCCATAAAGCAAGGGCTTCGGGCGCCAAGGTTTATAAATATTTTAGGGGCAGTTTGTACAGCGAGTTTCTTTAGTGCAGTGGTTATTATATATCTAATTTCTCCTCTGCGCCCGGGTTCGAATCTTCCTCCTATCATTTTCCCTGTTCGCCTATAATAAAAGCAAATTGCCAATTTTTTTTTTTGGTTTACCTTTGCCAATAGCCAAAAGATGATCGTGAAGATTGATTTACCTTTTCTAACTGATTATATTAAATGATTAAAAAAATAAACTACAATAATACCTATTGTGTTTACCCTAACAATTGACATTCTATCTTCTCTTCTTCAACCTTCTTTTTTATTTTTTTCTGCCTATCAACCATATTCCATCTTCTCTGAATCTATGTAAGTTTTTTTTCTTTGTTCTTTTGTTTTCGTTAACTTTTGATTGTGATTTACTTGTTTTATGTTCTAGCATATGTAATCTATTGGTGTCTATTATCTAAATTATGTTTTTCTTTTTAATGTTTTTGAATTGTAGTCTGTAAAGAATGCTTCCAGGAAATAGAATAAGAATTCAATCAAGTGGAGCTAAAAATAGGAACAAAAAAGCCAGACAAGATGAAGTGATCAAATCTCAAACCAATGCTATGCTTAAGTATGTCACAATAACTAAAAGTTCTAAACCTGATGAAATCTCTGAAGCTGAAGAGGAAAAAGAAGATGAAGAGTTTGTTATTGAAGAAGATGTTCATGATAAGAGTGAAGAAGAAACTGCTAGAGATGATGCAGATTGTATGAATGTGGACAAAGAACAATCTGAGAATGAAAACATAGAATCCCAAGAGAAAGTTGATGATATTAGAAGCTTCCATGAAGATGTTGATATGGATGATCTTGGAAATTGGAAGAACATTGAACAGAGAATGAGAGATTATTTGGTTGAGAGAGGTCCACCTACAAGACCTCCAGTTGATTATCTTTTTCCAAGAGATCGTATTCAAAGATGTTTCACTTATTCATGTTTTACTCAAAATGGTTATTTTACTCATTAGATGGAGAGAAACAAGACAGGAGATGGTTAGTTTACTCAAAATCTAAAGATAAAATCTTTTGTTTTTGCTGTAAATTATTCACTCATGAAACATTTCCTCCTCTATTGGTAACTACTGGATATGGTGATTGGAGAAATGCTTCACATAGGCTGAAAAACCATGAAACTACTTACAACCATGTTGTTTGCATGAGCCGCTGGATTGAGCTGGAAATGAGGCTGAAAAAGAGTGAAACTATTGATAAGCATTTGGAGGAGGCAATTAACAAGGAGAAGAAACATTGGAGAGATGTTATGTTGAGGATAATTGCAGTGGTAAAGACTCTAGCAGAAAGAAATCTAGCCTTTCGTGGAGATGACGAAAAGGTCAGTGATCCAAACAGTGGAAACTTCTTGGCTTTTATTACGATGATTGGAGGCTTTGATGAAGTAATGAAGGAGCACATTCGACGGATTGACAAAGGTGAAACCCAGTACGATTATCTTAGTCATAAGATTCAGAATGAGTTGATAGAATTACTTGCTAATGAGATTAGGATGGTAATCTTAAAGAAGATTCAAGAGGCAAAGTATTTTTCAATCATTTTGGATACTACTCCTGATATTAGTCACAAAGAGCAGATGACTTTTTTAATTCGATGCATAGATGTTTCTACGGATTCACCTAAGGTTGAGGAGTTCTTTTTGTCATTCTTGGAAATCAAAGACACAACAGGAGAAGGAATTTTTACCACTCTTCAAAATGCATTGGCTGATCTTAAGTTAAATATTGGTGATGTAAGAGGACAAGGTTACGACAACGGGTCTAATATGAAAGGAAAGCATAAGGGTGTTCAGAAAAGACTGCTGGATATTAATCCAAGGGCATTTTACACTCCATGTGGGTGTCACAGTCTCAATCTTACTCTTTGTGACATGGCTTCTTCAACTGAGAAAGCAGTTTCATTTTTTGGCACTGTGCAATGTTTATACAATCTGTTTTCATCAACCAACAACTGGGAAGTTTACAGAGAGTTGGTGAAAGGTACTACACTTAAACAATTATCACAGACTCGTTGGGAAAGTCGTATTGCTAGTGTAAAACCAATAAGGTTTCAAGCTGTAAAGATACGAGAGGCTTTGTTTTACTTAGCAGAGAACAGTGGTAATCTTGGACATCGTAGTGGAGCTGAGTGTCTTGCAGAAAGTGAAACACATGGAATAGGAAGATTTGAGTTCTTGTTTGGCATGGTAATTTGGTATGATTTGCTTTATGTTGTCAATACAGTGAGCAAATCTTTACAATCAGAGGATATGGATCTTGAGGCTGCTATTATCCAGTTAGGAGGGCTTGTTGGTTACTTGAAAGGGTACAGAGAAACTGGTTTTGAGAAAGCAAAAGCTGAAGCTATGCAAATTGCCATTGACATGGAGATCGAACCAACATTTTCTTCAAAGCCAAAGCGGTTAATAAAAAGGAAAAAGCATTTTGGTGAAGATGCTGAAAAAGTTGATGATAATTACCAGCTAAACGCGGAAGAGAGTTTTAGGATTGATTATTTCATCAACATTTTGGATCAAGCTATAGTGTCACTTGGGGTTAGATTTGAGCAGTTTCAGCGGTACGAAGATATCTTTGGGTTTTTGTTTGGTTTGAAAAGGCTAAAGTCAGCAAAAGATGATGAATTGATGATATCTTGTGTCAAGCTTGAAGCTTCTCTAGAGCATGATGGGCATTTTGATGTAGATGGAAAACACTTGTTTTTGGAACTTTAATATCTAAGAGGAATGTTACCAGAAGAAGTTACAAAGGTGATCCAGATGTTGGAATTTCTAAAAAGAATGGATGGTTGTTATCCAAACACAGAGATCGCTTATCGTATATTACTAACAATTCCGATTTCAGTTGCTTCTGCAGAAAAAAGTTTTTCAAAGTTGAAGCTCATCAAGAATTATCTACGTTCGACTATGTCTCAGGAGCGTTTGAATGGACTGTCGATGATATCCATAGAGCATGAATTAGCAAAAAAACTTGATTACTCGAAGCTGATAAATGATTTTGCAGGAAAAAAAAGCAAGGAGAATTATCTTTCATAAATAATGTATTACTTTTTTTTACTTTTTATTCTATGAAAACAAATTAAACTTAATAATATTTTACATTGTCTGATTATATATTCATATTACGAAAAGAAAAAAGTTATAGTTAGGGACATCATATTGGCCGTGTGCTTTAGACACCACGGATGTCCGGACCGGTACTGCATGCAAATAAGAGTTCCACTGTCTGCAGTTCTCTGCATCAAACCACCGTTTGTATATCACCTTCACCGCCACAAAGCTTCCAAAGAGCACTCCTTGACCCAATCTTTCACCAAAGCCGTTGTTTGGATCCATGGCTCATATCCATACAAATTGATAGAAACAGAGAAAAGACTCAGTTGATTTAGTGAGGATTTTTTATCGGACCATACAATAATACTGACTCTGCTGGATCCCCTTACATCAACCAAGATAATTTCATCATCACAGTCTTCCGTTCCCTTTGAGGATACTTTACTCTTACATCAATCTCAGATCCATTCAAGGATGAGTAGAGATTGACACATTTATGAAAAAATATGTGAATATTCGGTAGAGAAAAGAACCGAACCAAACACGGAATTTAGATGATTAGTGAAAGGGGCGAAAAACACATGCAAACAATAGCGGCCCTGGGCAGGCCCGAATTGAGTTTTAATGATGTTTTTAATAATTATTTACAATCAAATAAAATTAAAATAATGGGTCTCTAGAGGCCCGGCCCGAATTGACCCAAATGGGCCTTAATGAGAGCCTTCAAAGTGAACATTCCATTCCTAATCTCTCTCTGATTCACAAGTAGCGAAGAATATGGCGACGGAGGATGTGAACGAAGCCCTTGCGGCGGCGGAAGTACCGATAGAGTCGACAACGGAGAAGCAGCCTCATAAGCTGGAAAGAAAATGGTGTTTCTGGTTCGATAACCAATCTAAGCCAAAGCAAGGCGCCGCCTGGGGAGCTTCCCTTCGTAAAGCCTCTACCTTCGACACTGTCGAAGATTTCTGGGGGTGTGTCGTGTCTTCTTCTCCTCCTCATTTTTAGATTTCTTCGATTAACTTCTTCTGGCATGCGTTTTTGCAGTTTGCACGAGACTATATTCATTCCCAGCAAATTGACACCCAATGCTGATATCCACTTGTTCAAAGCTGGCGTTGAGCCCAAGTGGGAAGATCCTGAGTGTGCTCACGGCGGAAAGTGGACTTTTGTTGTCACCAACAACAGGAAGCAAGCTTTAGACAAGGCTTGGCTTGAAACTGTAATACCGTCTTCCCTTTTACTGTTTTTGTCTTTAGACAATTGTGGCTTATGTCCTAATGTCTGTTTCTTCTCTCTCTCTCTCGTAATTGGGCGGCAGTTGATGGCTTTGATTGGAGAGCAATTCGATGAGGCAGATGAGATTTGTGGTGTTGTTGCTAGTGTGCGCCTAAAGCAAGACAAGCTCTCCTTGTGGACACGGACTAAATCAAATGAAGCTGTCCTGGTTAGATTACGAATCATGTTTTCTTCTAGTTGTCTTTTTTTTTTTTTTTTTTCATTTTCTTGCTTTTTGGTGGTGTGCGATGAGATGCCCAAGTACTATTCACTAGCTTCCTTTGTTGAACGTGTTGATTGCTTTCTACAGTAAAATAGCATAAGCTGTTTAATATATCAATAACGCTACTCTAAATTATCAACGAAAGATGTAGAGAGGTTTTTTATAATGAGTTAAATTAGTTTTTATACTGAAGGTTTATAGGTTCGTTTAACTATTCATATTTCTGTGATACCTGCTTTTATAGTTTACGCTCTATAAACATAGCATTTGACAGCTCTTTAGAACATGGCAGTATCTAGATGCTAAAAGACTAGTTTCTGAATCTGTCTGCTTAAATTACTGCTTTGTTGTTTGTTATGGTAAATTCAGATGGGTATTGGAAAGAAGTGGAAGGCGCTACTTGACGTCACCGACAAGATAACTTTCACTAACCATGTAATTAACGTTCTCCTATAGAAGCTAATATTACTTTTGTTCATGTTTATCCTTTCACGTGCTTACTAAAATCTGGTCTACTTACTTGCAGGATGATTCTAGAAGAAGTCGGTTCACTGTCTGAAACGAAGACGCTAGAGGAAGATGAAAGATGTCTTTTTTCTTCCTTATTTTGTCGGTTTGCTCTAATAGCTGAGACCTTTAGGGCCACTTCAGTTTGAGGTGCAACTCTACAAAAAAAATTATGTTTCATAGAGATTTTTAATATTATGTTCAGCTATATAAATTCACTTTTTGAAAGCATCGTTTTTGAATACCTTTTTTATCAAACTAATATTTTTTTCCTTGATGATATTATCTATATTGGTATATTCCAGCAAATTGGTATATGCCATGTTCGAAAATGTGGGCGAGTTGGCCGATTACTCGCCGGTTAAACGCAAATCGATGGTGTTCCGATGCGATTTTGTGTTATTCGGGCAAAAACTCTGATTAGAAAAAAATTGTATATATTTTGGCATTTTCTGGTTCGAAATTGGTCCTTTCAACATAAATCTTTCATATTTCATTGTTAATAATCGAGAATCGAAGCAAATCGTCCCAGGAGAAGATGATTTTTGTTAAAAAAAATAAGAAAACAACCATAAACTAGGGTTAAAAGACGCAAAGGTCGGGATGAAGAAGATGAATTATATATTACAAATATACCCTTCATTAAAGAAATGTAAAAAAAATGAAAAACTAACATTTGTGGGCGTCGAATCTGGGTTAAGAGAGCTGAATATAAGGCTAATGTAACCACTGGACAACAATAACACATCTGCCATTGATTTTCAAAACAATTTAACATATACTATAAATGAAAAAATGTGAATTTTTCTTATTTTTATTGTAAAATTACTCCCTGAATACTCCCTGAGTATAGCGCCTAGCGCAATTTCGAACATGGGATATATGTGATGTTTTTGTTCATGTGATGGGTAGCCTGATGTTTTTGAACATGGAAACTATACATGAACCGGCAAGTGGTGATGTCAATTTAGTTTATCTCATGAGGTCTCTACTGACGCGATGCATATGCAATGACCTGATCCTCTTGCATAAATACGCAATCAACAAATGCTCAGCATGCTCTTCACTACTCCAAGAATAAACCATGTTATCATTGATGAAGATGATCACACAATTATCCTGTTGCTCGCGAAAAACATCATTCATAAACTTCACGATTGCTATTGGTGCATTCGTTAACCCAAATGATATCATTACACACTCATAATGTCCATAATGTATATTGAAATCTGTATTCCGTACATACTCCTTAGTTATAAAAATCTGATGGTATCCTGATGCCAATTCAACCTTCAAAAGCATGAACCTCCTTGTAGCTAATCCAACAACTCGTCGATAAGCGGAATCGGTACTTATCTTTATCTTTGATGGTTATCTTGTACAAGTTTTTGTAGTTGATACAAAGTTTGAAACTCCCATCTTTCTTCGTAACAACAACACTGGTGTTCCTCAGGGTGAAGTATTCGACCTGATAAACCAGTATTAGATAGTTCCTTCAACTGCTTTTTCAACTAATCTATCTTTGCTGGGCCGAGACAGTATGGACCTCGTGACACCGGTGCTGCCCCTAGTTCACGGTGAGAAAGTTATTGACGATTTACTACACGACCCAAAACTGAAACTAAAGGCATGGCGGTTTCCAGCGGTTACCTTGATCTGCGAACGGTGGTGATGAGGTCGATGTGGTCGATCTCCGCTGGTTCAATCTCTAGTATCTGCAAAATCTCCACTATTTTTCTTGTTGATTTGGAGGAAATAAAGTTGATGGAAGTGAGTATTTATAGAGAATCATTCTGGGTTTCGGGAATGCCTGGGCTTTAACGGACAAAACTGTTGGACTGAAATTGGGTCGTTACAATATGGTTCATAATTTTTTTAAAAATATGACCACGATTATTCTTGCTCGTATTGTCAACTATTTGAAAAGACTAACTGGTGTTTGCTCCATTAGACTTGCATCTTCTCGTATACTCACATCCTGACTCATTGCTTTCTCATATATTTAATTTGGTCATGATTATAATTAATATTGATCTACATGAATGTAAGAATGATATGCGTAAAGACCATAAAACAAAAATATTAGTAAATATGAAGCTGAAATATTGGTCAATTTAAAAGAATGATCACATTGTTATGAAAATACTAGACTGTATGAGTACTCACTTCATAATTCACTGAGTCCTTTTTTTTTTGTTTGGTTCTCATTGTCGTTTACATTCATCTACATTAGATAACAAACACATTATTTTATGAATGAAATTAATAAAACTCCCTAAGGTAGTACCATAAATATTGCATATGCTCGTGTACTCACATCTTACTTTATTTGCTTCTACGTGAGTATACAAATGGTAGGTAAAGACATTGAAAAATCACAATATAGGTAAATGTTTTCCCTAACCTTCTCCCCGAGATGCAAAAGTTCTGGAACCAGTAATCATGACGGTCGGTGGCAGTTCTTGAAAGTCAGAGGCAGTCGGTATATCTGTAAGGACGGCTATCCTTGTTGATTATTAGACTCCTCTTTCGTTTGACCACGTGTAGGATGGCTCTGCGCAGCTCCGGTTCTGATCTTCTTGGATTGGTCTGGTTGGGTCTATCCTTGTTGATTATTCATGTACTCTTGCTCAAGATGGTGGGAATTTCTTGCCTGAGTTACAAGATGTGACCATCTCACACTACAAGAAAACGTAAGTTTAACGAGGATAATTAACGAGGAAAAATAATCCTCGTAAAAGTACGTTGATTTTGCGAGGAAAGTACGTGGAAAAAGAGAAGCATCGTTATTTCGTCGTAAGGTAACGACAAAACAATTTCGTCGTAAAGACGATGTAAATTGACGTGGCTTTTACGAGAAAACACTATTTCCTCGTAAATACCACGTAAACTTCGCGAGTTCTTTACGACGAAATACTTTACGTGTACTTAACGAGGAATTTTGAATCCACCAACTTGGTAGGTAGCTCACGTTTTTTTTGGCCATCCAATTAATTTTTGTCGTAATTTCACACGAGGCTATACTTTTCACACATATGAGTATGGTAGACAGCGGGCGACCAGTAACTATGGAATATGTGTGAAAGGGGAAATAGATTTCTACGGGATCTTGACGGAGATTATTGAAGTCGAATTTCCAGGGATATTGAAGCTGAAATGCGTCCTCTTCAAATGTGAATGGTTCGATCCCATCGTCAACAGAGATGTTCGGTCTAACAAATTTGGTGTAGTTGATGTCAACGGTGGACGAAGGTACAACAAATTCGAGCCTTTCATCTTAGCTTCACAAGCAGACCAAGTTAGCTTCCTTCCATACCCTCGAATGAGAGATTCGGGTATAAATTGGTTAGCTGTGATCAAAGTTACACCTCGAGGACGAATTATCAGTGGAGAAGAACCACCATTGCAAGAAGAACAGATAAATGAAGTCGAGGAACCTGAACAAGAAATTGATGACATCCTTCTCATTGATCCGCATAATCACGAGTACGAAGATCTTACCAACGATGCCACAGACGAAGCTGTTGAAGACGAGTTTAATGAAAATGATGATGTTTCTAGTGATGACGAGAATGTTGATGTATCCGATTGATGTATTTGATTTTATGTAGTTTGTTTTATGAATAAGATAATGTGGGAGTTTGATTTATGAATAAGGTAATGTGAAAGTTTATTTTAATTATGAATAAGGACTTGTGGTTTGGGGTTTGGAATATATTATAAATAAGGTTTGAGGTGAAAGAATAGATTGAGGTTCAAGGGTAGATGGGTTTGGGGTTTGGAATATATGAAGTAGAAGATAAGGAAGATGGGGTTTGGGGTTTCGGATTTTAGGGATTTAAACGTAATACTCGTTAATTCCTCGTAAGCCAAAATCGTCGTAAGGTTGTCGTAAGGCCACGAGGAGTTTACGACGAAATTAAAAAAATAAAGAAAGCGGGCCACGCTAATTCCACGCAAGCCAAAATCGTCGTAAGGTTGTCGTAAGGCCACGAGGAGTTTACGACGAAATTAAAAAAATAAAGAAAGCGGGACACGCTAATTCCACGTAAGACTCTCTGAGTGAATGAAAATAAGGAATTGTGGTTTGGAATGAAAATAAAGATAGGGTTTGGAATATATGAAGTAGAAGATAAGGAATATGGGGTTTGGGGTTTTGGATTTTAGGGATTTAAACGGAATACTCGTTAATTCCTCGTATGTTAACGTCGAACTTACGACGAATTCCTCGTAAATACCACGTAGGACAGATTCGTCGTAAATACCACGTAGGAGAGATTCGTCGTAAATACCACGTAAAGTAAATGATGAACGCATCCTACTTTAATTCCACGTAGGACGGAATCGTCGTAAACACCTCGTAACCAAAATCGTCGTAAACACCTCGTACCGTAAAAACTAGAAAAAAAAGAAAAAGAAGAAATATACTGGATTTACATGTGGCAAGACTTCCAGCAATTATATTACTTAAGTCTCACCAACATAAATTCCAATATCTTCTTCTCTTCCTTTTTTCTCTAATTTTTATAATTTGAATAGGATTGGATTTGAGAGTATGAAGTGAGATAGGGTGTGATTTGGGAGTTTGGGTGTGGGTTGAGAAGGAGAGTTACGGGTATATTTATAGGGAAGCTTTCCTCGGAAATTCCACGTAAGCAAAATCGTCGTAACGTCGTCGTACCTAAAAAACACGAGCCTTTGTAATTCCTCGTAACTTCCTCGTATAATAAAACGCGGGCTTTTGTAATCTCTCGCTGTTTCGTCGTAAAAAAAACACGGGCCTCTGTAATTCGTCGTAAAATTACGAGGAATTTGCGACGGAATGTAATCTTATATATACACCCCGAATGCTCACTCTTTCTTTCCTCTCTACTTCCTCTCCACTTCCTCCCTGTTTCGTTGCAATGGTAAGCCTCTCTAATTCCTCTCTAATTTGGTTAGTTTAGGTAGATTAGGTGGTTAGTATAGGGAATTTAGATAAGTTTACGGATCTTATGTTATTTAGTGTTGATTAGGTGGATAATGTTGGAAAATATACTGTTGACGGAAATTTAAAAAATTAAATTTTTTTCTCAGGTTCGAAAAGGTAGACTTACTGCCCATTACAGAGAGATGTTCGGTGAGCCGGGTAGTCACCAACCAACGACTCACATGCCGAGGCGGATGTAACGGCGAGGAGTGATGAATTCTACCGGGCAATTAACGACCCTTAGTTCTTTTTAATTTCGGTTCTTGTATTATGAATTCAAAACTTATTTACATATAAAATATTTTGGTTTTGATTTTTTTAGAATTTTAATTTTATTAATAATTTAAATTATTTAAATTATTTTTTTAATTATAATTTTTTTTATTTCTGTAAAATAACGAAACGAAGTAAATTCGTAGTTATTTTGCGACTTCTTTACGTGGAAGCTTAACGAGGTTTTTACGAGGAAATGTTTACAAGGAAATAACGTGGAAAATTCACGTGGTCTTTACGAGGAAAGCTATCAAGGTATTTACGTTTACTTTACGAGTATTTACTTTCGAGTTATTTACGTGGCTTTAACGAGGAATGGCTTTCGAGGTATTTACGAGGAAATTTAGCGACGTCCTTACGTGGAAGCTTTACGTGGTCTTTACGACGAAATATTCTTCTTCGCTTTTACGACGAAATTATTTCCTCGCTACGTTACGACGAATTAGCGAGGATATATGCGTTACGACAAACGTATAACGACGAAACGGGTTTCCTCGCTAATTCCTCGTAACACTGCTTTTACGACGAAGTCACGAAGAAAACTGCCTTCGTAAAACTTGTGTTTTCTTGTAGTGTCATGTCCGGTGGCGACGTGCAAAATTGGCGGCAAAAAACATCTTGCAATGTGGTGGAGTCGCGGTTCCTCTCTTGTCAGTCCCCGATACACCGTTCTGTCAACAATTAAGATGTGATGGATATTCAGAGCTACTAAGGTTCGTCGTAGTTTTACCGTTTGGTCTCGATTTAGTAATCAGTCAGTTTAGGACAGGTTTTCAACAGGTTGTGGGTTTATTTTTGTGACTTCCCTCTTAGTTAAATTAGTTTGTGTAGTTTAGTTATTGTAGATTTGTAGTAGCTATTTACTGGTATTTTTGTAATCTTCTACGAAAATCAAAAATAATAATAATATTTAACATTTTTACCAAAAAAGACTTATTTTAATATATTTATGCAGTTCTTCCAATTTTTAAGAACCTTTTATTCTTTTGTTTTTTGGTATAACTAGTTGATATCCCACACTTTGTACGAACTAATATATATACTAATTTTTAATTATAATGTTCATTTTTATTAAAAAACTTATTAAATTAGATATAATTTTAAATTAATATTTTAAATATACTTCAACATCATATTGGTAATCAATATATTAAACTATGTTCTTTTGTTTCATATTTTATATTTAAGATGTGAGTTTTGGATCGAAAATTTTTCCTTGGTAATAATCAAATTAGGAAATCTGGATTTGAAATTAAACACTTATTGTATTTGGACCGAAAAGAAACCCAGTGGCACAGAAAGGATTATAAAAAAACTACAACCCATAAAACGTCAACAAAATAACAATAGCCTAGGGGTGTTCAATCCGGTAAAACCGACCACTAAAAACCGAACCAAACCAAAATAAAGAAAATAGTTTGGATTTGGTAGTATCGAATAAACCAGATAGATGTTATTTTAAGAAGCCATAATATATGGATATGGTTCAACATATTAACCGATTCAACCGAATAAACTGAAGAAACTGATTAAATTGAATATATTAGTATACTTATGTATAATTTTTATAATAATATATATATATTTGGATCAATATTTCCAATAAGAATTAGAGAAATAGCTATAATATTAGTCATTAAGTCGTAAACTAAATATAAGATAAACAAAATTATGATATTATTTGTAGATATTGTAAATATCAACTGTTAATATCTATTTTCTTAATTAGATATTCTAAATATCATATAATTATATATTAAATATATATATTTTTAAATAGTTTATATATCAGTAAAATAATTTAATTTTTATTAATTATTTTAAATATCATGATAAATATATATATTAACATACTTTTTTAAATAAGAAAATTAATCAAACTAATTATTTATCCTAAAATCATGGAAACGATGGTAAATAAACAAATTCATTAAAATCATGGAGAATATGATAAGTAAACAAATTCAGTTCTCAAATAATAGTAAAGATAGATTGTATTCTTTTTGTTTTATTTGTGGCCACATATTTTGCGTCTTACCTCCCTAGTAAATCCAGAATAGAGGGATTCTACGAAAGTTCCTTTATTATCTCAATAATAGAAGCATTTTCAAGATTCAAGCAAGTTGCAAAAAAAAAAACCTGTCCATCCCTTTCTGCAATTGCTTTCTAAAAAAGCGGTGTGATATTGCTTCCATCTCAATCATACTGATACTATAATGGCTTCGTCTTCTTTTTCTCTTTCTCCTCTATCTTCTCTGCCTCCAAGTTGGAAGCACCATGTCTTCCCGAGCTTCCATGGGGCAGATGTCCGCAAATCCTTTCTCAGTCACATTCTGAAGGAGTTTAGAAGCAAAGGAATTGACACTTTCATTGACGATGATATCGAGAGGAATAAGTCGATCGGTCCCCAGCTTATCGATGCTATTAAAGGATCGAAAATTGGGATCATCTTGCTCTCCAAGAACTATGCTTCTTCGTCTTGGTGCCTAAACGAGTTAGTGGAGATCATGAAGTGTAGGACAGAGCTTGGTCAGACAGTTATGACCATTTTCTATGAAGTGGATCCAGCTGATGTAAAGAAGCAGAGGAAAGATTTTGGGAAGTCCTTTAGAAAAACGTGTAAAGGCAAAACAAGTGACGAGATTGAGACATGGAAAAAGGCTTTGGAAGGTGTGGCCACCATCGCTGGTTACCATTCAAACAACTGGTATACATTTGTTTTTTACTTGTTCTAACTGATATTTCGCAATAGGACATTAACTCTATCTCTCTCCTTTTTTATCCCACTACTTATATTATATATATATATATATTCTGTAGCTTTACAACTTATAAGAATACCAACAACTACGTATTTTAATGGAATTATAAATTAATTTTTCTATTTTTTTAGGGATAATGAAGCAGCCATGATCGAAAAAATAGCAACTGATGTTTCAAACATTTTGAATAGTTCCACGCCAACAAGAGATTTCGAGGAGTTATTTGTACCGGGAGCTCATATGGAAAAATGGAATTATTTTTTTTTGAATGTCTAAGAGGTTCTGGACACGTAGGCCTATACTTTTATGGCGAAATCTGTATTATCTAATTTCATTTTTATTTGAAGAGTAAACCCTTTTTAAATTGATAATTGGTTATTTGACCTTTAGAATCCGATATAGAAGATCACTACACGAAAACACTTAATTCGTAAGGAAAAATTGCAAGGGAAACTTTGCTTCACAAAATTGTATTGGAACTACAAGGAACATGTTACCTGGCAAATTTGCGAGGGGATATTTTTCTTGCAAATGTGTGAGGGTTTTGTGAGGCATTTTCATGTCGGTTTCAGTCCATTGCAATTGCTTTGCAAAAAACAAGTAAAGTTGTTGAAACACATTTGTTTCTGTGAATACTGAATTTTTGCAAGGAGAAATTTTTCGCAAATCCCCTGCAACTTTTTAAAAAGTCTATAAATAGCTGACATAAATAAAATACTTAACAAAGTAAAACAAAAAAAAAAGGTAGAGAGAAAAATATCTTTCAAACATGAAATATACGCATTACAGACATTGATGTACAATCATAAAGATCCAAAGACTGGTGAAGTGACGAAAAAGTATTGTGCTAGATTATGGGGATTCTTACAACATGCAACTAACCAACCATTCGCGAGAGAACATGGTAAAATATTTTGTCCTTGTAGAAAATGCAAGAACGAGCCATATTTAGAAATAGATACTGTAAAAAAGGCATCTATATAATAGATTATTTAAACGAAACTACTACATATGATTTTTGCATGGGAATTGCATCAAGTCGTAGTACAGACCAAAGATTTGAACTACCAAGTTATAATGCTTATTATTATGAGTACCATGCACAAAATATGTTTGGAAATAATGTGTGCGATGGGTATGAGAAACATGGAAATAAGTATCATGACATGGTTACCGATGCATTTCATGAAGTTGTCCTTCCTAATAGTAACAGGAAAGAACCTAACATAGAAGCAAAACAGTTTTATAATATGTTAGACGCAGCAAAAAAAAAAAAAACCCATATAAAGAGGATGTATAGAAGGGATTTATAGATTATCACTCACATCTAGGATGATGAATCTTAAAATTGATTAGAATCTAAATGAGAATTGCATGGATTCATGAGGTCAACTAATTAATGAGTATTAATTAGAAGGTAATCTTGCTGCTGAAAATTTCTATGAAATTCATAGGTTAGTAGCGGATCTTGGTCTACCATCTAAATCATCGATGTATGCGTTGACAACTGCGTGATTTTCTGGAAAGACGATGAGAAACTACTGGAATGCCGATTTTGTGGAAAACCGAGATATCTAGAAACTACAAGAAAGAATTGTGTGTCGTACCAAAATATGTGGCAACTTACCAATCACAAAAAGATTAAAGCGTTTATATCACTCGGAAAGGGCAGCCACGTCAATCAGGGGCGGATCCAGAAAATAATTTAACATGGGGCACAACATATATACATATATATTGTATTTATGAAAAACTTATCATAATATATAAATATATATATATTTATTAAAACTTTAATTATGTATTAATTAATTAAATTATAAATTATAAAATTTTAAAGAACATTTAAACAACCACTTTTCAAAAACTTGAGTCAGTTGATAAGATAAACAGGTTTTTGTTATGTTGGATACTTTTTACTGATTATTTTAATATAAGTATTGAAAATAAAACTAGATTCTAACCCACCCTTTTAAAGGGCATGTATATTTTTTTGTTTTAATTTTTTTGAGAGATTTAATTTTTATATTTGTGTTATTTTTTGTAATCATATTTATGTTTAAAATTAATTTAATTTAATATAATTTTTGGTAACTATATTAAATATGTCAAGTTGCATAACTATACACTTGTGCCATATGCATTTTAAAAATTATTTAAAACTTTATTTCTAAAGTTTGCAACATATTATATTTTCTTAACAGTTACCTAACATAGTTAGTTATGAATATTTGTACCCAAATAACCTGACTCGGGATCAACCCGAAAATTAAAATCGCATACTCTATTAGACATGCTCTATATATTCGAATGGTTCTTAAAGTGTTTTATCCAGAAACCAATGTCAAATCCAATCCACACCGAAAACCAAACAAATTTTCAAAAAAATGCTTGACAAAAGTAATTTACAGTATATTCTGTTATATACATATATATGGATTAATATGGTCTTCACTAACTTTAAGTAAAATCACATTTAATAAATATTTTTTAATCGAATAAAATATTTAAACCCCTTAAACTAAAACCCGTAAAATATAATTTATAAATAATACTTCCATAATAATATCAACTTAAATAGTTTTAATAATCTTAAATTTATTTCCAAACATATACTTTGTAGAATTTGGTTGGACTAAAGTTTATGTACATTAACTGGTTTTGTGAAGTAATTAAATTTTGTATTGAGAATATATGGAAAATATAGTTTCAGATTGAAGCATCCTATTGATTTTGAATTTTGATGAATACTGCATTATTCGAAGAATTAAAGAATAAATAGCTAAGATATTATATTATTATTTCAAATTGGTACATGTAAGATTTGCAACCAATATGATTTAAATATACCTTTAATAATTCGGATTTAGAAAAAAATTTTATAATACTTTAATATCATATATAATAGAAAGTTGTTTAAATATTAAACATTTTTGAATTTTTAATTATAACAATTTTTAAAATACTATCATACTATTAAATAACATTGGCCGGTTAATAAGTAAGAATAATAATAATTTTATAAATGTAAACAGTTCGTTTGTTGAAAACATAATGAAATGTTTAAGAATCAAATGAATAAATAATATTGATTAAACATATTAATTAATTATTCGTAGGTTAATAGTCAAACCAAAAGGAAGGAAAACTTATATATCTGAAAGTGAGGATAAGTAATATAACAAATGACACATGTTAAACTATTACTTTAAATATAATAGATAAAACCATGGCATTTGGTATGAACTAAAATGAAGAAGTAATATTCAATATTTATAACAGTAGCTGAATATATGTATTTGGGGGAAGTCGGTTCCTAAAATTTTGGAACTAAAGTAGAGGTTGCAAAATTATTTTATTAGAAGAAGTAGTTATGGTTATAATTTGCGTTGCCAAAAAAAGTCGTCATACAATTTTTTTTGTATTTAAATAAAGGAAATAAATAGTTGGACTTAACATTTATCTGTAGGTCATATTTTTGTTTTGATAGAATAGATTGATAAAATAATTGTTAAACTAAAACTTAAACAAAATAGTTTATATTTTTGAAAAGGTAAAAGCTAATATTCAATCAAAGGAAGAAAAGCAAATCTTTTCTATTAGATAGCATAAAGCAAAAGATAAAAAAAAACTTATTTTATAAAAATGTGACTAAAATATAATAAAGTAAACACAAATCTGAAGAAAAAACGCTCACTGGTGTCGAACATGGGTTGAATGGGGGCACATTTGAACATTTTAAACCACCAGAGCTGACAGTTTCTATCAGTGGATTTATATGCATAAGATACCTCCTCAGAGGGTGGGTCCGCCCCTTACGTCAATGAGATGGCATGCCCATCATTTGGTAAAAGATTGCGAGGTTACACATCCTTTGGGTGCTAAGGCATGGAAACACTTTCAAACGGTATAGTCCCTTTGTGTGCTAAGGCATGGAAACACTTTCGAACATGGAGGTCAACAACAATTCGTTATCTCCTAGTGGTTGACCTCCATGTTCTCTAGACAAATAATCCGTTTTCGATTCCCCTTTGATGTATTTTATTTAATTTACATTATTAATTCAGGTACCCATCGGGTTTCGGGTTTGGATCGGGTCGGGTCTAAGACCCGCGGGTCCTCTGCAACAAGACCCGATAGGGTAATTTGATCGGGTCGGTTCTTACCCGAACCGGGTTTATTCGGGTCGGTTTCGGGTCGGGTCTTCGGGTCCGGGTAAAATGCTCAGACCTACCCGATATTAGCTAAGGTGAGGGCTATTCTCGTAATTTCTCGTACACAGTTTAAGACTTCAAATATACATAGTTTAATTTTAATATGTCTTTTCTTCTTGAATTGAGTTTTAGTGGAATCTATTTGTTAGTTGATGTGTTAAACTGGAAATGAGATGTTAGAAGATTCAACATTGTTTGTTTCATTTAAATATAATAAATGTATGTGGATATTGCAGTAATCTTCTGATTGTATGTGGTCGGGCATTCTCCCGACTATTGGTAGCCTGAGACTCTCCAAACTATAGGTGGTCGGGCACTCTCCCAACTATTGGTGGCCTGGAACTCTCCAGACTATAGGTGGCATGACATTCTTCAGACTATAGGTGACTCCGACTTTATGAGCCTTCTGGTGTGGATGTCACGATTGTTACGTATTCATAGAAGCTCTTACCGTTTGCAATAGCTGAGCTATTACCAAATTTGCGAGAGAATTACACTCACAAATCTCTTATTGCAAGGGAATATCTGCCTCGCAAACTTGGGAGGGAACACTTCCTCGCAAATTTGCAGCGGGATCATAGGCTCGCAATATTTCCCTCACAAATGTGCAAAGGAATATATTCCCTTACAGTTCCCTTGTAAAGTTGGGAGGAATATTGTCAATCGAAAATTTGCGAGGAATTTATTTTCTCTCGCAATAACGATTTTATTGTGAACATGTTTTATTTGCGACTAAGGACTTGCGAGTAAATGTCTTTCTTCGCAAATAACAATTTGCAAAGGAATTGAGAGGGTTTTTTTCACACAAATCGCATTGTTTCTTGTAGTGGATACATAACATTACTATTGATTAATTTGGATTACGTGAATATATTTGGATGTATCAAAGGATACTATCAAAGACCTTACTAGGTATGTACAATGCACAACTAGAACTACATAATAAATATTGTCTCAGGTGATAAATTAGAAAGATACAATGTATCTTCACTAAGAGACAAGAAAGTGTTTCTCATTTTTGTATTTACGTCTTTAATTAATGGATTTTCAAAATCAAATTCTAACTAAAAAATCATGGCAACAATAATTACTATACATAGTTTTAAGTATTCTTTGTCTTTTTCTATTTTATAATATATAAATGTGTTTAGAAATAATTAATTCCATATATATATATATATATATATATTTCGTAATTCAATATACATACATTATATTGTAATTATTTTACTAATTCCATGTATACATAATAATTAATTCCATAATAATTCGCTACCTAGCTTTAAATAGTTAATAAACAATATTTGTTTTAAAGATATATAATTATATTTTTATTATTTATAAGTAATAATTGAAATAAAATCACATAAAAAGAATCATTTATATAATATATAGATTAATATAAAAATATATTATGTTATATATATTTTCACATAAATAATAGTCCGATGAAAATTCGGTATGATTATATTTATATATATTTTTAAATAGTATATACAACAATTTTATTATACATTATCATAAAATTATGATCCATAAATAATAAAAATACATTTGTGTGGATATACTGGTCATATTCTAAAATATGGATGATACAATTGATGATTTGCAAGATAAAATAAAATTAGTTAGTATAAACTATAAAATTATTGTATTTATAAAAGTCATATTAAACAATTATTTACACAGATAAATGTAAAAATATATATTACCATTTATAAAAGGGTAAAAAAAAAAGACAAACACCCACGCAGGTGCGCAGGTCAAACTCTAGTATGAACACAGGATCAACCATATTTTCAAAAGAGATTTCAATAAGCTGTTGAGGCTGTGCAAGTATTATGTCCTTAAGTTTTTGTCTAGAAAATCCCTATTTTTTTTTTTTTACAAATCTTGTTATAGAAGTTACATGGCTTCCTGGTAAAACTCCTTCTAGGTCTAAAGGTTATGATGGGCTCTTACATTAGAGAAATGTCTGAGCAGGAACAGAAAAATGCACTACCAAAGTTAAGGTGTCCACTTGAAACAGAAATTGAATGGTGAAAGTAGAACACCATGAAGAGCTGAACCAAGTGGCATGAGGAGAAGCTCTTCATGTGGTGCAACGAAGGAACTTAAGTGAGACAAACTACTATACACTCCAAGGTAAACAAGGAAGATCACATGAGTGAATGTGTGGGGGCAAACCGTCTAGTATGCATGTGAAGGACAGCTTTAGGGAAGCAAGGCTATCATCACTCAAAGGAGCAAAAAAGGACAAAATGGAAACCTTCAGGAGTCCATTCGAGTGTGGCAATCACTCATGATGCAGAGAAGACGAATAATGCAGCAAGTGCATGCGAAAAGCACACATGCATCAATTGGTGCATATTGGCGTGAGAAGTATAAAGTCTCGCAAGGTGCAAGGTGAAGTATGACGTACAAAAGTGAAGTATGGGCATGAGTAAAGAAGCCCAATCATTATGTACATAATGCCACCAGCCTACTTAGACATTATGAAGCTTAGTGTAGTCCAATTAGTTTGTCTACATAAGGTGTCCAAGAAGAAGAATCCAATTAGCACAAGGAAAAACCATGAAGAAGACCAGTCCAACAAGGATCCAGCAAAGAGAAGCGGCCTGGTGAAGGAAGAAGCAAGCAACTATACAAAAATCAACAATAGCTGCTTTCTTATTTCAGAGGAAAGAAAATGACTGAGATATTTTCCCACATACTAGAGGTGGCCCACGGTTTCTTCAGCGTGTTTTAGCTCTTGGTTTTACTTTGTATTAGAGCAATGATGACAATACTAACGTGAAATGAGCTTTAAGCCTGTTTAGTTGTTGTTTATGTATAAGTATATATGTATTGTGATGAATGAAAGTTAAGAGAGCCATTGAGCTCATTCCCTCTATGATAAGATTTTCACCAGAAATGTTTGGGTTTACTAATTCACAATAATCAACATGGTATCGAAGCTCATTTTATTCCATGTATTCTCAAGTTTTCAACATGGTTTAAGAGCAGTGTTTTGCCCAATCCATCAAAAAGCTTTGCAAAACTAAAAAGAAGAGCAAGAGCTCTGTCCAAATCATTTACATAAGCTTGGTTATTAATACCCATGGAAAAGCTCAAGTTTTTAGGACTTTAATACTCTGGTTACTTATTTCCACACTCACAATTCTCTAAGGATGGGGGCGTGCCTAACGAGAAAGAAATGATGTTCACCTTTAAAGTTTTCAGAGAACTATTTGAGAGATATTGTTTTTAAGCTGCTGAAGATGTACCCTTGCGAAGACCATGATGGTCCAGAAGACAAGGAGCTGAAGTTCAGTATCCTTGCAAGCAAGTGGCGTCTTCCATTCAAATAAGAGGATTATGGAGCTGTTAAAAGCAGCTATGGAGATTGATATCGCTCAAATTACTTTTGAACAACCTTTTCTCTCAAATAAGTGATCATATTGTAGTATTTATGGATCAAATCTACATGGAGCATGAACACATAATAAACTATAGAAATAAAGATTAAGTTAGATAAATAATTATTAAATTAGTAAATAATAGAAAACAAGTAAATAGTTGGTTGTAATTTATTATACAATAAAATTAATTTATTTATTAACCCGCGGTTCGTCCGCGGTTAACTCAGTGACCCAGTGACCCGGTAAATCGTCCGGTTCAGTGTCCGAGTCGGATTTAAAAACATTGGTTGTAAGATATATGGGATGAAAGCTAAACTTAGAGGGTTTCAGGCAATCAGTGTATCAGTTATAGATGCTAAGAGAGTATGATGAACCGTCCTATAACTTGAATTCAAAAGTAAGATATCCAACTTTCGCTGCGAGTCTAATGAGATGTTTAATCTATTACTCCAGCTCTCACGTGTGAGTAAGGAACGAGTGTCGATCGGTACTACAAAGTGCCAATCAATACCTCTTTATACAAGCATTAACGCCATAATCAATATGTTCACTAGATGATCAGACCATCTCTCGCATGCGCCTAACGACCTAACTCATCAAAATTATTATCAAGTAAAGAACTCACTTTTGTGGTTGTCTATTATCCTAAGTTCATGGTTCTAGTTAGTTACTTTACAACACAATCAGATAGATCAATTCTGTGAAGGATCCTAATTAAGTCACCATAGCAGTTCTATCTTATCAGTAATTCATCAAAACCCTATATTCTGCACTTAAAATCAGTCCAATCCCAAAATCTCCGACTATGCATCTCTCTTGAACCATGTCAATGCTTCTCCTTTGACGCAGAAGTATACAATATCAAGTTTTAATTCATCTCCATAGATCTTGAATTCAAATAATTTCTCCAATTTCGTGAACCAAACTGAAGGATTTGTTCCCACAAACACATGCATCTAACTGTGGATAACATTATGACGAATGTTTAAGTTCAATATACCAGATCGATAACCTATATGAGAATCCTTTCGGTTTTGTTCTAGAATCATGGAATGTACCTAGTTCTGAGATGATTCTGGCGATGTGCACAACTCCATGTGTTTTTTTATTTCTCGAGAAGTTGGAGGATCGAACATAGTTGATAGTCCATATCACCAAAACGCGTCTCTATCTTCTTCCTAGCTCGATCCAATCTTATGTAACCTCCCTTTTAGAACTACAAATCCATAGGCTGTGATTTGATCTCAAAATCACCAATTGTTTCCCCATGCACCAAACTCGTCGCAACGACCTTTGCCTTCGACATCGTAACTATTCGCTTCGCTCCACCAAATAAGACACTCGACGCCTACACTTCCGATCAACACCACAAAGTCAAAATCTGCTTCCAACCGAATCTAATCTACGAGTCTTGCCGTGAATCGTCTTTTCACCTAAAATTAGCTTGCGATCGTTGATCACTGCTCCGTCAACACTCACACCACGTTGGATCTGAACCGGTTTCACAGCACCAATTGTTAAATATGAAGATAGGATCCCAACTCAACACTGTTTATTACTGTAAACAACGATTGATTACAAGATAGCTTGAGGCTTGTATTAATCTACACTCTCATGTCGAGTGCATTTTGAATCATTAATCTCATAGCGAATGTATTTAAGGTTATGAGTTAATATTATATTATCTAGGTTTAGAAAATATGCGACAAAATCAAAATTTATTTTTATATGCCGGTAAGCATTACAACTTCATAATCAGACAATTCAGACGACAGTGAAATTAACTGAACTTTGGGCTGTGAGAAGCACGGGAGGTAATCCTAGTCTTATCTTAAACTAAAGTGCTCGCACCCATTTTCCTTATCTTTTTAAAACATTTCATCTGTTTTCTCCTCTATCTCCACCCGATGGGGACTCTCACGAGCGTGGCTTTCGCAGCTGCCACTAACATCAGATTCCGATCGTTTCATTGCAATCTCGGGAAGAAGATTAAGACACCAATGCCTAAGGTTACTTCACCATTGAGAGAGAGATACTGTTTCTCTAGCCCTGAGGAAACCCGCGTTTTTAAGGCTGTAAAGTGTTTAGGGAATGATCAAAACGGTAGCAGAGGAATCGACGGCGGAGAAAACAGAGACACCAAGTCGTCCGTTATTAGAGATTCAACTGTTGAAACTGCTTCGCGTGAAGAAGAAGATGATGATGCAGACGAGAAAAGTAACACTAGCAGCATCAACGAGTTCGGTTCCGACAAGACTCCTTATGTTTCTTCAAGGGTACACAGTCTTGTCTCTGATTTCAATTGTGAAACTGAGTCTTGTATTCCTCAAATTTCAGTTTGTATTCTTGTCACTATGATTCCTGGATTTAAGAAGAGTATGTTACACATTTGCAATTAGAAAAATAGGAACTAGGAAGCAACTAAAGAGCAGTTGGTGTCTTTTTTTTTTCAGCCATCAACTGAATCTCCTATTGATCCAACATACAGCAGCAGCTTCCAAATAGACTCATTTAAGCTAATGGAGCTTCTTGGACCTGAGAGAGTAGACCCTGCAGATGTCAAGTTAATAAAGGACAACATCTTTGGCTATTCAACATTCTGGGTGACGAAAGAAGAACCCTTTGGGGATCTCGGAGAGGGCATCCTATTTCTTGGGAACTTAAGAGGAAAAAGGGAAGATGTTTTTGCAAAGCTTCAAAGAAAACTGGCCGAGCTTGCTGGCGATAAGTATAATTTGTTCATGATCGAGGAGCCTAACTCGGAGGGACCAGATCCACGCGGCGGTGCACGTGTTAGCTTTGGTCTGCTTCGTAAAGAAGTCTCGGAGCCAGGACCAACCACGCTCTGGCAGTATGTGATTGCCTTCATATTGTTCCTTCTGACTATTGGTTCCTCTGTAGAATTGGGAATTGCTTCTCAGGTATACCCTACTTTTATCCCAGGAGCACTACTATCTACTACATCATTATGTCACTGATTACTTAATTGATTGACAGATTAACCGTCTACCTCCTGAGGTGGTAAGGTATTTCACCGATCCAAATGCTGTTGAACCACCTGATATGGAGCTTTTGTATCCATTTGTAGATTCTGCATTGCCTTTGGCATATGGTGTCTTGGGAATTCTTTTGTTTCATGTAAGTTGCAGCTTGTTGTGTTTCTTTCATATTCATATTCATATTCATATCAAGCAGGCATGCTTCTTTTTGAAATGATAAGCCTTTTTCCTATATTGGTGATGTGTGGTTTTCTTATTTTTGCTCTCATTAATATTTTTTAAACAAATTTATTTGCAGGAATTGGGGCACTTTCTTGCTGCAGTTCCAAAGAAAGTAAAGCTTAGCATTCCTTACTTCATTCCAAACATTACACTCGGAAGTTTTGGTGCAATCACACAGGTGGTATTCTTCATTCTTTCAAGTTCAGGGAGCTTATCTCTCCTGTTGATCTCTCTACGTAATTCACATCTACAAGAAGACATTTTATTATCTTTACTTCTCTACTTAAAAATATTTATTGAAGACAAGACTATTGGCTGACGCTGCTTACTTGATTTTGTACAGTTCAAGTCGATTCTTCCCGACCGGAGTACAAAAGTTGACATTTCGCTAGCTGGTCCATTTGCTGGAGCTGCACTCTCAGTTTCCATGTTTGCTGTTGGTCTGTTTCTATCTACTAACCCAGATGCAGCTAGCGATCTGGTGCAGGTCCCTAGCATGTTATTCCAAGGTTCATTACTTCTTGGACTCATCAGCCGAGCAACCCTGGGATACGCGTAAGCTCTCTACCGCTACCGACATTTCAACCTAGACAGACAGACAGACAAAAAAAATAAAAAAAATCTTAACTCCAACATCCGTTTCTGTTGATTGCAGAGCTATGCATGCTACAACAGTTTCGATCCACCCGCTTGTTATTGCTGGATGGTAGCGTCTAGTGCCTTGGCTTATAAACACCCTACTATTCCTCAGAGAAATTGTTACAATTTTTAACGTGCATACAAATTTATTTAATTGTTAAGGTGTGGTTTAACAACAACGGCTTTTAATATGCTTCCTGTTGGGTGTTTGGATGGAGGAAGAGCTGTACAGGTACTTGTCTCGTTTTTGCAACGGTTGTAGATTCTTCAATGCCTAATAGCATAGTATATTTTTTGGTTTACAGAACCTGAAAAAATTCCTGAATCGTATTAAGGAAAAGGCTTCTTGTCATTAGAACCTTCTGCAGTTGATTCACGTGTGTTGTATTATTAAATATTCTCAAAATTCTTCTGAGAAACAACTATGGACTGACTGAAAAGGTTCTAAGATATTCATGCAAGGGATCAGAATGATAACATTATAACATCACGTCTGAAACATGGTTATGGCTTTCGTGCAGGGCGCATTTGGGAAAAATGTACTGGTTACATTTGGGTTGTCAACCTATGTAATGCTTGGACTCAGAGTGGTATATTTCAACTGTTCTGAGCCATTTTTTTGGCGTTGATATAATTTGTGCTCTCGAACCTGAACCTGCGAGTTTAATTCCCCTTACTTTTTCCTACTTTTCAGCTCGGTGGCCCTTTGGCACTTCCTTGGGGTCTCTACGTGCTAATCTGCCAGGTACAAAGAATTTCTGAACTTTGTACCTTCAACCATGCAAGCTGTTTCTAAAAAATAAAAATTTCTTGAACAGAGAACACCCGAAAAAGCATGCCTGAACGATGTGACCGAGGTTGGAACATGGAGGAAGGCACTTGTCGGGACAGCAATTATTCTGGTTGTTTTGATACTCCTGCCTGTATGGGACGAACTCGCAGAAGAGGTAGGCATAGGGCTTGTAAACACATTTTGATGTTGTAGTTAGGGCCAACAAGATGTAAAATTTAGTTTTGTTATGTATAAGATTGCCAGATATAACGAGTCATATTTGTACGATGTAAGCTGATGAAGAATAATTTGTACTTCTGATATGTGCTTTTGCTCCACATTGTACATATATTACATCCGGCTCTAAAATGGCAACATCTTTTATCCATTGTACAAGAGTATTATTTAGCAAGGACGATATACTAAACATGATAATCTCGTAGAGTTTGCTTCTACTAGCACTTGCGACAAGATAAGATTGGTCTTAAAGAAAACGTACCAAAGAAGATGTCATTTGCCAAGAGAACGCAACGATCATAACTTCGTGGAACTATCCATCCTCCTTATATATTAATTGAAAAGTCGACTTTTGCTTACGTGTCGATCATAGGTGAATTCTTACAAAATTGTTATAATTTGATTGACCGATGATCTTTAATTTTTATTTATTTTATTTAGATCTAAAAAGAAAGGTAAGTCTACAACCAATTAATATCATTTGTAAAATAATTTACATAATATTACAAATAACGATATATGGTAACTAATTGTTTAAATTATAGAAAGAGAAATAAATTGATCATTTGTTATATTTATAAAATACATAAAATAATAAACGACAAACTGTTTATATAAATTAATATAATGATTTTATATTCTTATTGAAAAGAATTATATTTTGTGTAAATTATCATAATAACTATTAACATCTTCTAAAGTTCATATTACATGCTTTATAAATCATCCATAAATTTTTTCATCAAATTATTTATTTTGGCTTATTGTATATTTTAAATTATTATAAGAGTTTGTATGTCATCTATGAGAGCTTATAAATTAATTTATAAAATTTATTCTAAAATTTCATTCTACTATCCTACTATATATTAATTGAGAAGTGACTTAAGAGATTTTTTCTTATGCGTCGATCATATATGAAATCCTAAAAAAATTGTTATAAATTGATTGTTGATATTATTTAATATAGATATTTTTTTTATATTTTTAAAATACATAAAATAATAAACGAGAAACAGTTTATATAAATCAATATAATGATTTTATATTCTTATTTAAAAACATTATATTTTACATAAATTATCATAATAACTATTAACATCTTCTAAAGTTCATATTATATGCTTCATAAATCATCTACAAAAACATTTATCAAATTATTTATCTTGTATTATTGTATATTTTATATTATCATAGGATTTTGTAAGTCCTCTATAAGAACTTATAAATTAATTTATAAAATATTTTTTTAAATCCCATTCTGCTATACTACTATATTATTAATTGAGAAATCACTTAAGATATTTTTGCTTTTGTGTCTATCATTTATGAAATTTTTAAAATTGTTATAAATTGATTAGTCGATAATTGTTAATTTTTATTTATTTTAATTATAATTAAATTTAATAGAAAAAAATAAGTCTATAAACAGTTAATATCATTTGCCAAAAATTCATAATATTACAAATAATTATTTATGACAACTATTTGTTGAAACTATAGAAAGAATAATAATGTTTGATCAATTTTTTATATATTTATAAACTATATTTACAAAAACAATTATAAGGAAGGACTTGTAAACTCCTCGTAACGTTTAGGACAATTTTATATTGAAGTACTAGTGAATTCGTGTAAAATATTACGAAGACTTAACAACTACTTCCTTGTAAATTTGTTGTTTACAAGCAGTTAATGACAAGTTGACATCATATATTCTCGACGAAACTTAACTATGCAATTACGCCGAATATCAATGCTTTTCTGTTCTAACGTATACGATTAATCACAACGTAACAGGGAAGTTACGACAAATCTTCTATTACGACGAGCGATTTACAACGAAACAATAATCAAATTAACAACGAATACCACCTTTGTAATACCTATGTTTTCTTGTAGTGAAAATTTCTGAAACTACCAAATCAGCAGC